>NC_136065.1:1295175080-1295493256 GCF_964261635.1 Lissotriton helveticus
CGGGCAGAATAACGAAAGAAGCTCCTCTCTGGGGTAATGGCCTCCTACCGCGACTGGCTAGTCTCCCCATTTTTTTCGGGATGGGATAAAATAGGTATTTCCACTGTTGGAGATGTCCTTCATGGACAGACTTCGAAGTCCTTTCAGGAGCTGCAACAAGAGTAGGCGATGCCTAGGTCTCAATTCTACAAATATCTGCAGTTCCGTCATGCCCTCGCGCCCTATTTAGCATTACAGGAGTCCATACCTATGTTCAGCCCCCTTGAGGCTAAGGTGTTCATTGGGGAATTGGGGGAACACAAGATTTCAAAAATCTATTGCACGCTTGTCACTAATAGTCGACAACACTTCCTCACACATGAGAGGCCTGTCAGACTAACCTGGGCGCATTGGACAATGAAGATTTGCCCAAGCCGCAGTGCTGCCATCGCAACACGACTCCGGTACATACAGTTTAAATACCTACGCAGGGTGTACTACACAAGACATTGGCTCTGATGGGCAGGACTCATTGCCTCCCTGCTTTGCTTGAGGTGCTGTGCGGCCGACTGTACTTTCCTTCACACTGTGTGGTCATGTATATCTCTTTCGAAGATTTGGAAGGGTGTTATTACCTGTTTGTCAGGGATACTGGGGTGGGATGTCCCCTACATGCCCAGAATGACCCTCTTACATATTAAAGACGACATTGGGGGAAATGTTTACAAATGACACCTACTATTACTGGGCCTCACACTTGCAAAGTGTGACATCGCGAAAAAATGAAAAGGGTCTGGAAAAAGGGTTTAGATTTCTGCATGGGGCTGGACATACCAATTTTTGCTGCTAGGGGCTGCACTCGGGAACATCCCAAGATATGGAAGAGATGGGAGGATTACCGGGGGATTTACTTATAGCCCATACCTGATACACCAACAGAGTGATTTGAACATAGTTGATATGTGGGGATGTACAGATGTTTGTGATGTAGACCTTTCAGTTTTGGACGGACCTTCTACGATCTTCACTTATTGTCGATTGATGGGACTTTGGTTATTTGTTATTATGACAAGTTGTTTTGCACAGGATTCTCTATTATATAACCTGATACAAAATGTTGATATCAGTATTCGTGTTATGTACTTAACGCTGTTCTTGTGCAACGCCTTTGTCGGGCATCCTTTGGCTGTTGACAATAAAATTTTGTTGTGAAAAAAAACTTGGCCTTTTAAGCGTAATTTCTGAAAGAAACCTGCTAGTTTGCACTGCAGGTGAAATTTGTCAAACTGGGGGGTAGATACAAACCCTAGCCCTTCATTCTGTACCTGTATCTGTATTGGTGTTAAGGTTTTCTTCAACAGATAAGTGACTAGGTTGTTGTTGAGCTCGTTCCATGATGTGCAGACATGCTCCTGGTGTTCACTCGTGTGTCTGACCGTATCTCCCCTCTCTCTCTTCCCAATGGACTTTCCTCCTCCCTCCTTTTTGATTTTGGACCCTGCCTAAACAATTGGGGTGATAAGTGTTTTGAAAGTTGGGGTTACACATTGTATTAAAAGGAGGTGCCCAAGGTGGTATTTGGTGGCCATGTAGATTAAAAGGCGGTTGGAAAAATGGCATCGGAGATGGAGTTGGATAATTGTATCCTGTCCATGTTTGCATGCCCTGTTCCTATTCCTATTGGACCATTTCTGTTCACTGTCGCTACCCCTGGAGTCAGAGTCTGTTGATCTACCATCTGACGAGTTGTTCTCTGATGTGTCTGAGTTGTACCCTGTTGGAATATTATACTCAGCAGTCGAGTATGGGTATGTTTTGTTGAAAGCAAAACGTGTGCCATCTTTTCGAAGTTTTCTGATTTTGGACTGTGTCAGGTATTCCTTATATTTATTTGTCTCTTTATTTATCTTGTCCAATCTTTTTTAAAATCTGTCACTGTAGCTCTCATTTCTCCCTCAATTGTTTGTATTTCAACAAGTATTTTATCTGACAGTCGTCGGGCAGTCTTTTTTATTAGGATTAGCCAATCCCTTGTAAAGTGCCAGGCTACTTACAAGTCTCGGATAGACCATTTACATGCACTTTATGATAGTCAAGATATTTCCTCCTTTATTTTGCAAAGAACATATACATAATTATCAATTAATACATTACATATAAATATAATTTAATATAAAATGATTATATATATTATTTTCTTCCCAAACTACTAATTAAACATAACACAGCATTAAACAAAACATGAGTCATGAACATGTAGAAATTAAAATACATATTAAAATGAATGAAGCAGTACAGTGATTCACAATAATTATTAAATTATGTAATTTAAATAATTAATAATCAAATAAAGGTTAATTTAAATAAAGCATTACATTTAAATATATTTGATTAGATTAAACTCCCATCAAATGCCCCTAAAAATCTACCAACCAGCAAAAAAATATATACATTACATAAATCAGTATTAAACTATTTACATTCTTAGCAATTAATTAAATAATAAACAACTAAAAAATGATTATCAATAATTTATAGTTATTTACAACTTACTTCACTTCCAAAGAACCTACTACTAAAATATAAATTACTATTACTAATAATAAAACTAAAATAAAAGTTAACATTTCAATTTTAAATTCAAAATATACAATTTAAAAAGTGTACATATTTAATGGTCAATTAAAAAAGGATTTGACAATAAAATATTTTACTTTTATTTAAGAATATTTCTAATTTAAATAGCATCCCACCCTATCCCCCAGAAATCCAACAACCCGCTATCCCACCATTAAATACTAATAACATTCAAAATCACTTAAATTACAAACTATATTTAATAAAACTAATAACAATCATACCAACAATTCTAATACCTAACTTAATATGATAACTAAAACACGGTAAAATAATTTTAGAAAACTATATTTTGCACAGCTATATTACTGAAAATGATATTAAAAACAACAATATTCTTGAAAACAATATTATAAACAAAAAACAATATTCTTGACAGCAATATTCTATTACGATGCATGGTTGCTACCAAGCAAATTAGAAAGATACATTAGTACTGGCGGGCCCCTTGCGGCAGTTCCCCGGCGCCAGGAAACCGTTGCAGTTCGCCATCAGCAAAGCAACTGACCCGTGTCCATTTGACGGCCAAAAATACAACACAACTAGTGTTCATTGGCCAATTGAAGACACCTGCATAGCACATTATAAAACACACACCCCCATTTCAGACTATGATCCTTTGCCACTCCACAGCTCCTGAGCATTTGTGTGGTAAATCTGGGAATCCTCTCCATACACTTTTTTCTGTTCTTTTACTTTTTCTCCTAGGTGTAATTAGTTGTTGTATTGTTAGATCCTACATTTTTTGATAATGCTCAGTCTGAAAAATTGAAGCTTTTCTGAGCAACATTTGTCATTCGTGGTGGATGAAGTCATTAGAGTAGAGCAACATCTGTTTGGAGCCTAAGTCCAAAATACTACTATCACTCAGAAAAGAGAAATGGGGTACAGAATAATCCACAAAGTGAATACTTTAGCTACCATACCACTCACACAGGGGGCAATTAGAAGGTGGTGGAATGTCCTGAGGTCTAAGGTGCGTAACCTGGTCTCCAAGCAACACCTGGAGGCCCAGAGGACTGGCAGTGGTCCTCCCTGCATACCCATACATGTTTCCCCCTGGGAGGAGAAGGTCTTGGCCATCCTGCCCACTGAAGGCTTTAATGGAGTCTGGTAAGTGACACTTTACAAACTCACATGAACCTAAACGTCCTGTTTTTCCACAAACCAGCTCTTAACCGTGATTTCCACATATTTTCCCAACAACCAATCAGCAAAGTATCAGCATCAGAGATGCGAAATTATCTGTGTGAATGTTTGGTGTTGCATATAGTATTTGTAGCATCAATCTCCACGCCATGGCACATGATGGAATGATGTCTGTAAGTATTGTATAAAATATAATTTCCCCTGATACATCTTATCAGCCCCAGTGTAAAGGTTTGGGCCATACCAACAGTACAATGTAAACAGGTATGTCACACTAACCAGCTAGATAGTGTAGAAAAGTTAGGTTAGAAATTACTATAACTCCCATGATGCCCTGTTCCAGATACCCAAAACAAGATTAAAATGTGCGTTTGCAGATTGTCACATCTCTCATATAACAAGTGATCATCAATTCTCATGGAGTGAGCAATCTACATCCAATGCTTTCCTCAGAGGCATGGCACTGTACTGTCCTCTATGTAGCAATGGTCTCAGCAACTGAAACATCTGATGGCATGAGTGACCCCACAACAGGTGTGTTTGCCCAACATCAGAAGCCATGAACCTAAATCAAAATATTTTAAGAGGCATGTGACCCTTTGACTTGGCACTACTCACATGATCACTAACGGCAAATACACAACCATGTTTTGCCATCTACTGTTTTGTACTCAGCTGGGTCTTGGAATGGTTAAATTCACATGTCACATCTCCACTGTGTTAGATAGAATGGCTTATAGATGTCAATTATACTTACTAATCTAACTGGCTACAACTCAGGACATCGTATGAGCTGCTTATCAGAGGTGCATGTGTATGGAATCTGAAAATGTCTGCTTAACATGTGCATCACCACTGAATTCTATCATCGCACTAATCTCTACTTATGACGTTTCTCCTCCTAGGTTTTACTAACTGTGTCACGAGATTTGTAGGTAGATAACACACCTCCAACAATAGCAATGTTCTCCATTTCCCAACAGGTCTATCGCCAGCACAAGTAGCCACAGCTCTCCCACTGAAGAGAGAAAATACTGCAACCCTGGAGCAAACAGACAGTGATGAAGACAGTCCTAAACATCTTGTCATGGACGACGGTGCTGGTCCATCTGGTCAGGTTGGGAACATGACAACAGTGAGTATCACTAGGTCCACAACAACTCCCTGCAGCTGCAACAACTCAGCCATCAGTAGTCCCCCAATTTGTGGAACTACCACTGTGTCTCCCATCATTTGCACCCCAGTCCTCACTACTGATGTCACTGTTACCATCCCTGCAACATAAGAGCCAGGATCCAGTTGTGTGTGACAAACTGTGCAAGGGTCACATGTTTGTGGGGTTAGGGGTTGTAGGAGGGTATCTGTGACCAGGGGAGTGAGGCCACTGGGACCACTCACACCCAGACTAACATCAACCACATCTTTGGAGACTACAATCAGCCCCAAGACAAGATGGACCAGATACTCACCAAAATCAGGGAAATGTAGCAGGTGCAGAGGAATATACACACGGAGCGACAGCCAATAAACACCAACATGAGGTCACTCATTGGGGTCCTGCTGGACATTAACACCACTCTGGCCAGGGCTTTTTCACCACCATCCACCTCTTCCTGTGGTACCCCACCATCAGGCCCCTCAACATCTGCTGCAGCCACAGGAAGGGATGCCCTGCCAGAAGAAGTACCAACAGCAGACACCCCTAGCCCTGCAGTCATAGATCCTCCCGCACTGGCAAGCCGGGACGTCCATCCAAATTTCCATTCTGTTCGGATGGCAAGACCAATACCACCACCAGCAAGATACCTCAGACCTAATTTCCCCCAGTGTGTGACACACATTCACATTGTGAACTATTTCTGAACCCATTGCCCTTTCTGTTGACTGTAGTATCTTGGACATTGGACTTCAAACAATTTGGCATCTACAACTATGGCTTCATCCCCCATGGCTGACTCCTCCACTTTAGGGTTTCCCTGTTTTATTTTTTCACAATGATTATTTCTCCTTGTTCACTTATATAAATGCGCTAGTCCAAAGACCAATTGACTGCTGTAATGTGTTTCAAATCTAGAACACCATATATGTACTCCCCTCTGATCTTAACAATTCCACAACTTCTGCTTGTGTACAAAGGGATATTTTGCATGTACACAACATTTAGCACAGATTAAGAACCATGTCTTAACAAAACACGCAAACAAATGTCTTGCCAAATACCATCTTTAATCCATCTCAAAAACAATGGGCTGTCATGATGTCACTTGCAAATCATATAAAACATTGCACCAATAGTATGTGCTAGAGAACACATTTATAGTCTCAGACCACACCTACATGGAAGGAATTATTATCAGAGCAGAAAAAAGAGCAAGATTACAAAGAACACCTAATACTTTCTGTATAAATGTTACAGAATACAATATAAAAAGAAAAACATCACAATTACTAGGTTCCATGACATATTGCTAATATAAATCCAATCATCCTATGGGTAAATGGAGCGCATCAGTCACTACCTTACCTAAAACAATTCTGATAACCTCTTAGAACCTAAACATATATCAAAAATATATCTTCAAAGTGCAATTGCAACCAGCAGCCTAGATGCCAGCCATTTAATTATTTTAAAATGTTGTGGCATCCAATATCTCCTTGTTTCCCTAAATCTGGGCTAGGTTTTGATACATTTCATCCTCCCCTCCTAATGATGTCACTATAATATGTCCCTAAAATATATTGTAAAACATTTGCTCTTGCCCTGCTAATTTTTTGTCTGCAACCCTGACCCCCTTGCCCCCACAGCCCCACCCACCCATCTTTCCAGAGCTGGGGGACTCCCATCTTCCAGGCCCTCACCCTCCCTCCACTTATTGGTACCGTGGTATGAGATTATGTGCATTCTTTACAGAGAAACGCTGCATTCAAAATTATTCTTGGGATGAATTTGACAGAAAGGCATTTGCATCTTCTACTGATGAAAAAAATATTAAATTGACCATTTAGCAGCACTTTGAGTTTTGCTCTTGCACCACAGAAGCTTGCTCCCAGCCCGCCGCTTAGATTCTTGAATCAGACCCTGAAATGCTTTGCGGCACCGGGCTGTCACTGAGGCAAAATCCGAGAACATTCTCATATGGACATTGTCAGAGATACCAAATGATTTTTGAAGGATTGCTGTGGCCAGAATCTGCTCTGAATGCGGAAGTCTGCAAAATGAACTATTATTGTCCGTGGATATTTGGCATCCGCTGAGCACTGGGCAGGGACGCTGTGTGTTCTCATAATAGATAAATCATTTGGTGCTGTTGGCAATATCAATTTCTTAATGAGAAAATTCATCAGGTGGAGAACATTCTGAATCTCCCCCTGTGACTCGCTTCCCTCTGGAATACAATAAATCATAAATTGGTGCAACACAAGTGATTTTCCAGCATCTGTACTTTAGTACTTCCAGCTGCTGCAGTTTCTTTAATTCTGAGAGATTATTCTTATCAAATCTTTTAAATCTATCTTGATGATCAGAAATCCTTTGTTCGGACTCCAGGAGACACTTAGGTAGCTGTACCAGGCTGTCCTCAATTTTAGACAGTCTTTGATTAACGGTTTCCGTGTCCAGAGTTTGCTGCGTTTTCAGTCCATGAATCTCCAATAAAATTGCTTCCAGCAATGGTCGTAGTGACTCAGAAGTAGTGTTTAAATGCAGCTCTGCGATAGTCACTTCCAACGATGCGCCCTGTGTTGACTTTTCCTGATGTAAATCTTGTTGCTTATCATGTGCCAAACCTTGACCTGTATTTATTTTCCCGGGGATGTCTGCCAGCCCTGTGTTACGTAATAACCTTACTGACCCTGGTAGGTCTGGCATAGGCACCACCTGTAACTGTGCTGACTTTGGTACCTCTTGCGGATTTAGGACAGTCTACGTCGGTACTGAACTTGCTTTGGGAGTGAGTTTCTGAAACTGAGGATAGTTCTTAGATTTCCCTAGTGTGTCGGCAGATGTGGTAGTCAGTACAAAAGTAAGGGGGCAGCTGGGGTGGCTAATTAACGAGAGAAATTGCACCTAGAATGGATCCCTTTCCGCCTCTGCTCCACCTTCCTCTAGAAAAACCTCCTCTCCCACCGAGCTCGTTGAATGGGCAGACTCCGTCGTGTCCGTGGACTGTATTTCCATAGTAACAGATACTAAGGGGTCGATTACGATGGCAGACGGAAGGACGACCGCCGGCCTGGAGTAGGCGGAAAATGCCTTTTTACAGTCCGCCAGCCGCGGCCAGTCCGTCCGCCATATTAGGATGAGAAGCACTGTCAAATGTCCGTACGCCGCGGAAGAGCACGCACCGCCGCGGAACAACACTCGACCCCGCAGCGGACGTAACCAATCCAGAGACACCGCCGTACGGAATGACGTCTCCGACCGTCCTCTAAATCACGATGGCGGAAAAGACACATCAAATCGCTGCGGAAAAACAACCTGCCTGAACACGGCGGATTCACCACAGCGGAGAGGCAAAACATTGCAGAGATACCCACCACAGGCAGATCGCTGTCATGGACCCAGCGCTACACGCATTTCCTATACTCTTCCTGCTTCACCACCAGCAAGTCATGGACCGTCGCCGACGGCGACGCAGGTACGCCAACACACCAATTGCTGACGGAAGTGGAGTACCTTCCGGGGCAGTGACGTGGGGAGGGGGAGGGTCATGATGGGGAAACAGCATTTACGATAGCACCAATATATCAACAATGCAAGGAAACAACCAAGAATGACAAAGACAAACCACTACACAGGATTGACTTGCTTTATTGCACAAAATAGGGGTATAATCCTAGAGCAGCCAAGAGCATGGGCACTGGGTAGAACAGAGCAGGTACATCTGAAGCAGCACATGAGAGGGGCTAACTGCATCAACAGTCCATGGCAGAGAACAGAGCAGGTACATCTGAGGCAGCACATGAAGGGGCTAAGTGCATCAACAGTCCATGGCAGAGAACAGAGCAGGTACATCTGAGGCAGCACATGAGAGGGGCTAAGTGCATCAACAGTCCATGGCAAGGCACAGGTACATCTGAGGCAGCACATGAGAGGGGCTAAGTGCATCAACAGTCCATGGCAAGGCAAAGGTACATCAGAGGCAGCACATGAGAGGGGCTAAGTGCATCAACAGTCCATGGCAAGGCACAGGTACATCAGAGGCAGCACATGAGAGGGGCTAAGTGCATCAACAGTCCATGGCAAGGCACAGGTACATCTGAAGCAGCACGTGAGAGGGCACAATGCAGTATCAGAAGAGCAACAGGGCAGTGTCCATAACAGAGCAGTTACATCAGAGGCAGCACATGAGAGGGCACAATGCAGTATCAGAACAGCAACAGGGCAGTGTCCCTAACAGAGCAGGTACATCTGAGGCAGCACATGAGAGGGGCTAAGTGCATCAACAGTCCATGGCAGAGAACAGAGCAGGTGCATCTGAGGCAGCACATGAGAGGGCACAATGCAGTATCAGAACAGCAACAGGGAAGTGTCCATAACAGAGCAGGTACATCTGAGGCAGCATATGAGAGGGGCTAAGTGCATCAACAGTCCATGGCAGAGAACAGAGCAGGTGCATCTGAGGCAGCACATGAGAGGGCACAATGCAGTATCAGAACAGCAACAGGGAAGTGTCCATAACAGAGCAGGTACATCTGAGGCAGCACATTAGAGGGGCTAAGTGCATCAACAGTCCATGGCAGAGAACAGAGCAGGTACATCTGGCAGCACATTAGAGGGGCTAAGTGCATCAACAGTCCATGGCAGAGAACAGAGCAGGTACATCTGAGGCAGCA
The DNA here is from genome assembly GCF_964261635.1 of Lissotriton helveticus. Classification (NCBI taxonomy): domain Eukaryota; kingdom Metazoa; phylum Chordata; class Amphibia; order Caudata; family Salamandridae; genus Lissotriton; species Lissotriton helveticus. The sequence goes on from NC_136065.1 coordinate 1,295,184,681, forward strand.
CATGAGATGGGCTAAGTGCATCAACAGTCCATGGCAGAGAACAGAGCAGGTACATCTGAGGCAGCACATGAGAGGGCACAATGCAGTGTCAGAACAGCTACAGGGCAGTGTCCCTAACAGAGCAGGTACATCAGAGGCAGCACATGAGAGGTCACAATGCAGTATCAGAACAGCAACAGGGCAGTGTCCATAACAGAGCAGGTACATCAGAGGCAGCACATGAGAGGGCACAATGCAGTATCAGAACAGCAACAGGGCAGTGTCCATAACATAGCAGGTACATCTGAGGCAGCACAAGTACGTGGGTCAAGCGCCTGGTCCCATGGACACTAATAATGCAAGGGTGGTTACAATGGACAATCTAGACACCAAGTCAAATGACATGTGAGTGATGGGTGCTACACCTCACAGCACAGAATCTGGTGGACTGCTTGACCTAGTCGGCTCGGACACACTGCCCGCACCAGAAACAGGAGTGTGAGACACAGCCACAGCTCTAGTGACTGACACATGAGCCATAGACCCAGACACACTGCCAGCACCAGAAACAGGAGTGTGAGACACAGCCACAGATGTAGTGACTGACACATGAGCCATAGACCCAGACACACTGCCAGCACCAGAAACAGGAGTGTGAGACACAGCCACAGCTCTAGTGACTGACACATGAGCCATAGACCCAGATACAGGAGTGTGAGACACAGCCACAGCTCTAGTGACTGACACATGAGCCATAGACCCAGATACAGGAGTCTCAGACACAGCCACAGCTCTAGTGACTGACACATGAGCCTTAGACCCAGACACACTGCCAGGACATGTCCCTGTACAGTGACCTACAAATACCATGCCAGCATCTGAGACATGAGAGTGGCGGACACACACAGTGCCAGTACCTGAAACAGGAGAGGGCACAACTGACACAGTGCTACTACATGAGGCATGACAGCGAACAACAGACACAGTGCCACTATCTGACACATGAGAGTGAACTGCAGCTGACCCACTAGGACCACTGAATTGATGAGCCACAGGGCTGTATGTGCCAGGAGGCAGGGTGGCTCTGGGAGCTGGGGACAGCTGTACTGGAGCGACATTGGGGTGGGCAGGTGTCACTGGTGTGTGTCTCCGTTTCTTTGGGATATGTAGGGGCACCCCGGACATGACTGGACTGGTAAGTGGTGTGGCCTCATCAGAAACATCACCCATCAAAGGTGGATCATGTGCTGGTGGAGGTCTGCTCTCTGGGGACGTGCTGGACCCTGCTTGACGTTTACTGTGGCCCTGCCTTCTGCCCTTTGCATCATGTGTAATGGGGCATGCAACAACAGTGTACTCCTTCCTCTGCTTCTGCAGGGTGTGGATGCGAGTAGAGGTATGGGGTACTCCACCGCAGACACATGTGTCTTACGTTCCTTCACCAACATCAGCCTCAGGGCAGGCAGGGGTGATGTATGCCTGTCCTTGATGGAGCTTGTGTCCATGGGAGAACCCTTGGCCCTGGCAGGTGCCTTAGCCGTAGGAGGTGTCCTGTCTCTGGAATGTGCCTGATCCGTGGGCAGTGCCCTGTCCCTGGGAGTCGGTTTGTCCTTTATAGTGTCCCTGACCATTGTAGTGTACCTGTCCTTTGTAGTGTCCTTGTCCTTGGGAGTGTCCCTGGCCTTGGGAGGTGCCCTTTCCTTTGCAGTGTCCTTGTCCTTGGGAGTGTCCCTAGCCTTGGGAGGTGCCCTTTCCTTTGTAGTGTCCTTGTCCTTGGGAGTGTCCCTAACCTTTGGAGGTGCCCTTTCCTTTGTAGTGTCCTTGTCCTTGGGAGTGTCCCTGGCCTTGGGAGGTGCCCTTTCCTTTGTAGTGTCCTTGTCCTTGGGAGTGTCCCTGGCCTTGGGAGGTGCACTTTCCTTTGTAGTGTCCTTGTCCTTGGGAGTGTCCCTAGCCTTGGGAGGTGCCCTTTCCTTTGTAGTGTCCTTGTCCTTGGGAGTTTCCCTAGCCTTGGGAGATGCCCTTTCCTTTGTAGTGTCCTTGTCCTTGGGAGTGTCCCCCTAGCCTTGGGAGGTGCCCTTTCCTTTGTAGTGTCCTTGTCCTTGGGAGTGTCCCTGGCCTTGGGAGGTGCCCTTTCCTTTGTAGTGTCCTTGTCCTTGGGAGTGTCCCTGGTCTTGGGAGTACCTTTTGAGGGGGATGCCTGTGTTACATGTGAATCCCTGTCCCCCAACACCCCTTGAGGATCCTGTGTGTCAACTCCAGGGTAGCTGATGTCGTGTTCGGTGAAAGATGACCTTGTCCTAGGGGATGGTGTCTGTGCCCTCCGTGCCCTGCCTTGCTGCCTGTGGCTGCTTCTAGCGCAATACCCAGAAAATGAGGCCTGGTCTGAAATGTCACTCTCCCCTGAGACATCAAGTGGTGTGGATGGGGGAACTGAAGTAGGACCTTGTCCATGCGACTGTAGAATGGCTGCAGACACAGTGTTTGCTAATGACTGAACTGTTCTGTGGAGACCTGCAACATCGCCAAGCATCCCCTCCATGAATGCTACCACCTGCCCCAACTTCTTATCGTGGTCTTGGAATGCAGTGATCATGTTGGTCTGCCCTACACACAGCTGTCGCAGCAGATCAACAGCCTCAGCACAAAGTGCACTTTGTGTCACAGGGGCAGGGTCAGCGGTGCCTGCACCGAAGGCAACTCCGCTCCCCCTACTCTGGCGAGCACGAGCAGTACTTGTTGCAGTTGGTGGCAGTGTGGGCCCTGTGTGCTGTGTACCGACTGAAGGTGTTGATTGCCCACTCCCTGTGTCTGCCAACAGTGCTGACTCACCAACACTGTCTGATGATGAGGACGATGGTGTCTCCACATGTGAGTCCTCAGGGACGGTTCTGTCCCCCTCTCTGGGGCTGCTCTCTTCAGTCTCAGTCTGCGTGTGTGTGTGATCTCGGATCCGGATGCATTGCCACCACTCATCTCAGTCGTTTGTGGGTCAGTGCCCTCGGCTAAATCTGAAAGAGAGAGAAAAGATGTTTACCTAAGTGCCACACTCACGTACTGAAGGTTACAAAATCACAACTTTCCTTACAGTCGACTAACATGTAGCACCCATCCTGCACACGAACCACCCCTACCAGACATCCTCATGTCAAAGAACCGGGGGTGCCTGTGAAACACGTACATCAAACAAACAGGTCAAGTGCATGCAGACCACTACACATGTCATGCCATGGGACCACAGACCTCAACGCCATGTCCTGGGTTCCGCTCGCGGATTTTTCGGATTTTCGGCAAATTCGCAATCCGCGAACTCTCGCGAATTTGTCGAAAATTCGTGAATTCGCTCGCGGCGGATTTTTTGCTTGGTGATACAATATTGCGGCGCGCGGCGTGGTGCACGGCGTGGTGCACGGCGTTCACTTTCCGTCACTCAGCGTTTGCCGAGTTGTTTTTCTCGATCATATTTTGCGAGTGCTGCGCCATTTTGGATCTTGCTGCGGGATCCCGCGGGAGTTTGGCGCCCGCGAATACGTAATCGCGGCTTGCCACCTTGCACAGCACGCCTCGCGAGAGTTCGCAATTGCGAACACGTAGTTGCGGGGGAAAGGAACAATCTCGCACTCGCGAAATAGAGATTTAGCAATTCTGCACAAGAAATCCACCAGCAAACAGGATAAACCTTCAGAAAATGATGATTTTTATCAGAATCACTCCTCAGGTTGACATTTGCATGGCCTTTTTTTTTTGCAAGGAGTCCATTTTTGGGGGGGGGGGGGGGAAGGAAGTGCCCCACAGTCTCCAACTTCCTGTTCCTGTCCAGCAGGCTCCTCCCAGTGCTTTCTTCATGTGCTGGTCACTTTCATTTGGACCTTGACCTGGAAGGATTACTTTTTGTGGGTGCTGCTGGATATTTGGATTTGAGGCCTTTTTGACTTTCTTTGGATCACTTTTGGATTAGAAATCAACTTTCACAAGTAAGTTTGTTTGGGGCATTACAGTTGCTGCAACTACAATTTTGGAACTTTTTCAGAACATTAAATAAAATATATTGTGGGTAGCCACAGTATCCAGTAGGACCAGTGTTGGTTATGGGTGCATGATACAACTGTTTTGTTGAATTTAAACACCATTGAGGCCATAGATGGGCTGGGATTGTGCAGATTTTTGTGGTTTTTGTCGTTTTTTGGGGCTGCTGGTGGGGCCCTTTGCCCAGGGGTGGTGAGTGTTGCATGGGCCCAGTCTTTCTGTGGGGTGTCCTCTTGAATTTAAACACCATTGAGGGCATGGATGGGCTGGGATTGTGCTGTTTTTTGTGTTTTTTGTCGTTTTTTGGGGGCTGCTGGTGTGGCCTTTTGCCATGGGGTTGTGGTGCATGGACTGAGTGTGCCTGTGGGGTCTCACTCTCTTTAAGGTAAACATCCTGGATGGCATTGGATTGTGGTGATTTTTGGGTGTTTTTCTGTTTTTTTGGGGTGTACTGTTGATGTGGACTGGCCATGTGGGTGGTGGTGGTGGCCATCTTGAGTGCTGGCTGGTACAGGCAACGTGTGCTTGGGGTGCAAGGGGCCATTTTGAAGAGAGGCAGTGTCTGAGGCCTGCACTTATTTAGCCTACTTTTCATCCATTATCCCCAGGGGTAGTGAGTGTTGCATGGGCCTAGTCTTTCTGTGGGGTGTCTTCTTGAATTAAAACACCATTGAGGGCATGGATGGGCTAGGATTGTGCTGAATTTTGTGGTTTTTGTCGTTTTTTGGGGCTGCTGGTGGGGCCCTTTGCCCAGGGGTGGTGAGTGTTGCATGGGCCCAGTCTTTCTGTGGTGTGTCCTCTTGAATTTAAACACCATTGAGGCCATGGATGGGCTGGGATTGTGCTGTTTTTTGTGTTTTTTGTCGTTTTTTTGGGGCTGCTGGTGTGGCCTTTTGCCATGGGGTAGTGGTGCATGGACTGAGTGTGCCTGTGGGGTCTCACTCTCTTTAAGGTAAACATCCTGGATGGCATTGGATTGTGTTGCTTTTGGGTGTTTTTCTGTTTTTTTGGGGTGTACTGTTGATGTGGACTGGCCATGTGGGTGGTGGTGGTGGCCATCTTGAGTGCTGGCTGGTACAGGCAACATGTGCTTGGGGTGCAAGGGGCCATTTTGAAGAGAGGCAGTGTCTGAGGCCTGCACTTATTTAGCCTACTTTTCATCCATTATCCCCAGGGGTAGTGAGTGTTGCATGGGCCTAGTCTTTCTGTGTGGTGTCTTGAATGTAAACATCATGGATGGCATGGGATTGTGCTTATTTTTCTGTGTTTTTCCATTTTTTGGGGTGTATAACTGAACTGATGTTCCTCTGTCTTCCATTGCTTTTAGGTGCACAAGACTCTAGAGAACCACCAGTGCCAGGAAGAAGTCCTGCAGCGGTGTGTGTGTGCAGCATAACGTCACGCGACGTCACGTCTGGACACAGACAACTCTGCAACTCGTGCAACTGCTGCCTGCTGTTCTGAAGAAGATGGCCCCAAAAAAAGTTACCCGTAGCTCCTCTAGCAAGAAAGTTGCCAGTAAGGAGCAGAAGAAGCAAGTTACCAAGGAGACTGGTGTGCCGGCCGCCCCTTTTTTTGGGAGTAAAAAAAAAAAGTATGCCTGCAGCAGCAGCGGGATCTGCTGGGGACCAAGCTGGGAGCAGCACCCCCGCTCCATTGGGCTCAGTGCCACCACCACCACCACGCCAACTTAAGTCCAAGCCCTTCAGTGCTGCAGAGGCACTTAGTCTAGTTGTTCAATTACCATCGACCAGTGATGTTGGCTCATCGCAAGAAAGTAGCAGCAATGCCCCTCAATCAACACAGGTTGTTGTAACTCATCTGACGAGTGTTGAACAACCACAGCCGCAACAAAAACCACATGTGCAAGTACAAGCCCAAGTACATGTGGAAGGAGAGGCAGCGCAAGGAGATGCGCAAGCAGAGGTGCATGGAGGGTCACAAGTGCCCACAATAGTTGTTCCTCCCGAAGTAGGGGCACATCAGGAAATCGACAATCAAGGCGAGGTATCATTTGAGGAAGACACTCCTCCTGATGATCATTCATTGTCTTCCACACCCCTAGCAAGGAAGAGATCAAGGGTGGTGTCTACATCTTCTTCAAGCACACCTCCTTCTGATGATACGGATCAAAATTGGGAACCAGCACCACTGCCGTCTGAGAGTGAGGCACATGATCTGACAAAGGTAGTTAAGCGTAAAAGGAAGCTCGTCCAAAGTCTCAGAGTTATGGAGTGTGATGATGAGGCTCAACAAGAAGTGGCGGATACTGCTGCTGATGAAGACTCTGACAACGACGACCCAGTCATCATAAAGGTCACTGCAGCCCCAGTGGGCATGCAGCAAACAGACATTTTGACCCTAGCCCGAAAAGCTGCTGAGCGTGATGATGATGATGTCGTCGACGAGGAGGCAGTGGAAACACCCCAATCATTGGAGTTAAGTAGTACACCAACTCGTACCGCTTCCATATTTCTTTCTCACGAGAAGGGACCTCCATCCACCTCGACCTTAATTAGTGGCGGTGAAAGTGCACAACGTACAAAAGTTGGGCAATCCAGATCCTCCACTTCATCTGGCATTAGCAGCATGACCACCACCACCAGTATCGCCGCCTCCTCCGGCCCGCACAGACACTTCAAGTCCCCAGTTTGGGACTTCTTTACTGTTTGCCCAAAAAGGGAAAAGTTCGCCATTTGTACCATTTGTAAGGTTGCAGTTAGTCGTGGTAAGTTTGGTACCAACTATGGTACCGGAGGCCAGAGAGGTCATCTTAGGAGACAGCACACTGTCCAATGGTTTGCGCACCTAAAGGCGATCAAGGAAGCCCGAATTGGAAGTCAAGAAAACGTTGATGTTGCATCTGATGATGACGAGGAGGAAGAAGACGTGTCAAACACTTCACTTACACCCAGTACCCCTGTCAGCAGCACACCCCATGTGAGGCACACTAAGAGTGTTGGAGCGAGTGAGACACCAACGCGCAAAAGTTCACCAGCGAGCATAATTGGGTCAACGAAGTCATTATCATCCCGTAAATGCTTGGTCCAGGGCAACATTAGAACCATGTTTTCTTCAGACACGCCATATGAACGCAACCACCCACTGACGCGTCTGTATAACACTAAGAAGGTTTTCTAGAATTAGTGGCAACGCTCTGCCCTAAATGGAAGGTTCCTAGCTGGTTCTATTTTGCCAGAGTTGCGGTTCCAGCACTACATGAAGATGTGCTGGAGGCGATTGGGGCAGCTTTGCAGAAGAGTGCTGTTCACACAATACATCTGACAACAGACATGTGGACCAGTGGTGCAGGCGCTGATTATATGTGCATCACTGCACACTGGGTCTCTTTTTCAGGTGTTAAAGCAAAGCTAAACGCAGGTGTTGACCCGGACCAAGTTTTTAAAGCTGCTCGTAAACATGCAACACTAGCCATGTTTGGCTTGGAGAAAAGTCACACGTCACAAAACATTTTGGACGAGTTTAACAAAAAGGTCTTTCACTGGCTGTCCCCAAAAAAACGCAAGATTGGTTATGTTTCCACGGATAATGGCGCCAATGTAGTTAAGGCCATTGCGCTGGGTGACTATTTCAGAGTGCCGTGTTTGGCGCACTGTATCAACCTGGTAGTTCAAAAATTCTTGAGTGATAAAGACAGTCCAGCATGCGAGGTAATGGCCACCTGCCGCAAAATGTGCAACCATTTCAGCCATTCTTTTAAGGCCCGGAAGCATCTGAGGAGCCTGCTACTTGAACGTCGAATGCCAGTGAAAGCACTCATCCAGGAGGTGGCAACACGTTGGAACTCTTGGGTAAGTATCAGGGACCCCCTGTTAAGGATCGACTCCTGGGTCAGGGAAACAATAGTTTTTTGAAAAAGTATACGCCCAGGCAGACTTTAGCTACAAGAAACTGGCTAATTCGCAACACATTTTGTGAACAACATATGATGAATAAACAAGGAATAAAACAACAATTAGTACAATAGACTGTTATGATATCAAAAACATATTTTTTAATCTCAATTTTTTTAAAAAAGGTTAGTAAATATCACTGTGTGTATTTGATGTATACAATAGAATATTTGATACATTAATTATGAATGACAATTCCATGATACATTATTAAAACCAAAAGAGAAAAAGTGATTAAAAATTAATCTTTTCGTTTAAAAATATTTCTCCAAATATTGATAGACTTGGGCTGTGTCACGTTGGAACTCAACCTTCTACATGCTTGAGCGTCTGTATGAGCAGTATACGGTACTCGATCACTATTTCTTAAAAGAAGGTACAGCTCAGAAGGACCTGCGGATGGGTGCGGCGCAATGGGACATAGTTAAAAGCCTGACAGACATGCTTCGTCCTTTTGAGTTCTTCACGCGTGCAGTCAGCCAGGAGGACTGTAATTTGGGAAAAGCTATCCCATTGTTGTGCATGCTGGAGCACCAACTGAAGGCGGTGTCTTCTGAGTTAGAAAAAGATGAAAAAAACAAAGACCCTTTTCTTTTGTCGGAGAAATTATTAGAGCGCCTACGTGGTGATGAACGTCTTAAAAAGATCAACTCAGAACAGCATTACATTTGTGATACTATTCTGGATCCACGCTACAAAAAGGCGCTGGCAGGCCAAGCATTCTTTCCTTTTGCTGATGAAGATGTTAAAAAGTATAAACGTTGGCTAGCCTGGTCAGCCAAGAGGTTTGAAAAAGAATGGCAGGATATTGAAGGAGAAGGCAGTACATCAGCATCAGCATCAGCAGGCCATCCCCAGTCAAAAGAATCCACTTCTGCACCTGTGGCTGTGGCACAAGTGACCTCTCAGCCGTTAAAGACACCGGCAACCGGATCATCTGCACCACACACAAGAGTAACAGTGGCTGCTGAAGCGGATTGGCTAACTTTGCTTGGGTATGGTTCTCAAAAAAAGGTCACAGGCACAGCAAAAAGTAAGCAAAGTGGAGGAACCGTTGAGGACCTTGAGTCGATGGTGCAGGACTATCTGAATGACTCAACAGAGGTCTTTCTTAATGATGAGCATTGCAGTATTGGCATGGGAAAAAACAATTGTGGCCACAGCTCTCCAACCTGGATATAAACTATTTGTCTTGCCCACTCGCAAGTGTGTCTTCTGAACGGGTTTTCAGTGCTGCTGGTGGCATTGTAACTCCCAAACGGAGCCGCCTCTCGCCCAAAAATGTGGAGAGGCTAACAATGATCAAGATGAATCAGCACCTCATACCTCCAGATTACAAAGTACGAGAAAGCACGCCGCATGAAGACGAGGAGGACGGCAATGTAGATGAGGGGATTTGTTCTCTGTTCGGTGACGCTGACCTCATCCTGCCTGAATTCGCAGAGTATGATGACGAAATCTTCTTCTTATTCCCTGACACCGAGCCCTGAAAATGAGACAATGAATCAATAACTTTATTTTTTGTCCTTATTCACTTTTATTCCTGTGTGTCTGTCTTTCTTTGTTTTGCACAGTTAATTTAATTCAAACTTTAATCACCTAATCCCAAAAACAAGCCCATCAGCAGAACTGTCTTCACTTGTTTGCTTATTGATTTGAAGGTGCCGCAGTCTACATTCCTCAGGTTCACAAGTTCAGAAGAACATGCTCCTCTATCCTCCTCCTCCCATTTCCCTCAAAGCAGAGGGCTGGATTACGCCCAATGAAGAAAGACTCAGCACTTGTGGGGGTGTTCTACTTCTTTGCGGGTGAGTTGACGGCTCTGGGCCCATTGCTGTGAAGCTCTAATAACGTATAAAAGTGTTTTGGACCAAATATGAGGCGGAAATTTCTTGCCATTTTTGCTGACTTGCTTGCCTTTGAGGTGCTCTTTGGCGGGGTTCCGGGTGTTTGTGGGTGAGTTTTGGGGTCTGGGAGCACTGCTGCGACAGTCTAATCTTGATTGCATTTGCTTTTCAGGAAATCCGTGGTGGAAAACAGGAGTTATGATGATGACCTAGCTGCACAGCGCGTTTGGACCGAAGGCCGAGAGATATTGTAAGTATGAGATTTTGCTTTTTGGCTGTTTGGGGGTGTTGTCGCGTGCTTTTTTGCGGGTGGGTTGGCGGGTCTCTTGGGGCATTCCTGGGAAGGTCTAATACCGGATAGAAGTGGTTTGGACAAAATCCATAAGGAAAAGCCTTTTTTTTGCTATTTCTTCTGATATCTTGCTCAATGTAGCGTTTTCGGGGGCCTGTTTGGGGGGCTTCCTGGTGTTTGTGGGTGGGTTGCGGGGTCTCTGTCGAAGCACTGCTGCGACAGTCTAATCTTGATTGCATTTGCTTTTCAGGAAATCCGTGGTGGAAAACAGGAGTTATGATGATGACCTAGCTGCACAGCGCGTTTGGACCGAAGGCCGAGAGATATTGTAAGTATGAGATTTTGCTTTTTGGCTGTTTGGGGGTGTTGTCGCGTGCTTTTTTGCGGGTGGGTTGGCGGGTCTCTTGGGGCATTCCTGGGAAGGTCTAATACCGGATAGAAGTGGTTTGGACAAAATCCATAAGGAAAAGCCTTTTTTTTGCTATTTCTTCTGACATCTTGCTCAATGTAGCGTTTTCGGGGGCCTGTTTGGGGGGCTTCCTGGTGTTTGTGGGTGGGTTGCGGGGTCTCTGTCGAAGCACTGCTGCGACAGTCTAATCTTGATTGCATTTGCTTTTCAGGAAATCCGTGATGGAAAACAGGAGTTATGATGATGACCTAGCTGCACAGCGCGTTTGGACCGAAGGCCGAGAGATATTGTAAGTATGAGATTTAGCATTTTGGCTGTTTGGGGGTGTTGTCACGTGCTTTTTTGCGGGTGGGTTGGCGGGTCTCTTGGGGCATTCCTGGGAAGGTCTAATACCGGATAGAAGTGGTTTGGACAAAATCCATAAGGAAAAGCCTTTTGGCACTTTTTGTAACTTAGGGTTCGTTAGGGTTAGCCCTAGCAGCAGGATTGCATGTGTTTCGGGGTGTTCTAGATTTTTGCAACTGAGTTCTGGGGTCTTAGAGCACTCTTGGAGCGATGCTGGCTATGGATACTTTTGCATGCTTGCACGTGGTTTGAATACAATCCACGGTGGGTAAGGGTGTATTTGGGCCTACTTTTACTTTCAAAGTACGTTTTGTCACCATTTTTCTGCTAGGCCTCGTTTTTTGAGATCTGATTGGGGGTCTTCTACATTTTTGCGACTGGCTTTAGTAAGGGTCTTGGTGGGAGCATTGCTGGGAAGGTCTAATTTTGTTCTAAAACACAGTTTACAGTACACCTAGCTTGATGGGAAAGATCCGCTAAATTAATTTGGCCATACTTATTTATCCTTAAAAAGGTGACTCAGACAGATTACACAATTTCAAAAATATTGTACTGTCTATTAGGAAAATCAAAGTGTGACTTTTTGCACCACACAGCGTACATACCTTATATTTATTTATCAGTGGTATTGTAATAGCACTTCCTGTTTTCCGTTCAGTAATTACAGGCCGGGTTTCAGTCAACATCCGCCAGGCAGGCAGTGGACAGGGTGTCTTCTGTCAGTGGTCACTGGTCACCAACATTGATGGACGAAGCGTCAGCTGGAATGGAGGAGTGCCGCTAATAAGAGGAATTGTTTGCTGCATGCAACTTACTTACCAAATTCAACAGGACAACTCCAACAACATACAGAATACAGATACAGTATCCATTGTTTTCTTCTATGAGTGTGACTGCATGTGGTTAGCTTTAGTTTGTACCCAAAGATTTCTTTATCTTCAATTATTGTTTGTCCATGCTGTGCTTTTTTTTTCTTCTCTCAACAAAACCTACCCAAAAAGAAACCCCCATTCCCATCCATTTTCCAAACCCTAACCCTTTATCCCCGGGCTGTGTGGTTTTGCTTGATGTCTGACTAAATGACATCAATAATTCCACACACTTGCTGGGGAGGATAAGGTCATAGCAACAGGCTGGTGAAGGAATACGAGGATATATTCTAGACTTACTCAGCTTCAGTACTATTTCTTGTAGTAGTAGGAGCCAATGTCAAATAAATTCAACGCAAGTACTAGTTATACTTGCAATACTTTACCATTTGTTAGGCTACATTGTGGCACTGTTCTAGTGTACTGTCACCTGCTATATTCTCTATCGTACCGTAACCGTTGTAATGCTACAGTAAGGACAAACCAGGTTTCGTTTTCTTTTTTTCCATAGGCATGCAACTGCCACTGTGTCACACCACTAGTACCACCGCTACGAGGAAATTTCATCCGCCCAGGATTGCCAACCTTAATCCCCATTTCCCGTGGAGCCAGCCCTGGGCCTAGCCCTAATTTCTAACACAAATTACAGGTAAGATAAGCGTTTGGTGGGAGGTAGTATAATGGAGTATTAGGACTAGACGAGAGATTGACGGTAGTACTACTAAAGTCCTAGGACTCTTCAGGAAAACAAACTTACTGTTAAACCCCCACCCACCAGACTGAAAAGCAGTAAAAAAACAGGTATGGTCAGATAAAGTTTAAAAAAGTATATTTATGTAGCCCTAACAAAATAATCTCCCTCAAGACCCTCCCTAACCCCAACGATTGTCTTTCAAAAGTCCCAAAAAGAACCCAACTCCCAAATCCCACCCCCCAAAAGTCTCTAAAAAAAGGGCAAGGTACACTCCACTACTGGAGGGTGCTGGTGAATTTTGCGGCCAGGGCATCATACTCCTTGCGGAGGGTGGCATGGTAGAAGCGGAGGCCCTCCACCAAGTTCTTGTAGTTATGGACCTCCTGCTCCAGGTACGACACTCTGAGTCCTAAGCGGCGCTGGCGTGCCTTGCAACTCCTGTGGGGGGCAGCTGGTCTTTTTGCTGCTTGGCGGTGGCGGTTGGCTTTGTTAGCCCGGCTCCGTACCGCTGGAGCACTGCGCTGGCTGGCAGCCCGTGGGGGCACGGAGGAGGATGCAGCTGTCCCAGTGGAGGATGTTGTGGTTCCACCGGTTTACTGCGTGTCCTCCTCCTCCAGGGCCACCAGCCGCTGATATTCGGCGACAGTGGCATCCAGCCTCCGTTGCCGGGCCATTCGAGCCTGCTCCCTCCGTGATGTCGATTTGGAAGGAGCAACTATATGAAGAAAGAAAGACATAGTCTGTAACCAATGCTCCTTAACATTAATAACACAAAGTGATTGAGCCGAAAGTTGTGTCACAGTACAAGTAGCAAATTGAAAGCACAGTACATAACTATTGAGGACAGTATCTATCTAACCTCCCACTTCTGCATCCTTGCTCTAACATTAGTGGGAGTTTAATGAACAAATTCTACGACCACTATGGACTTCCATTACAGTCGACTATGACAGTACACCAGTCTTATTCTTCTTCTTCTCTCTTGTTTAGGAAAATTGGTACGTTATCTTATGCAAGCAGGCAGAATGCCAGCGCAGTGAACTTGCACCCGAGAAAAACAGACGCACACCATGATGAGTGAGACAGACTTGCGTTACTGTACCGGTCCAGTACATGCAGGTGGTGAAGCTATTACTTTTCTATTACGGGTGGCACTGAGAATACTCTGTTACAAGGGCTACTGCTTAATTAATTTACCTTTCACCCTACAGTGCAAATGAGTACTAGAAAAGGAAAATGAAGAAGCTAAATAATTTGATTATCTATCACTTCACATGGGATGTATTTGATGACATATGGGATGACTTTAGGTGCTTTGCTTATTATTGAGTGAACAGTGATACACCCACACATGAATGACGTACTACTACTAAACTAAAGTTATTAAGAGAGGTACGGAGTGTCCACCGTAATAACCGGATATATGCTGTGCTTGCAGTTGCAATACAAACTACTGCTACTATTCATGGTAGAATTGGACAAATTTACAATTTCTTTTCCTTGCCTTCCCTACACTGGAACGGACGTGCGGGTGCGGTGTTACATGCTCTTCAAGGTAACACTTAGTTCATCCAGTGACCATCTACTCTCTCTAGATACACATGTGCTATCTAAGAGTCAGATAATACCATGCTCCAGGCATCCATCCATTCAAAGTATATGCACACATACAGTTTCTGTTTCACCCACCCAGGCTGTTGTCCTTCCACCCATCCTTGCTTCATCATTGACCCAGCCATGCACCATACCATATTCTTTCCTTCCCAGCCACCCCGGGGGCCAAGCAAACACATATCATTCTTCTTTGCCAGCCATCATAAAATTTCTCGTCCTTCCACACTTACTTACACCCTTCTTTCGCTTTTCGTTCATCCCATCCATCAAGTTCATCTAAGATCTTATTGGGATTCTTCTCACCAAAAACTTCACAGCTAAGTCGAAGTACATTTAGAGGAGGCTACTACCTGGTTGATTTATAATACACCCGTGCAGAAAGCACACTATGCAGTCTTCAATCTCAATAAGTAAGGAATATATAGCTTACCTCTTCCCGCCACCACCGTGCGAACCCTCACAGGAACGTCCGGCACTTGCACCGCCTCCTCCCCAGAGTCCTCGCCCAACACCACCACCTCCGCGCTGGCCCCGCCACCAGATGTTCCACCTACAAAGTACATTTAAGAATGTTAGAATACACCACTCACTACTATATAATATTTGGTCTAGGAGGAATAAACAAATGTTAAAAAAACGAAATACAATGTAATAATTTGTAACTGTCTACTCTAAAGTAAAAATGTCCCTTTTTCCACAAGAAATGTGTCCAATTAATCGTTAGCACTAAGCACTTTTCCATTTTCAGTTAAACGTTTACTTTTATGACAAATTTGATTTTAATAAATGTGTTTACTTTTAATAAAGCTTTTAAACTTAAATAGACTCCGTGGTTTTTGGTTCTCCAGACTAGAGTGGATGAGCTAAAGGTTTTGGAATTTTTGCAAGCATGAGTGCCTCTGGCACTTCTTGACTCTGACTCCGTACTCTTGTCCTGCGTTGGATAATCTAATGATCATTGGGGATCAATCATCGGTGACTTTGGGAGCTAAATGACTCTGCCACACTATCTAGTCAGTAAGGAGATTGGGGGTTCTTCAAAGTCTGATATCACTGAGGTATGTGGAAAGAAAGTCTACCTGCGCCTATTATATTTTATAAACAATGCACTATTTAGTGTTCATAGTTCGGTTTGTGCAGATTTGTCCCTGCAACAGTAGTAGAATGGATTGTCCTCCTATCCAAACCAAAAGTAAAGTAGTATCTTATTCTTTCTTGGTGGTCATTCACCTTTTTATTGTTGGCAATTGTCAAAGCATAAACATTTAGAAGACTTGAAAAGACATTATGGACAATCCCAGAGGACTGCACTCAGTGCATAGAGCTATTGCTGACTAGAATGGGAGTCCAATGGAATTGCCAAATGTGCAATCTTAGTTAGCTACACAGACAGACTAATAAGAATAATCTAGTAATACCACAGGGAGTCATAGTCGAGGCAGGATAAGAATTTAGATCCAGTCTACAAGAAGATCAAAGACGATTTAGAAAAAATCGAACGAGGAACGCTAGGAAAAAATAGGTACTCTATATTAAAATTAAAACTTACTGGGGCCAGCAAAGGAGCCCTCGCCTGCCCGATCCTGGCCTGCATCCTCCTGAACAGCACCCTCCTCCTCCTCCTCCTGTGTCCTCTTGCCCTTGGGGGGAGCTGATGTACAACATGAAAGAAAGAAAGACCAGAAAACATGGATGAGATTTGTCAACCAAATCAAACATTTCAAAAGAACAATAACAAAATATTTTGGAGAAATAGCAAATAGATAGAAAACTATTCCACTGGATATATTGACCTATCTCATGTGGTATACTACGTTATTCGTATTGCCTGAGTTGACTTTGAAAGTTCCTATGTAACTCACTAAACAGCCTACTAAAAAGGTTTGCCTAGGCCTGGCAGGCAGCAGTCCGCAGCACGCGAAGTG
Source organism: Lissotriton helveticus (assembly GCF_964261635.1). Classification (NCBI taxonomy): domain Eukaryota; kingdom Metazoa; phylum Chordata; class Amphibia; order Caudata; family Salamandridae; genus Lissotriton; species Lissotriton helveticus. Next base: position 1,295,200,592 of record NC_136065.1, read on the forward strand.
ACAGACAAAGTCCATCCTGCTTGCAGATCAGTGAATACTCAAACTATCAATCCATCGACCACCACCACTATTTCTTCTTATAGCCATGTGTCTAAAGGAAGGACTGGACTTCAGTCTGTTGGGGCTGGTTTAGAAGTCCCTTGCGGCTCATTTTCCTCCATTGTTGCGTGACTTTTGTGACGCAGCGGCAGAACAAAAGAGTCGCCATGGTGCGGCGTATATATAAAAAAAACGCATATGGGAGATGCATCACGTTGTAAAGCCCTGCGCCATCAGGGGGCGTTCCGGCGCAAGGGAGGGCGTTCCTGCGCAGGAACGAATCCTAAAAGTGGCTGAGGTAAATCTACAAGATGTCAATCAGTCACTTTTAGGACAATGATGCGTGACTCAAACCCTGCGCCTGCTTGAAGCCGACGTACGGCTTGATGCAGCATTGGGGAGATAGGGCACCCCAGAGCATTGCTGGAGCTGCGCCATCGTTGGCACGCAACTCCAGCAATGAGCCGCCTTTACGGCACAGATGCGTAAGGCTTCTGTGACGTTTTGGGCCAATGGGTTGTGGTGGCATGGCGCACAATCACTGCCGCATCCCTGCTACTTTGCAGGGATGCGCCGGTAATTGTAAATATGACCCTTAGTGTCTAGCATTACGCAGTTCTTTACACTACACTCATACATAATTTCTCAGGCCAATGAAATGAACACAAAATACAAACAAATAAGCATAGTAGCAAGCAAGGCTACTGAGAAGGAGAGCAGTGCACCTGAAATGCATAGAAGATTTTGAAATATAATTTACCTACAATGTAATCGGCAGCATTATTGCTCTTGGTAAAGAACAAAGATTTGCAAATAACAGAGCCGGATAAAACAGATTAGTGATGAAATAGCTAGAAATAGCTACTACTACTCACCAAGCCCGGGGACCTCTACGCCGAGTGCGTCCAGCAAGTCCCGTTCCCGGTCCATGACATCCGTCCAGCGGTGGGTGGCCTGGTTATAGGTGCGCCGGACCTCAGAGAGCTTAAACATGGCCCCGCACACCTTCTCCCACCGCTTCCGGCGCTCCCGGATGCCATAGCCGGTTGCGATCTTGCCGCCTCCCAGGATGGTCTTGGGGAGGCGGCGCTGGACGTGGAAGATGAGTGCGGCCACCTCCTCCGCGCTAAAGATCTCCCGTGGCATCACTAGCTCCCCCCTCAAACGCCCGCACGGGAGCCGGGCACGGGGTGCGGGACCCTTCCCCTTCTCAGGGTGCTTCTTGGCTCCCTTTACCATGGTCTGGGCAGAAATGAGTTAAATAATAAAGAAGAAATAGAATAGGGAAGAAGAAAAGAAAAGAGTTTAAAAAAGTAGTTTAAAATTAACAAAAAGTAGCAGAAAACACAAAAATATAGAGCTAGAAAAATAGAGGGATAGATAATAAGTAAAATAGATCAAATAAACTTCAAACAAGCAAAGGATGGCAGAGATTCAGAGAGGATACAGAAAGCATGCCCAGAACCATAGCAATGAATGAGAAACAAGATGGCCGCGCCCATTCACGACCGCGTGGGTAAGTTCGCGCGAGATTTTCCTCGCGATCACGCCGAAATTGTACTAGCGAGCAGCACACTTTGCGAGATTACACATAGCGGCCGGAGACGGAATTACGTCACGCAAACAAGATGGCCGCGCCCGTGTACGACCGCTAGGGTAACTTCACAAACGTATAGCTACAAGCGCCTTGCGAACACGCAAAAAATCACGCGAACATACACGCCGCAAAAAAAAATAGTGTATTCGCACGCATTCGCGGCTTCCGAAATCGATCTCGCACGGATTCGCGCCCCGCAAATCGCGCGAAATTGCAGAAAAGCGATTTTTGCTAAACTGAAAGCAATCAGCAGGTGCAAAAGTTCAAACTTAACATTAGTAACCATTCACTCTAGTGCTTCCTGAGGGGCCCCTCCAGAGTTCAGTTGCCTATTTGCAACTATTCCATGACCCTGCTATGACCCAAACAGCAGGCTCATAGAATAGCTACAAGTAGACCATAAAGGTCCTGTGAAAAAAAATTGCACTGCAACAGAAAGCAAATTACAGATAAGGAAGGAAGCAGGTGCCAGCCAGACTGGAAGTTTCAAAATTACTGACACATTAATCACCCCCTAATTAATTCATGGCAGTTGAAGAAGGGCAGGTGTGCTTGCTTTCACTGCAACAGAAAGCAAATTACAGATAAGGAAGGAAGCAAGTGCCAGCCAGACTGGAAGTTTAAAAATAAGTGACACATTAATCAACCCCAAATTAATTCATGGCAGTTGAAGCAGGGCAGGTGTGCTTGCTTTTTTTCACCCCCATAATCTACAGTGATAAACAAACCTAATGGGTGGCAGTGAGGATGTACCAGAGGGTGGCATGGGTGTACCAGAGGGTGGCAGTGGTGAAACAGAGGGTGCTGTGAACCTGTGATGATAAACCAGACGTAGAAACAACATAGTCGCGGCCGTTGCGAGCCGAAAAGTAAGTTCGCAATTGCAAAATGGTCCACAAATCCTCGCGAACGCTCGCCAACACAAAAAGCTTAAAAATCCGCTAATCCGCGAGAGTTCGCGGATTTTGCGGATTGCGAATCCGTAAATACGCAAATTCGCGTACGCGAGATCCGCTAGATCCGCCCATGCTTACCCTCCACTACAAAGCAACTGGTATGTCCACCTGGCGGACATGGATGCTAACGCATGCAATTGTAGCAAAACATATGCACCACGGATGTCACTACTGTGTCTGAGCACCAATACATGCATGCACTCACAAGTCACAGACACATACAGTCTGCTTACCGCTAGTTTGCTGTTGATCCCCTCTCAGCCGGGCGGACAGGTCAGGATGCGTCACAGCTATGATACGGTGCATTAGAGGGATCATGGTGCGTCGTGCAAGCCGGGTTGATCTTGGAATCAGCCCCAGTGTCATCTCCGCCACATTCTTGCTGAGCCTGGATATGTCGTCCCAGCGCTTGTGGCAGTGTGTGTGTCATCTATTGCACACCGCCACTTTCCGTACATCATGTGTTATGATCCTCCACACGGCCTTGCAAAGGTGCAGCTTGACCTACCATGAAGGGAGACAAGAGGGGAATGTCAGTGGACAGTTGGACATTCACAAACATAGTAGCAACACGTATCTTTCAGCAGCCATGCTCAATACAATACATGTGAAGGTACCTCAGCACACCGCCAAGTGTGCAGAAGCCAGGAGTCAGTGACCACCTCATACACACCAACATGACCCCTACTGCACTTACCACCTGTCCGGGGGCACCGTAGAGCCGTTCATAGTGGCAGAGCACACCGTCCACAAGGACATCCAGCTCCGCTGCGGTGAAGGGACGAGACCGGATCTCTCGTACTCTCTGCATGGCAAGGTCCAGGACTGTGGCACTACAGCAGCAGTTGTTGGATAGCTCAGCAGCAACAGGTCGAGGTGATGGGTGCAGGCAGCAGTTGTTGGATAGCTCAGCAGCAGCAAGTCAAGGTGATGGTCGCAGTGGCTGGAATGTGTGCTGCAGAAATTCACACATTTATAGGGCCCTGAGCTCATATCAGTGGCACACGTCTGCACCAATTGGTTTTCCCGGGATGCCTCATTCAAAATGAGCCAATGACTGGCCCTGGTGTGGCGGTGCACGGCTTCCGCTATTTTTGAATGCGCTTACGCGCCCCGCTTTACCTCTTTCCATTGGCTACATGTGCACAGACCGTCACGGTCACACACCCGCAACCGCATGTGCGCGCTACCGCGATGGTGCATCATTTGAAATCAATCACTCACTGGTGTCGCTATGGCGGAGCACGCATTCCGCGGGGGCGGTGCAGGCTAACACATACATTTGAATATGCAAGTGGAAATGGCAGTTGGTAGCCCCCTTACAGTCACATTGCAGCACCCACCGCAGACCGCCGGCCCTGGCCGGTCACCCACTGCCGGCCCTGGTTAACGAGGAGGTGATCCGCAAATTCCGGCTTGACCGACGTAGATTGCAGGAGCTGGTAGCCCAATTGGCACCTCATCTGCAGCCACGCAGGCTCTGGTGCCTACTCAACTCACGGGGTCACACTCTGCGACTCTGGGCAATAGCTTGCTTAATCTCCACTACGGCCCCTCGCGGCGGGATGCCTGACTTTCACCTTGTGGACACCCTGCCGGGGTTTCTCACAGGGGAATACCAGGACGGGTTCCCTAAGCAAGCGCCGGGACGCTTACGGGCAGCTGTGCGCTATACAAGTCCAGCACATTTACATTTACATTACACCCACAGCAAAGGTGATGGCGGCACTTCACTTCTTCGCAACAGGCACTTTCCAGTACACAGTTGGTCATCCATGTTCTGCATGGTACTGCGGGATGTTCTGAATGCCATGATGCATTACAAGGATGATTACATCCATTTCCCACATGTGGCAGAGCTGGCTGCAGTGAAAGGTGACTTCGATGCCCTGGGCCAGATACCACACATAGTGGGTTCCATTGATGGCACACATATTGGTCTCATTCCACCCCAGGCACGTGAACCTGTTTATCGCAATCAGAAGCACTACCATTCGATCAACGTGCAAGTGGTGTGCCTGGCTGACAACATCATCTCCCATGTGTGTGCCAGATTTCCCGGGTCCGCACATGACTCCCACATCCTGTGGAGCAGTATCGTCCCCCAACTGATGGCTAATCTGCATCCAGAACGTGCGTGGCTTGTAGGTGAGTGTGCTGTGAGGACTATTTTATTGTTTGTGTTCCATGGTGTTCCCACCAATCCTAGTAATGATGTATGTGTCTGTCATCCCCCCACCTAGGTGACTCTGCGTACCTAAACCGGCCGTGGCTGCTGAGCCCCATACGGAATCCTACACCCCTGGTGAAATGCGTTATGAGGCCCATGGGAGGACACGTCGGGTGGTGGAACGTACTTTTAGACTGCTGAAGTCTAGGTTTCGCTGCCTGGATAAAACCGGGGGGCCCTGCCATACTCACCAGGCAAAGTATGCAAAATCGTGATTGCCTGCTGCATGCTCCACAGCCTGGCCTTGCGCAATAATATTGAACTGATCATGGACCCTGCAGACCAACAGGTTGCTCCGCCTCCCACCCCACCCATGTCCACTGATGAGGATAGTGGGGAGGAAGAAGGTGTGGACCAGAGGCGTCAGCTCATTGCTCGCTACTTTCCTTGAATGTGAGTAACTACCTCTTGTGCTGCTGGTCAATTCGTGATGTATGTTTGCTGGTGATGTGTGGATGTGGTGTGTGAATGCTGCCTGTTCTGGTATGTTCTGTTCGCAAATGAGTATGGGAGATGGTGTACATGCAAAGCTCCCTGATGTGTGTCCTGTGATCCACTTAATTAGTGATGATTGTGGTTTGTGGGATGTTGCAGTACGGTGTGGTGTGATGGGTGTGATTTAGTTTTCTGACCAGTGCTTGTTGTTCTCTCATTATCCCTAGGTCACTCCCACAGAGGCATGATTCTCAAGAACATTGATCCCTGCACCTGGTAATGACAACTTATGAGACAAACATGTGATTAAAACATGGAGGTCACACAGCATTGAGTGTTTACGTGGTGTTTATTAACATGTTGTGGATTGATGTTAGTGCACATTTACAAGTAGGTGTTGGGGGAAGTGAGAGTTGAAGGTCATGGCAGATGAAAACACTGTGGGGACACCACATTGTGTGATGTACACCTAGTCCAACAGACGTGTGCCAATGATTGGCATTGTGGGGCAAGATAGTTCGCAGGGTGAATGGCAGGCTCAAGGAAGGGTGAAGTCAGTGGCGGCCCCTCTTAGAGCGGGTGGATGGTGCATTGCCACTGCTCTCAGCTGGATCCAGCCTCGGACGGCCCCTCCGTCTTGGAGCCGGAGCGGAGACAGCTGTGGGGGCAGGTTGGTCGGGGACCATCTCCCTGTCAGTGGCCTCAGGTGATGGTGGCGGTGGTGTTGGTGACCTGTCCCGCTGGGCACTTGGGTGGGGGGGAGGTGGTGTGGCTCGTGATAACCACTCCCTCCAAAGAGCAGTTTGCTGGCCCATGAGGTCAACAATTTGGCCAATGCGGGTGTCCATGGACCGCAACAGCTGGCAGCTCTGTAGCGAGTCTTGGTGTGCCCGATCCGCCTGTGCCTGCGACCGCTCATAGGAGGCATGGACTCTGGTGATGGCATCCAGGGTCTCGGTCCCAGGATGGGGTGGGTCTCGTTCCCGACCTCGCCTAGCACCTGCACTCATGTTTGTGAGCTGTGGCCTCACCTGTGTCCTCTCTCGTCCACTCTCCCTGCTAGCCTGAGATGTCGACGGCCCATAATCGGACGATGGGTCAGGCAGGGTGGCACAGGCAGGAGTGGTGGTGGTAGTGGTGGTGGTGGTAGCTGCACAGCTCACAATGGCAGGTGTTGGTGTTGTGACACTGGCCAAGGTGGTGGAGGCTGGGATGTCCTGTGAGCCTGATGGCACTGGAAGTGTGCTTGGGCCAGCATCGTCCCCTGCACCCGAGGTGTCCATGGGATCTTCACCAGAGAGTCCTGGCTGTGAGGGGGGCGACTGGTGCTGGCGGTTGCTGGTTTCGCTTGTCAAGTTGCGATCACCTGAGGGACAAGAATTTCAGAATCAATGCTGTGGACATGACAGGTTTTTTGTTGTAACATTACAAATCACTATGGAATCAGGACATGGTTGTTGTTGTCATCATGTTGGTGTGGTTGTCAGTACTGGGCAATATGGTAGCGTGGAGGTGGGGAGACAATACTTGGATATGTGTGGTCCGGTCCTGCTTTTGGATGGTGCCCCTGTGAAGATGTCTTCCTACCTGTAAGTTTGAAGGAGGAGATGCACTGGTCAGCAAATGGTGGGAGGACTCCATCTTGCTCTGGGATGAGACATGGGGGCCTGTTGGGAGTTGTAGTGCTGGTCTTTCACAGCCCCCACCCACCTCTCTCACACCTCCCACCCACCACCACCCTCCCTGTACATGGGGGCTTGTTGGAAGTTGTAGTGCTGGTCTCTTACACCCCCCACCCACCACCACCCTCCCTGTAGACATGGGGTCTTGTTGGGAGTTGTAGTGCTGGTCTCTCACACCCCCCTCCCACAACCACCCTCCCTGTAGACATGGGGGCTTGTTGGGTGTTGTAGTGCTGGTCTCTCACACCCCCACCCACCATCACCCTCCCTGTAGACATGGAGGCTTATTGGGAGTTGTAGTGCTGGTCTCTCATGCCCCCCACCCACCGCCACCATCCTCCCTGTAGACATGGTGGCTTGTTGGGAGTTGTGGTGCTGGTCTCTCACACCCCCCACCCACCTCTCTCACACCCCCCACCCCCACCACCCTCCCTGTAGACATGGGGGCTTGTTGGGAGTTGTAGTGCTGGTCTCTCACACCCCCCTCCCACCACCACCCTCCCTGTAGACATGGGGGCTTGTTGGGAGTTGTAGTGCTGGTCTCTCACACCCCCACCCACCATCACCCTCCCTGTAGACATGGGGGCTTGTTGGGAGTTGTAGTGCTGTCTTTCATGCCCCCCACCCACCACCACCCTCCCTGTAGACATGGGGGCTTGTTGGGAGTTGTAGTGCTGGTCTCTCACACCCCCCACCCACCTCTCTCACACCCCCCACCCACCACCACCCTCCCTGTAGACATGGGGGCTTGTTGGGAGTTGTAGTGCTGGTCTCTCACACACCCCCACCCACCACCACCCTCCCTGTAGACATGGGGGCCTGTTGGGAGTTGTAGTGCTGGTCTCTCACATACCCCCACCCACCTCTCTCACACCCCCCGCCCACCACCACCCTCCCTGTAGACATGGGGGCTTGTTGGGAGTTGTAGTGCTGGTCTCTCACACACCCCACCCACCACCACCCTCCCTGTAGACATAGGGGCTTGTTGGGAGTTATAGAGCTGGTCTCTCACACCCCCCACGCACCACCACCCTCCCTGTAGACATGGGGGCCTGTTGGGAGTTGTGGTGCTGGCTGCTTTGACAACATGCAAGCCTGGGAACGTAGGAGGCAACATTTGTGTTTGGTCATGGTGGGTGCATTTGAGCCCAGGACTTCACATTTGGATGACTATGTGGCCCACATGCATGGATTGGAGCCTGGGAGATGTGTCTTGGCAGTTGTGCAAGGCATACCATGGCAGTGTGATAGTGGCCATTGGTTTGTACTTACCAGCCTCTAGTCCCTCTTAGATTCCTTCCAGGCTCTCAGGGTGCAGTATGCCGAGCACCTTCTCCTCCCATTCTGCAAATGGTATAGGCTCCGGGGGAGTGCCTCCGCCAGTGTGGTGTGCCCACAGGTGGTTCTTGGCCCTGATGCCTTTCACCCTTGCCTTGAGGTCGTGCCAACGCCTCTGGATCTCGTGTTTGGTGCGTGGCACGGTCCCTGATGCATTCACTCTGGTCACTATCCTGTCCCACATGTTGGTTTTGGTTGCCAAGGTGGTCTGCTGGACTAGGGTACCAAACAGATGTGGTTCGACACGGATGATTTTATCCACCATGACCTTAAACTCACTGTCTGTGAACTTGGGGTTTTTCTTGGGTGCCATGGTGTGTGATGTGCAAGGTGTTGGTGTGGTGGGGTGGGGTGTGCAGGTGTGTGGTATGTAGGGATGGTGTTGTGGGGGTTTGTGTGGTGGGTGTGTTTGTGTGCAGGTTGTATGTGTGTTTGTGTGTGTCTGCTGTTTGTAGTATTCTGCCTCTTTCTTGCAGCTATGCTGTGATGCAAAGGATTGTGGTAATGGGAGGGATTCATTTTATACTCTGTGTGGTGGTTGTGTCCCAATGGTTGTTGCCAGTCAGGTGTTCTGTGGGTGTGGTGACTTGGGTGCTTTTTTCGGTGCTGGGGGGTGTCATTGGGGCGTGTAGTTGTTGGGGATGGGTGTTTCAGGTGGGTGTGTGTCCTGTTTAGTGTGTTTTCTATTTACTTCCGTCAGCCATTTTGGAATCGGTTTGACAGCAGGGATGTTGTTCGTTTGGTCCTTCCACAGTCATGCTCCGTTTGTCGAAGCATTATTTACGCGGGGGTCGAGGGAGGTGGTGAGTTCCGTTGGGATGGCGGCGTTATCCTAATCATGCAGCCGGACCCTCCGCAGGTATTGCGGCGGTTGGGCCTGTTTCCGTGGTCATATTCGTCTGCGGCGGAGGGTGTTTCTGTGGTACCGTCCGCTTACGGCGGTCTTTAGTGTGATCCGTCCGCCGCGGACGGTGTTTGTGTGATCCGTCCGCCGCGAACGGTGTTTGTGTGATCCATCCGCCGCGGTCGGTGTTTCTTGACAGAAATATCCTAATCGCAACCGAGGATTATCCGCGGTGCGGTCGGGAGTGTTTTAGCCGCGACCATGGCGGACGGGACACGTTTCCGTCCGCCATCCTAATAGGCCTCCAAGTTAGTACTTGCCAGTATCCTCTTCTCTCTCCAACTTGCCACACAACACTGGCCCATTGTTTCAGTGAAGAGAGCAATGCATGAATAGGCTCCACTACCACATGTGGGTGGATTTTATGATGGCACACATATTGTATTAAGTCCTACACATGACAAGGAACAAGTCCAATTGATTCCTCAAAACTCCCATCCAATCACTTTGTAAACTGTCTTGGTACAGGATTTGTATACCCAAAGTCTGTTTGTGTCCATTCCATGAACAAGCCATGTCACCCTTGTACTTCAAAGCAGCACCATAGGCCTGCAGATATCACAGCAATGAAATATCCAAATGCAGTTGACAAGGTTAAGGTACCTACAACAGACATCACTTTAGGAGTACTTTATAAACCATACATATACAATAATTCACATAGTATCTGGAAACGCAGTCTTTGCCAAAAATCTGAGATTCACAATGGTACAGAAACTAAAGTCCCATGTGTCGAAACCTTGTTTTAAATACCCCTCAACCTACTTATTCCATAACCTTTCCCTTCTTTTCATTTTAGCTTAACATACTTATCTCCTCATCACAGCAAGAGATGCTGAAACAGTCACGGTAATGTAAGGTCAAGAAATACTTACACTCAGGAGAAGAAGTTGTTGATGAGATCCTGATGCAAGTCCCCTCTTCACCACTATCATCTTCATTTACCTTTCATGGTCCTCACCCAGTGGCTCATCGTGGTCTCCATCCTCTGCGATGTGAGGGAAAATCTGCCACAGGAAGACGTTTTGTAGCATGCTGCAGGCCACGGAAATTTTCCATACCGTCCCGGGTGAGTAGAGGAGGGCTCCATCTGTCCAGACATCTAAATCTGGCCTTCAGGAGCTCAACATTCCGCTCCACTGGCTGCCATGTTCTTCCAAGGGCCTCAATGAAGCGGACTTTCCCTGGCGTTGTTGCATTCCAAATGTCGCTACACCCTTTCCCACTCCTAACCACCCTCCTAAACATCAGTCTTCCACTTCCTCTTTCAAAGTCCCACCTTCACAATCCAAGGGCACTCTTTCCAAACACAAATATCCCCCTCTCAAATAAGATCATTGAGGTGTCTGGTGTGCTTGGCAGACCTTCCCTTGAAGTCTGCAGCCGAGCAGCAGAGAAACAAAGCTGCTCAAGTTCCCTTTTTTTCTATAGTTAGATCAGCTTATTTTAAAATCAGGGCAGCCCTGCGTATAGAACAAGCTAAATTCACTGTAGAAACAAAACCCACCATCAGGAAAAAAAAACAATGTTGCAAAGATACATTTCTTCACAACTATGGTCTTTATTACTACAGCTACTTTAGCTTCTACTGGTAGGTAGGTAGGCCTGCACATATGTGAAGACTTATCTGATTGGCCTGCAGAAGGGTATAGAAAAACTGTTGGAACTGTGAGCATAAGTATAATAGGTTGGGCTAGTAAGTGTGGGGAGTGGGTGAGCAAGTACTTAAACAAATATTCTGTGATACTTTATTGGTCCTTAACCTACAGAAAACTGCATATAAATGTGATGCAAATATCTTAAGTAAAGAAATAATGCAAGTTAAACTTATATGTGGAAATACATTGTTTTGGTAGGAAAGAACAGTTTGATCGCTACCAAAGGTGCTACGTTTCCCAGGTCCAAACATAATGTACTGCTCTGTTCCAAGCTTTTCTTTTAGTTCTTGGATTTGTAGTCCTGTTTTTTAATGAAATACACAATGGTACAAGTCTCAGAATTCAAAGAAAAAACCTGGACTGAGACCATACATCACGCATGGACCTGGGACACTTAAGCAGGGCTGCTACAGACTGGGCAAGTATGCAAAAAGTGCAAAAAAAAGTTCTGAAAGAAAGCATTTGCCAGTAATATTTTGAAAAAGGTGTCATTTATTTTCTGTCCTGATAAACCCCCATCTTACCCTGTCTCCCTGGAGATGGCCCTGCATCAATGCTGCCCTCAAGCACACCCCAGATTGTACTTGGTGGCTCCTGAGTATGTGTTTATGAGAGCCCAATCCATACACCTTTGCATGTCTATGCCAGATCAGCTATTTGCTTAGGAGTCAATGGGAACGTTTAGGTAAATGGCTTACACACGGTGTTGGTCGTCATCAAGCAGCAGTGGCAGAACATTAATGGCATTATGGGATGTGTGACGGTGAATTTCCGCCAGCACAGGTGTGGAGGCTTAACTGCCACAGTCACGTCAGCGGTAAGGCACATTATGATTGGGTGGGTGGGGTAACTGGCAGTCTGCCCTCCGACAGACACACTGACAGACACACTTGCCTATCCTGCCAGGTCGGGATTTACTGGTGATGGCAGCGGTACTGCGGCAGTCTTTCATCTATAGGAGTGCATGCATCGTAATACGGCAGTCGAACCGCCAACTCGGCAGCGGTGAATCCAACACCATTTCGACGGAGGTCACTTTACAGCCAAACTCGTAATCAGGCCTTAGTCCAAGCCTGTATTCATCTCTCATTTTTGTATATGCAGCTGTAGTGCTTAACATGCTAAATCGTAAAAGTGACTATTGTGAATCATCTTATAAAATGTAAAATAATATATTTCTCCATATTCAATCAATACAGTATGTTCAGGTCTCATCACCAGACAGCTTTAGGTGTCTGTTTTCAAATACCTATTGTGAGCAATCCATTACTTTGAGGGTGGATCAGGCCCTGAATCATGAATGGATGGCCAGCCCTGCGAGGCAGCTCCAATGAAGGTAAAATAAAGTGTGGTGTGCATCGGCTTTGCTTCTGATTGACACACACCAAGCTGGTTTTCAGACAAAATACCCCAAAGCGGTAGGCTGCTTCTGAAAACCCAAAAATATTTCACTAACACCAAGTGAGCTTTTTTCCAGGGTACGTAGGGTACGTTTTTTTTCTGCTCATTACCACCAGGTTTTACCAGTAGTGACAATCTGAAAAAAAGCACATCCAACCATCCACTCTAGGGGCCTCATTTATGAAAAGTGACGCATCGTTGCGTGAAAACAGCGATGTGTCACTTTTCACTGCGCTCTCCCTGCAACATGATTGATGCGTCATATTTATAATATGACGCATCATGTCGCAAGGAGTTACAGATACATCAGTATTTCTGACGTATCTGTAGGCGCAAAAGTGGCGCATTGCTGGAGTGTGTCACAAAAGTGACGCAACTCCAGCAATGCTTCCTTTCACATGGGGAAAGCCCCATGTGAAAGGGCTTGCGTCAGTCTTACGCCTGCTGTGAGGCAGGCGCAAGATTTTGACGCAACAGCGTCCTAAAAGTGACGCAGTGAAATCTCATAGATTTCACTGCGTCACTATTACGAGGCTTTTTGCGGGTGAACGCCCCCTCTGCATACATTATACCTGACGTAGGTATAATGTAGCGCAGGGGTTTACAAAGTGACGCATCTGCTTAGATGCGTCACTTTGTAAATAGTGTGCATCAGGAGGCATGTTTTACGCCGCCGACGCGTCACAAAAAGTGACGCATCGGAAGCGCAAAACTGACGCAAGGCCTCATAAATGAGGCCCTAGATAGGGCGGGAGTTTTGATACACTTATTCCAATGGTGCATACTCCATGGGCTATCAGTATGTTTGTCAACGGCAGAGCCAGCTGGAGCACTGCCGTTGGAAAACTGACTGTCTACCCGGCTTGTATTTGAGCTGGCGGACTGAATGTTTGACAAAGAGGGTACTTTGTCGTATTTGTGCTGAGTGCCCTCTCAGGCAAGCACTAAATTATGCCTTTAACCCTAAGCATTTGACATTAATGCATTTGGGGTGATTTAGAATGTTTGTGCTCCACTAAACTCACAGCTCCAATGTTTATTTAGAGTGTGATGAAGTGCTACAATGGCAGAGAATCAGCTCCCTCCGCCTTGCGTAACCCCTTGGCTGTCACCACTGGACAGGTTAAGCAGTGATCACCTAGCCCTGTTTAGAGTAGGGCAACTGTCACTCATTTTACCTACCCGATACTGGCCCGCAAGCCCAATGTGGCTGCACCAAAGGCACAGAGATCCCTGCTTACCTGACAGAGAACTCTAAAAATGGGGAGCAATCCTCTGCAGAATGAGTGGAGGGCATTGCCTCCTCTGACCCAGCGAGCGAGCCACCAGACTATTTGTGTATTTGAAAAATAATCACTTATTATTGTTATCCAGTCTTCTTAAATTGACGACTCATAATCTTCTTTAACTATACTCTGAAGAAAAATCTGAAATTGTCAGAGTTTCTGCACTTAGTCAACATCTTAATAAAATCATCAATGTCACACAAACTGTATTAAATGAACCCAGACATCTGAACAATCAACATTACAAAAATGGAAATCATGTACAGTAGTCTGAAGGAGTAAGGGAATGTCCGCATGGAAAAATGTGTACCAAGATTTCTGAATATTGGCTATTTATGTCGAGGACACCACTGAATGAATGGTCTCTACGCATGTAATTACAAGTGTTATGATTTCCCGACTTAATGATACTAAATATATAGATTCGTGAAAGGCATAGTTGGTCGACCTATGAGAAGAATCTATCACCTGGTAAATCCACACAAAAATGTATTAATGTAGTGTCTCTAAGCATGAGTTGTTTTATACACTGTAAATTGTTTTAGAACAATGGAATGTTGAGTCCTCCACTGAAGACAATGGAGGGGCTCCAGGCTTATAATGTCTGGTAAAAGCCTCCTGCTCCAACATTCCAATGTTTACCTTTCTGTTTCTCCCCTTTTAACCCCTTGCATGCTCATGACGGCTCCCGGTCGTCATGCGTCACAGTGGGCTATGCGCACGACGGCCGGATGCCGTCCGAATCTTGCCCACCGTTTATTTCTCCCGCACAGCGCGGAAAATAAACCCGCGTCCAAGGGGTTAATTTAGAACATTCTACCCCTAGTGGGTGGAATGTTCTAATAGCCTTATTGACGTTCTGCCTCGGGCTTTACCTGTTGTTAAAGGACTTCACCCTGAGGCTTGGACCTACAACTTGGGCTCAAAGCCAATAACCAGCACCACTGGAATGCGATTGTGCGGCTATGGTGATTTTTCCATAATTATAGATTTGTCACATTCGCCACATAAACTAATATTTGCTGGATAATCTACAGATTTTAACAAAAAAATTTGTTTCTGGCGCAAACGTTTCGAAAGTTATTAAACACGCAGCAACACATTTTGTAGCGGAGATGGAAGAACATTTGCAAACTTGGACTAGTCACTTTTCTGTTGCTTATTGCTATATTTGGGTGTTAAACTAATGCCCAAACAGTGTTAACAAGTTTAAAATTGACAAAATAATGAAGTCATACTATCAAAAAATGTGCCGCATGATGCTGAATAATTTGCCTTTTCTTTGCACATAATTTACTCAATCCTGCTGCATAACTGGAATAGCCCTTTGTAGCGGGCTATAAGGCTATAGCAACAAAGTATGCACACACATAAAATGAGAGATGGCAGGGCAGAAGTGCATTTGTTCATGGAAACAAAATAAATAAAGTGGTAATAATAACAGAATTATTAGAAAGAACTATCAGAAATGGAAAAAAAACAAAAAGGTCAGTTTATAGGAAGGGTCTTTCTGAATCGCAGTTGAAGTAGGACAGACAATTTTATGTGGAGGTTTAATAAAATTAAACACAAATAAGCAAGAGTCTGCGTCGAAAAATGTGAACCTATCTGTAATCCCAGATGTATTGGCCATAATCTAATGTTATTGCAAATTGAAATAAGAAAGATTTATTGCATGACGGACGGAAACGAAAGTACAGTATCGTAAAACAATGGAATCAGTTCCTTTTATTCGAAGTCTTGCAAAATCGCCCACATGTTTGATTAGACTGAAAGACAGATCATAAATCCTAGGTAATTCATTAAAATCGGAGACCCTATAAAAGCCCAGTCAATCAGATTAAGGCATGGAAAATAAGATTACTGTAGGCGCAAGCGCCAGTAGGAGTCAGGCAAAACTTGCCTTTATCAGGGTTCACCTTAAAAGAGGAAGTACACGCCAGTAATCATTCATAGGGCTGAAATTTAACTCGCTTTCATCACTGTGGACATACTCCGAAACATACGAAAACAAGGCAGCTTCCAAGACACGTTTCATATTAACCATTTTGACACGGAATGTGATGCACAACAATAACAAGCAGAAGAACGTGCTTTACACAGATGCAAACTCTCTTCAATCAAACTAGCGAGCTAATTTATAGTATGACAACTACTTTTGGATTAATATGACTTTTTTGGGATTGCTTTGCCGCCATTCAGAACTCATGTAACAACAAAAACGTATTTTAAAGCAGAATATCCAGAGACTTTGGCCCCGCCCTTTTTGTTGATGATCTCATCGCCATTCATCGAACAGCATTTGTGTTAGCCTTCACGTGGTAGTAGCATTGCACATAGGTGATGGAGACCATGTTAATGCAGGCTCAGTATCCGATACAGTAGAAAGGAGTTACATGGAGTAATGGGCCTTTGACTTACGGTGGGAATGGCTTTGTTTGGCACGCATGTAACTGGACCAGGGCTTTAAGTGGGAAAAAAAACTGGGGGTGCTCTAAAAGGGGCGTGGCAAATTTCTTAAAGGGGTGTGGCCCATCCGAGTAGGGGCGTGGTCGAAATCAAGACATCTAGCCTTGTGTGCTTAAGAAAATCATGAAGTGCATCCAGCAAAGGATAATAAAATAGGCAAAAAAGTATATTTATTAAGTATAAGCCATAAAATACCAAACACTTTAAAAAAACATTTGCTATTGCCAAACTTAGAATTTAAAAATCATCTTCACTAAAGGATGTGTTGTTAAATTCTGAGTACAGGCAGAGGCGCCACTAGGGCCAAATTTCGGTGCGGGGCTGAATCTTAAAGCAATAGTCAGAGTGGAGCTGCAGGGGCTCTTAGAAGGGGTGAGACAACAACAATTCTTCATTAATATGCAAATGGTATTTTAAAGACCTTTGAAGTGCTCGGGTGCGGCTGTGTGTGTGAAACATGTCACACAGCATTCCCCATGTTATCCTATGGGCAAGATAGCCTTTCAATAGTGAAAAACGAAATTGGCAGTATCTCACTATCAAGACATGTTACCCACACTAGTTACACCAAACAAAAACCGGGACGTCTGCTCACCCTACCGTTGACCCTTGAGGCCCGAAAATAGAGCCCCCTAGAGCCCCCTTTCGAGGCCCTCCCAAAAAACTGGGGGGGGCTCAGCCCCCCCCCCCCCCACTAAAAGCCCTGAACTGGACCATAAGGAGGTTGGTGCAATAACGTGGCTTACGGTTCGCTTCCACTAAGTGATGGTTTCAATATTCTAATAATGTTCTTAGTATCTACTCTTTGTCCTATTTCGACTGGTAGAGTCAAAACCAGCAGGTGTTAGTCTTTCTTTCATTATTGGATCAACACTGAAGGAGCAACCCGCTCACATTTTTGAAAACTGAACACCCCAAGAAGTGTTAATATTGCTTATGAATTATTTTATTGTTTTTTAGTTCATATACTAATTGTATGTTTTATTATTGTTTGTAAAATTGTTATTAATTTAAAAAAATATAGTTTGCAATTTTAAGTGGTTTAGAAAATTAGATTTAATTGTTAATAGTAATTTATAGTGCAATAGCGGGTTGCAGGTTTGTAGAGGGATAGGGTGAGAAGTTATTCAAGTAATAAGAAATTAATTAAAAAATGTCAGTAGGTATGTGATTGATATTAATTATCTATATTATGAATGCTGATTTAATATACTTATATTTTGGTGCAGGTTTCTGTGTTTGTAGGGGTATAGGGTGGGAAGTAAATTGGGCAAAAATTAATTAATAATTACATTTCCATTTATTTTTAATTATTTAATTGAATAGTAAATATGTAAATAGTGTAATAATCATATATTTGTGTTAAATTGTTGGTGTGGGCTGCTGGGTTTGTAAGGGTATGGGGTAAAAAGTTAATAAAGTAATAAATAATATTAATTTATGCTTAATTGGTCGAGTGAACATTAGTTATGTACATTATGTTATACTGATTCCTTTTAGTTATATTTTGGTTGCGGGTTGCTACATTTGTAGGGGTAAAGGGTGGGAAATTAATTGGCTAAGATTTAAAAAATAATATTTATTAATGTATAATTCAATATTTAATTGATTAATATGTATGTAAATTGTTTAATAATTATATACATGAGTTATATTTTAGGTGGGGGGTTTGGGTTTGTAGGGGTATAGGGTGGCAAGTTAAATAGGAAATAATTAAATATCAATTTTGTTTAATTAAAAATTAATTATTATTGGTTATACATTTTGTCAATTGGTTAATTGTTTTTTTAGTTTTTGTTTAATGTATATCTATATATGTATATTTTATATTATGTTAAGTACTAATGTTTATATTAAAAGTGTTATATTTTTTCTAAATTAATACAGTTATGCAATTATGTAATGTCTTTGAAATGTTGCTTACATTGGAGTGGGAAGTGTAAATTTCACTACTGTTGCACAGATTAGAGTGGGAATAGTAAATCTTACCTCTCTAAAGTCAAACGCTTTCCCTACTGTTGCACAGACCAAAGAGGGAATAGTAAATCTAACCCCTCTTAAGTCCAACGCTTTCCCTACTGTTGCCTAGACAGTAAAGGGAATGGTAATTTTGACCCTTCCGAAGTCCAACGCTTTCCCTACTGTTGCACAGACTGGAGTGGGAATAGCACATTTTACCCCTCTGAAGTCCGTCTTCCTTACTGTTGCTTAGACCAGAGTGGGAATAGTAAGTCCAACACTTTCCCTACTGAAAATGAGGCCCTACAGTTTCCCTACTGTTGCACAGGCTAGAGTGGGAACAGTAAATCTTACCCCTCCATAGTCCAACACTTTCCCTATTGTTGCTTAGACCAGAAGGGGAATAATAAATTTAACCCCTCCTAAGTCAAACAGTTTCCCTAATTTTGCACAGACAGGATATGGAATAGTAAATTTAGCCCTCCAAAGCCCAATGCTTTCCCTATGGTTGCACAGACTGGAGAGGGAATAGTAAATCTAACCCTCCAAAATCCAACGCTTTCCCTACTGTTGCACAGACTGGACTTAGACTAGTAAACTTAACCTGTCTGAAGTCCAACGCTTTCCCTACATTTGCACAGACTCGAATAGGATGGGTAGATTTATCCCCTCTGAAGTCCAACACTTTCCCTACTGTTGTACTGTATACAGTGAGAATAATATATTTAACCCTCCGAAGTCCTACACTTTCTCTCCTTTTTCATAAACTGGAGTGAGAACAGTGTATGCATTATTCCCAGACTCAAATAAATGTCCTAATATTATTTAAATATATTTATTATTAAAAAAAATTTATAATTTTATACTATTTGTATATATATTCGAACAACTCTGCTCTAGATCTGGGGCAGATAGTCCAGGAGGGGTGGAGCGTTAAGAGTCGGTCTAGCAACCAGTGTATTCTATGGTGAGACAAGAAATGAAGAGCTTACTCAGGGTTGCGTGGTAAGGTAAGGCTTTATTAAAGCAAGACATGTTTCGGCCACGTTCACATTCACAGATTGTAGCAAAACACGGTCTATAAGTAAACAAAACATAGAAAACAGACTTAAAACCTGCTGTCCACCAGTGTGTGAGTAAACGAAGCCTTCTTTGAAAGGAACAATCATGAGCAAAATGTATATGAGCTACTAATGTACATGCAATCTAAGAAAGTAAAACTTTTCAGGGACACTTATAAAGCCATTTTTGAAAAAATGGCTAGGGGTGAATGGCAAACAGAAAGCAAAGGGAGAGTGAAAACATCATGTTGGTGTGATGAGTATGCCATAACAAAAGTAACCTGGCTCGTCGGGAGTGAAAGAGAGCTGAAGAGTGCATCCCATGTGGTAATTCTTTCACAGCTCCTGTGTAATCAAAGAGCATTGTCCCCACCCTAATACCCCCAGAGAGCGGGTGCCTAAAGGGTGCCTGAAAGGTGATTTCTGTGTATCCGAGTCCCAATGAGAGGGCACGGGTCACAATAAATTGAAGTGAATCCAAGGCATGAGTGCATTAAGCTGTCCCCTACATGAGCCATTGTAAATGAAGCTGCTACATGCCCAGGAATGGCACGATCTGAGATCTGACAGATAAAGAATTCCAGAGAATGAATAATTCGTGCCTTGCAGAATTTAAGGTCCCAAGCGGGTAAGGTGGATTCAGAACAGTACAATTGAAAGTGCTCAAGTGACCACATAATCCTATCCAAGTGGCCAGTGTCAGAATATATTGAAATGCAGCGCACTGTAAGGGGTTGCTCACAGTAGTCATTGCAGTACTTCACATGTCTATGTTGCAAATCACAGCGAGTAACAGTAAGTATAGCAGCAAGATATATTCGGTCATTGTGAAGGTGTATACTGAGTTCCTCATACTGGTTCAGATCTGCAGGACTCAAGGCTTCAAGCTCAATAATGAGTTGGGACTCTCTTTTTTGCATTCTAAGTGTGCGATCCCCCCCTCTGAAATTGGGTGTGATCTGTTCAATAGCGAACAACATCATCTTATTGCGAGCACTACCATGCTTGTTTTGGAAGTGTCTGGCTACCGGACATTTAGAGTCATTGTGATCTATGGCCCTGAGAAGTTCCATCACTCTTTTTTTGGCTGGAAAATCGTGCTCCCAGTGTACCGGAGCACACAAGGGCACTCCAGAACATAAATGACATGTTGTGAACTACTGGTAAGAAATTGTTTATTCATTCCTGTACCCTGGTTAGTGATGGTGTACTATTTTCTGATGCAACTGTTTCTACATGCCTTGCACTGACCACATGGAAAGAAGCCTCATATGTTCTGTTCTTTAACAACCCTGGTCAAAGTAATGTTGCTGCGAACAAAAATATCCCCAAGTGACCTTGCTCTGCGGCATGTAATGCCTGGCCTGTTGCCAAAGTCTTGGTCAGTGATGGGATATTCCAGTTCTTGGTTAGGGGTTTTCTCACCTGTTTGGCAGAGGTATCAAAGGTGAGAATCACTATGGGAGTTGGATTGTCCATCTATCCTGGCATGTTATTGAAGAGAAGGGATTCCCTTTTAGTAACATTCCCCCTTTTGATGGCTCTGTTGAGTACTCACTGTGGGTAACCCCTTTCTTTGAATCTCTGAGCCATTTTTTTCTGTTCAATGTGGAATGCCTCATCTGTGATGCAGTTTCTCCTTGCCCTCAGTAATTCTCCATAAGGGATACTCCATTTGATGTTGTCGGGGTCTACACTACACTTTAAATCTAGTCTTTATGCACACCATCAGTTGGACCAGCATTGAGTACCTAGAAGTATGTGCTAAGGTTCTCAATGGTGAAGGTCACAGTAAGCTCTTCAGAAAAAGCACAGCAGGCAACAGTCTTCTCCATGTCCTCAGTGGCCACCGTGACTGAGGGATGACTGGGGAGGAGCTCTATCCAGCCCCACTTACACTTGAAATGGTTTTCCCTCCTGCACACACAAAGGAACCTGACACCAGGCCTGCCCTGCCTTTTGTCACCCCAGACAATTTGGCGCCTTTAACAAGGGAATAGGAAAGAACCTTCCAGAGCCAAATGTGGCAGTAAGGCAGGGATTCCTCCCACACAAAGGCTGGCACCAGGGCTACTCATCAGAACACTCCTGGACCTGTGGAAGTTACAGAAGATGGACTGCCATGCTGTCAGAAGACAGCCCTGCTGCTTGAAGGACTGCTTTGCTGACTGAGAAGGAAGATTGGACCTGCTTGCTTTCATCCCAGGCTAACCAGAGTGACTCTCAGGGTCAGTTGGCTGACTTTTTCTGTGAACTATAGGGACACAACAAGTTTCAGAGGCTTCCCTTCAACTACCCAGCTGACCTGCTGCAACTAGACCTGGCTGGACCTGCAACTGGTCGAGCCTGAGCCCTGCTAGCCTCTATTGGAGTAAGTCCCTGATCCCTAAGAGGTGCCTCTCCAGGTCTGGGAAATTTGGCTGGCATCAGGTTATGGTCCTCCTAAAGAAAAGGTGAAAACCCTGAAAATCCTGAGGTTTGGGCTCCTTGCAAACAGGCCTGTTTGTACTAAGACTCTTCCGCCTGCGATGACCGCCAATGTAAAGTTCCGATGAGACCTACTCTTCACGCCGACACAGTAGTCCGTTGAGACCGGCAACTCGAGATCTGCATTTTGCACTTACAACAGCGCCAGCCTGCGATGTCCGCCAATGCAAGCTACAGAAATAACTATCCACAACACTTGACTAGCTCTTCGAGCTACAGTGATGGCCATTCTCCTCTACGTGCTACAGGGTTATTTTGCAAGGTCAAAATGGCAACCTCCTCCGCGCGGCTCCCTCCAACATATACGGAACTCTTCGTGCCAGACTTAGAAGACAACTTTTCAGTAGGACTAACCTGTTCCGTGTATCCAACCCTTGCTCCATTGCGGTTGGCCTGAACTTGTGACTTTCCCCTAGTCTAGACTGACCAGATGACCACGAGTGGTGCTTTGTGCTTTGAGGCACTATTTTCCCTTAGAGCTTTGAAATTGAATATCTGCAGTTGTATTAATTACATTTTTGTTACTCTGGTATCATTTTATTTATTAAAAATTACTCCAGTTTTCTAAATTGATTTGTAATTTTTCTTGTGTTGTGTTTTCACTTTTGTTACAGTTTTAGTACTGCATAAATACTTTTTACATTGCCTCCAAGTTAAGCCTGCCTGCTTTGTGCCATGCTAACAGAGTGTCATGCATATGTTAATTTAGTGAGTTTTCAACCTGAAGACTGCTCACCCCATAGCCCTTTCTTTACCCACTTACCTGGCCTTCTCACTAACACATTCCCCAACAAAGGTGGAGTGGCAAAGCCAGACGTCTTTTCAATCATGTGCCCCACAATCAAGTTTTGGCAGCCTTTAGACCTAAAAGAAAGTTTTGAAAAGCTTTTTTGGGTCCTCCTATGTTCCTGTCCTTGCCCCACTATTCCTAAGAAGCATAGAAGCAGTGCCGTTCCAAACCTGGAGTCTGCTCGCTCCTGTGTGCTTTCCCCTCTTCTATCTGCCCTTCGCACTCCTAAAGGCTTATCCTGTGCATTTGCCATTTGTCTCTTACTATCTTTCGAAACAGAGACATGTGTCTTTGGCTGTCACCCTCTAAGCTTTACATGCCCTGCCTTGCCCTTTTGTGCTTCCCTGTTACCCTTGCTGCCCCCTGCCCTGCAAAACTCCAAGCTGACCCACTTACTTACCCTCTTATCTCCATAATTCCCAGTACAATCTTTTGTGTAGCACTGACCACAGATTTTTGCCTTCTATAGCTTAATATGTTTTTGTTGGCCATAAGACACTGTGCACTTAATCCT
Organism: Lissotriton helveticus; assembly: GCF_964261635.1. Classification (NCBI taxonomy): domain Eukaryota; kingdom Metazoa; phylum Chordata; class Amphibia; order Caudata; family Salamandridae; genus Lissotriton; species Lissotriton helveticus. The sequence goes on from NC_136065.1 coordinate 1,295,223,398, forward strand.
GTTAACCAGCAGTAATGTGCTTATGTTCTCCTTTTTAAACATAGGAAGTTTGACATATTCCTTATTGGCACTTTTCATTTACTTCAATGTCCCTAATATATGGTACGACATGTATCCATGACCTGTAAATTAAATGCTACTAGCAGGCTGCAGCACTCATTGTGCTACCCACTAAAGTAGCATTGCAAACTATGTCTACAAGTCTGCCATTACAGCCTGGGTTGGCATTTTTTAACTGCCATTTTGACATGGTAAAATAAACCTTTTGCCAGCATTAAACCATCCTTTTTAGGTCTTACTCGTACTATCCAAAAAATGTAGAAACAAAGAGTAGCACTACACAAAAAGTGTAGAAACAAAGAGTGGCACCCACTCTTTGTTTCTACACTTTTTGGATAGTACTAGACAGTGCACTAGGGATGACACAAATATGTATATAGGCACATGCATTCTCTTACGATCAGCACCAGGTTCCGGAGTCCTTTTGGTGGCGTTTATCTCTCTCTTTTTTTGAGTGCAAATCTTGAGTACTTCAATTCACACTTTGGAACTCGGATGTTCATAAAACGTTTTTGCTTTTCTGATATCCATATTGTTCTGTGTTGTAGATCTGGACTGGGAACAAAAGAAGAAGTTGTTATCTACTATTATTATTATTATTATTATTTCTTGTTACATATATCCCCTGAAGAAGGGTTCATGATGAACCCGAAATGCATTGGGAACTGTTGATTTTTGGTTGACACATCATGTTTATAAAGAAATGTATTTGAAAAGATTATAAAGAAACATGTATTTGATTTCTTGTGAATAACTGTTTAAGCTGCATATTTAGAATTTGTATTAAACCTGTACTTTATTTTTTACTCTTTTGGAAATGAAGTTTTGATACATACTTGCTGAATTGTTTTTTCTTTCTATTTGCAAAGACATAATTGAGAACATAAGTTTAGTTTGTAAAAGGCTTTATTAGCTCTATGGCTGTGCTACATGCAGTCTTTGGTTGTCCTTAGACTCATTTTCCACTTTCAGAAAGTTGTCATTTTCCTGCCTAAACTAAAAGTGCCTTTCTGCCAGTGTCCAGTGTCACCTGATCAGTAAAGGGCTCCATTTTGGTGGAATGTGGATTGCTCCTGAAAAGTGGACAAAAGGCTTGGGTATGGAGAGGTGTTTTTCTTCTTTGAGCGGGGAGGCCTGGGTGATGTGCCCTTTGCTTTCCTGAGCTTCAAAGGATGCCTACACTGCCATTGGCATATGTAGTTCACACTGAACTGGTTTGAAGTGACCACCAGGGAGAGTTTGAACATTTTCATAGTCACTGCTGCTGGTGGGCACACAGAGCTCTGACCAGGAGTAGAAGGGTTCTGGCAATTTGGATTTAGATGCAGAAGGGCACTGTGGAATATTCACAATAAAACACAGAGAAAGTGCTGCAAAAGTGGGTACAGTTGCCCGTGGGAACCCTATTGGTAGAGGAATGGGCTGGAGTGTCCCCCATATATAGGCTGGCTAAGGACAGAAACATGCAATCCCTAGTACCCCTCTTAGAACACTAATGGACGTGTGAAAAACCAGAAGTACTACCCTGTTGTCTGTAAAATCTGAAGGAAGACTGTACCTGCTTACCTTGAACCAAGGACTCCAAGAATCAGTTGGCTGACCTCCTGTTTGAGCTACAGGAGCACAACAAGATTCCAGAGGTCTTTCCTGCATGCAAATGCCCAGCTGACCACTTCCAAATCGGCCTGCCCTGAAGCATGCTGGTGGCCTCTGCTGAAGTGATTCTTGAATTACAAGTGCTGTCCCCCAGGTCCTGGAGCCTTGGCTGTGTCAAAGTGTACTCCTTCTAAAGTATCCTGAAACATGAGACTTAGAAACATTTTGGTCACTTTTTACTCTGCGAATTGAAGGTGGACGGGGAAAACCTACCAAGCCGATCCAATGTAGGTGCTTTGCAGCTGGGCCAAAGATTTAGATTGATCCCGTCAAGTTCTTCTCCACAGCAGCAACTACGACCCTGCAGAACTTCACGGAAGAAGGTTTCTGCCTTGTGGGGCCCTCTTGGGGTACACCCACCAGCCATGCCCCGCTGGAAGAATTTAGCTGGAAAAGCTTTAAAAGGGTGACTAAGGCCCTCATTTATATGTCTTTCAATATGTATACTTCACCACCCTTGCAACACAGAATACATACCACTAATCTGATGGTCTCCTGCCTTATTTAAATGCGGGTGGACCCTAGGTTTGGCTACAACGGTGACAACTTCATCACCGCCATAGCAAACCTCTCCGATGACCCAATGGAGTAATGTCGGTCAGAGAAACGCTACATGTCTGCCCACCCAATCAGGATAGGCGAACACGTAGCCACTTTTTTTTACTGTCCATCAACTCCCAGTTTTTACTGACCCTCAGCCTGGGAACATTACTTTTTTTTATTTTCAAACAAAAATTCAGTTTGGGGATTCTCTTTTGCAAAATAAAAAAACAATACTCGTTGGTGCAGGGTTGCGTTGGCATGACACAGCCCTACATCAAACAGCAAATTGCATGGACAGGAGCTGATGTGACAGTTGTTTCTACCAATGCTTTATAAATGACTGCAAGTTTGGTTGTCATTTTTAATTTCGGAGGTGGGTACCACCAGCAGCAGTGACCGAGGTATTTAGTCCATCACCCTGTTGGAACAAGGACCCGACTGCCAGAAAATAAATCGGGTCCTAAGTCCAAAGGGAGAAATATTCACTGAGTGAAGTCGTGAAGTCAATGGCTTTACCGAGACCTCATCCAGCATCTGTCTGACAATGTGGAGCCCTCTGAAACAGCCTGCCGTAGAATTTTGACTTCAATGCCAGAAGGTAAACCTTTCACAAGGATGGACTTTATCTCTGTATCCATCCCACGTGCTTAAGTCAGCCGTAACTTTTGACTTTGTCCCAGTCAAGCGCAGTTGACACAACGCTTTTTGTCCCTACATTGACCCTTAACCTTTAAAAATTCATAACTCTTGTCCTACTTATTGGATGTGATGGAGCAGGGTTTTCGTGAAATTAAACCTGCTCGGATTGAACTCCTCAGTGTGTTACCCGGTTCCGTGCTGATGACGGAGCCGCTCCGTCATCAGCCGCGGTGCCGCTGTGCTGATGACGGAGCGGTTCCGTCATGGCCTGCCTGACGCGCCTGCGCGGCGCTGATTTCGCGCCTGCGCGGCGCGTTCTATTGAGCGGGTGGGGCCATGACGGACCCGCTCCGTCATGAGCACAGCTCAACCACGGCTGGTGACGGAACGGTTCCGTCACCAGCATGCGCCCGCCGCGTGGCCCCGCCGTCCCCTTAATGCTGCGGCGGAATAGCCGCCGCAGCGATGTGGTTAAACACTAACCAAAAGGCATGAAAAACAAACTGAGCAAGACTAAAAGGGAAAGATGAAAATTGTGCAAGCTCGTCCTGAGAGTGTGAGAGTAGGCTGCAAATGCACATGACTAATGTAGAAAATAAGTCAAAAGTTGAGAGTTTATGTTTCACTAACAATTAGAAAATAAATGTGCAGCGCGTATGAAAAGAAAGCAAGTGAAAGCATTCAAGGAGCATTTAATAGTGGAATTTTATAAAATGATAAATAACACATTTCTTTGTCTTTCCTGGAAGAATAATCTGCGGCTGTGCAGAAAAGGCCTAAGACACATTTTAGAGGGTAACATGGAATATTAGAAATGTAGAAAGAAGAAAATGAACACTGTGATATGTCCTTCGCAAGTTCCTGATGATGGCAAAGGTTGCGCAGAGAGGAAAGAAAGACAAAAAGAAATAGAGCTTCCTTGCCGAGCGGAGCATGAGGACATTTGTATTTAAAAAAATGATACATTCGTGAGATGGAGAGACCTACAAAACACGGAAGCCCGATACAAGAGTTTCCTCTGTTGGAAGGGATTACAGTGTGTAAAGTTAGAACAATGAGGCACTATGAAGTTAGACATATCGAGAGTGGTGTGATTGAACACCCCTGGTTTCAGACCAATCACAATGTACAAAACCATGTAGCGGCCCCCCTTAGCGCCTTGAGACCCTCCTGGGTGAGTAGTGCGCTCTACCAAGGTTTGATTGATTGATTGTTTGAGATGAAGCAATGGGGATTGGACCTTTAGTGAATTTAGGGTATAACTAGTTGTAGAAAGGGGATGGGATTGGCGGTGCGCGTTTCCTACTTTGTGAGAGGAGAGACTTGTGTTGCTGTTTCCTAAATTCTATGTGCTGGCTGCTGTTCTGCTGATCCTGACTCTTTGACTTTGCTCCTTAACTCTTCTTGAGGTGCCTAGCTTACTCTCATGGCTGAGGGTAGCTTTTCAGATTTCTTGAACCTTGTGAGATCGGTTAGTATGATATTTTGAATTTGCATATCTTTATTTGAAAATGTGTTTATCCTTTTGTCTCTACGCCTATCTACTTACTCATTATGCTGACATTTGAGATGTACAACTGTTGTTCATTTGCTAATGTTTCTCTTGTGTGGTGATCTGTGATTCAAGCTGTATTGTACTTGATGAGCAATCACATTACTTTAGATAAAGTATTTTAACTCTTTAATGAGTTTGTCATTATTAGTGTCATTGCTTTAGTTATATGAAGAGTCTATTTTATGGTGATATTTTAGAGATTCTGATATTGTTTTTCCAAAATCTGACTGTCCAAATATAGATTTTATTGCCAAGAAAGTGGATAATAAGATGAACCAATTGGTAAGTTTGATTTAAACTCACACAGCGTGAAAAGGACTGGAATTGGGTCCAGATGATAAAAATTTTTGGGGTAGCAGACCTGATGGTTTTATTAATTGATTTGGCAAATAAATAGGTCAGAATTAATACATTTGGTTATTAACATATCGTACTATTGTTATGAGTAGTGGTCCGTCAATTACCTTTAGAAAATACGGGCACGGTGTGGCCTAAGATCCTGGGATGGTATTAGCCTAATGGGCAAGGTATAGTGTGGCATACACTAAGTATTGCGATGTCTGATGGTGTGATGTTAAGCAAAGAAAGAGGTTGTTAATATTGCATAGGTAACGCTCAAGTTAGTATAGAGGATATTTATTTGGATACCTTTAGAAAGCGCAACTGAAGAAGTCCCAAAATATTTTCACTTGATTGAGAGTGGGGTAACGCTGGTCAATATTCCGCTAGTAGTGAAATAATTCTTTGTCTGATTGCATCTATCTTTTTTTAGTAGGGCAGACAATGCAGGTTTGTTTTATGTTGTTTCTAATTTTCTTTCCCTTTGAGAAAAGTTTGTAATCTACTGCCAAAATATTTTGTAAAGGCAGGGTCAGTAGTAGGAGTTATACTGACATCACTGAAAGCGACACTGGCATTGGTCAGCTAGTGTAAATCATCACAGAAAAGTTTTGTGTAGCTATTGGTTGGTTGGTGTGAGTCGCACAGGTATTGGACCGTGTGGACGAATAGTGCAAGTGCAAATACAGAAGGGTTTCCCTTGGCTGGTTTGAGTTTAGAGTAGCAGAACAATTAGAATGAAATTATTGAAAATGATGAGGACTTTATTTAGAAAGCATGAGCCTATACCTATTACAGAGGGAATTCCCCTGCCACCTGCTGATATCCCTTCTTCTTTCATGTCATTAGAACGAGGATATCATAAGTGTACTTGGTTTGCAATTTGGGTGAAGTATACGGAAGGATGTGTAAATATGGCATTTACAGAACATGGTACATTTAATTTGAGGATTTTAGAGAACCTGAGATATCAGATGAATCAATTGAGGCCAAATCCTATACCTATGCAGTAGAAAGTGCTTGAGAAATTGGAACATGAAACATATAAAAGAGAATGAGGCATATCTGCAAACAAATATAGAAATACTGTGAGTAGATATTCAGAAGCAAAATGGGATGCTGAGATTAAAAGATGGAGAAGAGATGTGACTGCAGGAGGGGAAGGTTTATATCCGGTTGTTATATTAGAGGATCAGACTGGATGGAAAAGCAAGGAGAAAAAGAAAATTTTAAAATGTACAGATCCAGATCCAAATGAATTTGATAATGAGTTATTAGATGAGTTATTATTAAACAGCCCTCCACATATCTGGAAGAGGAGGAAATAACTACTCCAAATGCTCCCTTGATTCAAATGGAGGTTCCTCAGCCTTCACAAGTGAAAAGCATAAATGAAATAAGTAAAGCGAAAGATGATTTGACACAAAGGATTACTCAGTGGAATTTAAATGCAGAAGCTTTATCAGTTCCTGTTACAATTGGTCCCATAGTTCCATTGTATAGTGAGGGTCAAAATATTTCCCCAGTACATACTTTGACATTACTGGTTAATAAAGATAGGGTTAATAATAGTGTTGAAGCGAATGAGATAGGAACATTGATTGATATTACAGAGAGACCAGTGGAAACCCCAAAGCGAAATGTACAGATAGAACCAAGAAGATTAGTCCAGAATGTGATAGAAGTAACACCTACTTCAGGGGTTCAGTAGTACCATCACCCGAAGAGTTAGATGAATGGATTATAGGGATGGTGTCTAAAAAAGTGAATACGAGGATGGGTGTAAGCAAATTAAAAGCAGATTTGGAAGAAATTATTCTAGGTACGATTAGTCCAGAGAGATTCAGTAAATATCAGGAAGAAGTATTTTTGTTTTTGTGTAACAATATTACAATGAGAGCAATGAGTCATCATGAGAGGTTTGCACAAACTCATGGAGTTAACATTGAGAAATCAAAGGCTCAGCAAAAGACATATAAATTGGATTTTAGTGACAAAGATTTGGAGAGTCTGAATGCTTCTGGTAAATGGTTGCAGATTAAGGAGTTGATTAATACATTGAAACGATGGGGTGAATTGGAAAGTTGGAAAGGCAGATGGGCTAAAAAGAAAGAAGAATGCTTGCAAATAAAGGAGTATCACCTATGTATCCTGTGAGGGAGACAGGGACAGGCACAACAACAACTGAAACGATATATCCAAAGAGAGAGGTACCAGGAGGTGGATATGAACATGTTCCTTCATCAAGATATATTGTCTTTCACAAATCAGTTTCCTAGATTGAGAGAAAAATCTGTTGAATGGTACAAACACGTAGAGAAGTTTTAAAAGGTTTCAAAAGTTTTGTTGAAAAATTTGGATGGGTTGTTTGATATTGTGTTTCCAGCAGATTTATGGACTGAGTGTAAGAATGCAATAGATTGGCCAAAAGAGGAATATCCCAGAGATGCAAAGACTGGAGCCCCGTCAAATTAAGTTATGAAAAAGTATAATCAAGTAATTACCTATTTGAAGGGAAAGATTTCACCAAAAGAGACAGATTGTGTAAACATTGATAGAACTGAGACTAAAGAATCAGTACATGCTTATTATGAAAGGCTTTTACAGGTACAGTATAGTAGTTTTGAGAGCATAACGGACAATGATATGGGAAATTGTGTATATAAATTTGTGTTTGGTTTGAAACCAGAAATTAGTAACATTATTCAACAGCATTTGATTTGGTGGCAAAATAAAACTGTAGATGAAATACTATGATATGTGAAATATTGTAGTGATGATATTGAATCAAGACACTCGAAGCTGAAAGAGAAATTAATGTGGGCTCAAATTAAAGCAGCAGTGGAAATTTTGTGGATTAGTCTTAAACAAGTTTTCAGACAAAAGGTCAGAATCAGAATATTCAAAATTGTTAGATTCCAACCATGGGAGGTGTTATGATGAATGGAGGTGTTCTTACTCAAGGAAAAGGAAGAGGTAAAGGTAATAAGGATGAAATTAAAATAAATATCCTTGTCATGCGTGTGGCAAGTTGGGACACTGGAAACATGAGTGTAGGGTTTTCTTAAAAATTAATGGAATGAATCAGAATGTTAATCAACAAATGCAGAATGAGGTGAACAGGAATCAACAACAGCAACAACTGGTAATTACACAGGTACAAACACCACAAGCTCTGATGGCAAATTATGTGAATGCTCAAGTACAAAGATACAGTGTAAATGTAGGTTTCCATGCAAAAGAGCAGATTGGTAATAATCAAAACGAGCAAATGGCTTTTCAAATACTGGTTGCAGTGCCAGGAGAGTGATTCAGATACATCTCAATGATGCGTCTGAGGGAGGAGGAGAGCGTGCTTGGTGCATCCATAGAGGTAGATCAGGGTGGTCCTTTTGTGGATGGAGAAGTTGAAGGTAATGTTGTTACATTCCTTGTAGACACTGGTGCTACTCATTCCACCATGAGAACTGTGGAAATCCCAAACCTTCCCCTCTCGGAAGATATTGTCCAAGTTGTGGGTGTTTCAAATCAGTTGATTAAAACTCCAGTGACCAAACCGATCAAGGTACACATTGGAGATTTTAGGGACTTGGATCGTTTTGTGGTGTGTGATACAAGTCCAGTAAACCTGTTAGGTAGGGATTTGTTGTGTAAGATGAATTGCACCATCTATTGTACACCAGATGGCATTGCATTTCAAACGCCAGAAGAAGATGTTGCGTTCAAGGTAATGTGGGAAAGGCAAGGGACAAAAGTGAATGATTTGTATCCTTTCTTTACAGTGAAGGATTTGCCGTTTCAACTGAGAGACATGATGCGTGGGATTTTACAGGGAAAGACATTGGATTGATGAAAGGAGTTGATCCGATGTAGATTTCAGTCAAACGAGCTGCAGAACTTCCAAAAACGCCACGGTATAAAATGAGTCCTGAGACCATTGCAGGAGTAACGCCTGTAATTGAACAGATGATTGAGCAAGGCATTCTGAGAGAGATACTTGGGGAGTCCTTGTAATTCACCTATTATGGGGATTAAGAAACCGAGTGGGAAGTAAAGGATAGTTCAGGACCTGAGGAAAGCGAAAGTTAATAGTGCCAAACCCAGCAGTGATTCTTTACCAAATTCCTTGTGAGGCAGAGTGGTTCACTGTAATTGATTTATGGCAAACATTTTTCTTGATACTCTTGCATCCGGATAGCCAATATCTTTTTGCATTCTGGTTCGGAGTCCGTATCTTCGCATGATGCTAAGTTCCTCAAGGGTATACAGAGAGTCCCTCAATTTTCAATCAGATTCTGAAAAAATGTCTGGTGTCATTGATGATGCCAGAAGACTCAGTATTGGTGCAATATATTGACGATTTACTTGTTGCATCAAAGACGAGGGAAGCATGTTTGACAGATACTGAACCATTTGGCAGCAGGTGGGCATAAAGTGTCACCTGCTAAATTGCAATTTTGTCAAAAAGAAGTTCAATACTTGGTACACAAAATTAAAAAAGAAGTCAGGAAAGTATCACAAGATCGAATAGTTGTGATCTTGCAGATGGGTCCTCGCAGAACGCAGAAAGAGGTTTGAATGTTCTTGGGTATTGTTGGATACTGCAGACAGTGGATCAGTGGTTTTTCACTGACAGCCAAGCCATTACAGAGATTGACACATAAAGATGTTGACACTTAAAGATGTGATAGATCCAATTGAATTGGATGAAGAATGTATGAAGGCATTTTTTAGAGTTGTGAGACAGTCTTAGGAATGCCAGACTACAGTAAGGACTTTGCACTATTCTGTTGTGAAAATGATGGTTGTGCACTTTCAGTCCTAACACCAATGCATGGAATGGCACTCCATCCAGTGGCATACTTCTCTGCCACTTTGGATTCAGTGGCTGCAGCGTTACCAGGTTGTTTAAAAGCAGTAGCTGCTACTTGTGTGAGTTTGGAGCAGAGTGACTCGTTGTTATGGGATATCCATTAAGAGTTTATGTGCTGCATTCTGTTGAGATTTTGTTGACACCAACTCGGATACAGCATCTTACGATTGATAAAGTATGAGAGAGTGATCCAGGAAGCAGAAAATGTGACTGTGACAAGATGGTGAAATTTTAATCCAGCTACATTGTTACCAAGTCCAAGTTGTGAGGAAGTGGTGGACGAAGCAGATCATGATTGCCTGGATGTGACTGAATTATGTACAAAACCAAGGCCAGATATAAAAGACACACCATTGCCAGAATCTGATTGTGTGATGTTTTTGGATGGATCTTGCTTGAGATATGAAAAGGGCACTCTAAGTGCTTCCTATGCAGTCTGTACAGTGGGCATGGTGCTTGAAGCTTCATACTTATAAGGAGTAAATTCCACTTAAACTTCTGAGCTAGTTGCTTTGACCCAAGCTTGTATAAATGGCAAAAATTCTGGGAGTAACCATATTCACTGATAGTCAATATGGTTTTGGGTGGTGCATGACATTGGACAATTGTGGATGCAACATGGTTTTTTGATATCTTCAGGCTCACCAATTTGAAACTGTAACAATGTGAATGATTTGGTACTTGCATTACAATTGCCCAAAGACATTGCAGTGGTCAAATGCTCGGCATATTAATCAGGAAACAACTACGTGATGAATGGTGATAGGTATGCTGACCAAGTTGCAAGATTTTGTACACAAAATTCAATCTCAATAAACAAACAAACGCAAAAATAAGATACAAATTGTCATCTAATGTTCTCTTCTGTGGGGACATGGGAAGAAGTTAGACAGTTGCAAGAAGAAGCTAGTGAGGAAGAAAAAGAAAGATGGATTAAAACCGGTTGTACATGAAGGGCAGAAGATGAAGTATGGGTGTATACAGATGGGAGACCAATAAGTCCAGATAGCTTACTATCACAGATGGCAAGAATTTATCATGGCTTAACACATGTAGGGAGAGATGCTTTGATCAGGCTTTTTAAACAGTCTTGGTTTAACCCGAAATTCAGAGTCATTGCAGAAAGTCTTTGCCAGAGGTGTATAACTTGCCAGCAGTAAAATGCAGGGAGAAAGACAGTTGTCAGTTGAGGGCGAATTGGAAAATGAGCAGGATTATTTACCCGACTGCAAGCAGATGTTATTGGGTTGCCGCCATGTAGTGGTCTGAAATATGTGTTGGTTGTGGTTTGTTTGTTCTCTCGGGTAGTAGCATATCCAACAAGATGAAATGATAGTCTAATAGTTGGTAAATTGCTATTAGGAGAGATAATACATAGGTTTGGATTTCCAGTCTCTTTAGAAACAGATAGAGGAATTCATTTTAACAATGAAATAATTTTGATGATTGGTGCAGCATTGCAAATTGAGCAAGAACTACATTGTGCCCATCAACCGGAAGCTTCAGACGAGGTCGAGCAAATTATTGGCGCTATTAAGTCAAGACTCTCTAAAGTATATGCATCCACAGAACTGAAATGGCCAAATGCTTTACCTTTGGTTTCGGGGAGTCTGAGAAGCATTCCTGATAAACAAGACTGGAATATTGCCCCACAAATTGATTATGAGGAGGGCAATGAGGCAGCCAATAGTCCCAGCAAATCAACTGATGAATATAACTGATGTTCTAGTGCTCGATTATTGCAAAGTATTGACTGATGTGGTGCGTTATGTGTCTCATCAGGTTGGAGAAGTTGCAACCACAACACAGCAAGAACAAGCACGTGACCTTAGTCTAGGAGAGTGGATTCTGATGAAGAAACATGTGAGAAAGTTGTGTTTGGAACCACGCTGTCATGGGCAATATCAAGTGATACTAGTGACGACGACAGCAGTAAAGTTTGGAGGTTTGCCAAATTCAATCCATCTAATTCATACAAGAAGAGTCCCATGTCCACTTGAAAGACACGAAGAAGAAGAGCAAGAACAGGCTGAGAGTCAAGGCGGGTGTGAGCCTGAGCTTGAGCAAAGTCGAATAGAGTGGGCACCAGCTACTGGGTCTCAAGAGACTGTTGTTAATACAAATGATGGAGTAAATTTGATTCAAGAATCAGTACAAACAAGAAAAGAAGCAAACACAAGAAGTTGTGAACTTAGTCTTGAATCTGGTGAAACTGTGCAAGTGAAAAAGGCAAGAAAAGGAGATATATGGCCAAAAGGAGTGGAAAGACTGAAATACACCGTGAAAGAAAAAGTTCCAAACACAATATTAGAAGTATACAGCACCTGAATGGACATATGTGGTGATTGAAGCAGCTGAACATACAGATCAGTGTGTGGAAAAGACTGTTGCAGAATCGAGTCACAGAAACTGTTATGAGCAACTGTAAATAAACTGTGTCAAAAATAGGGGGGTGCAAAAAATTGAAAAAGATCACCCTGAAGAGCGCAGAAAATCAAGCTGGAATTGAATTGAAGGCTGTGAGGATATACAAAAAAAGAGAGGGGTGATGCAAAAGGCTTAAAAAAGTGCTTGGATACACTATACATAATTTCTAGTTTCTTACATTTTTTTGTTGTTCGTTTTTTAAATTTTAGTTCTAGTTTAGTCTTTGAACGTTTTACATTTTTGGATTTTAAAAAGAGAATGGCTGAGGCAAATGTTATAGAGACTGGATATCAAAACAAAAGTTTTAAACATAGATGTATTAATGCTTGCTTTATAAGTGGTTTCCTACTAATGTTTGTCTGGTTAACACTAATTGTCGTTGTGCCTTATTTTATGTAATTAAACAACAAGAATAACTGTGGGTCAAAAATGAAGAGGCTGTGTCTTATCAGTGGTGTGTCTGGGTGGATGAATGTGCGTTGAACAAAACGTTTGAACAGCACACAACCATGTATCGCACTAGATGGGAAAGATATCCATCAGTTTATCGTCCTTTGCCGCCCTATCATCATTTGAAACCCTTCCCAAAATGTGGAAGCAAAGTTGTTGCCACTTCAATAAGGAAAGGGTAGTGCGTGGTAACTGGGATGTTATTAGATAAACTGAGGAGCAGTGCAAGAAAAAGAGTATGTGGAAATCAAGAAAAAGGGAGAAAACAGTGCTCTATGAATAAAATTGGATAATGAACGCTAGGGAACTTTATTCTGGTGCCGTTCACCTCCAAGGTTAAAATAATTCAGTGCAAAACAATCAGTGAGTAACCCTAATAGTCACTGATTCATATCATTGTGGTCGACATGTTTCTGCGGTCTATAGAAAAATAAGTATCATCCGCTTCATCAGGACCTAAAGTATATGCTACTGCTCAAAGTGCGTTAAAATACATTTGATACAGATATCACCTGATCAAACCTGGTGTTCCTCCTAAATATGTGGGGGGAAGTCCAGGAAAGACGTCATCAAGACACAGACAACACAGATAAAAGACACATACAAAGATAAAAAAACGACAATCACAAGGTTAGTGTAAGTCATTTTACATTGCACATTTTTATGCTTTGGCTTAACTGTAAAACTAGTTGACAAACTCATGATATGGCATTCCTATTCGGCTTGTGTACCAATCATATATATTCCTCTCGCTCACCTTTAGGGTTGGAGGAACGTGCCACTCCTCGCCTGGCTACAGCTCAGGAAGATAGTGCACCGCTCTAAAAAATAGAGGAAGTGAGACCTGTAAAGTTATGAGACCACTGCGAAAGCCAGACAAAACCGACACCACACAGAGTCTGCTGTAGATGTCCATCATAGTTCCACTTCAAGAACACAGAAGCCCCCTCCTATATTATTGGGGTTTGGTCTTCTTCCATTCTGTGTAGTAAATATAAAATACCTCTGTATTGATTTGTTTGGAAAAAACAGCAAAAAACTGTAATATTGAGGGATAGTATTTTTGTCCTAAGACCTAGCATCCTCAAGTACTAGTGTCATCACCATAGGCCACACATTCTGCCACACCTATTGTTTTCACTAGTAGCATGGGATCGGACATATCAAACTGTAATTAGTAAGGTTTTACCATCTGGCGTTCTCAAATTTATATCCAAGTATCAAGAGATCTATCAAAACCGGCTGTGTTCAATGGTAGCATCACGGTTTTCTAGCCCAGTGCTAATTTAGACAGACAAACACGAACAAATCCGCTAAGGTCTATTGTCATTTCTCCTTAATGCTCATGTGTCAGCTATGTTTAGGCTGTTCGTAGTGCAACCTGCTTATAATCGGGAATAGGCAACCCTCTACTAATCGCCACTGATCGCCACCGAAATTTATTGCCGGTCCTATTAAACCCAACGCGTCAGCTCATCAGCCGCGAGCAACGCCTGTAGGCGGGCTCGTTTTACCAGCTATGCGCGGCGCTTCTACTTGCACGGGAAACACTGGTAATCTAAGCCAAGTATGCATTCAAGGGCTTACCTGCCCGTCGGTACACTCGGCAGCCGTCTGTGCTGCTGGGGAGGTCCCGACACGGGTCAGTTGTCGTTACTTGTTATTTCCGGGTAGCGACTCATGCGTCATAATTACCCGACCAAGCATGCCGGGAACTGTAGTTCCGCTTGATCTTTACCGCTGCCTGGCGAAGACAAAGTGTGTGTAAACTCAAAACACGGGTAACACATGCCAAAGGATCTTATGAGATAAACTAAAAGTGTTATCAAGCTGTATGAGTTATAAATATTTTTAAGAATGAAATAACTTTCCATAACCGGTCACCACCTGACTGTATGAGTATTGATAACCCCAATCATGACACCCTAGTAAATCAATTTAATCTGAGAATAAAAAATACGGGTACCTGGCATGGATACCCAATGGGTGTAAAACAGATCATCAGATAACTGAGTGAACCTTCATTTCAATCTGGACCTGTTGATAAATCACTTTCATCAGAGAATGCTAAATGTGGGTGCTTGGCGACGGCATGTGCTAAAAAATAGCTCACGAACCCCAGTGAATATAATTAGAGAGACATCCAAGGGATGTCCTCATTAAGGCCAGCCTTGTCCGAGTTTAATTTGTACACCCATTTCTGCTCAATCTTAAAGAGGTGTTTAGAGACATCGGCGATATGAGAAGGAATGTAAGGTTGTTCTAATACTGTCCAGTGAAAATCTGTGGGTTTATGGTTTACTTCCAAAAAGTGATTGGTAAGCCGAGTTGCCTGCTTTCTACACCGGATGGTACTGTTATGCTCAGAAATCCTTGTTCGCACTTTCCTCGTTGTCATTCCTACGTATTTTAAGGAACAAGGGCAGGTGATTAAGTATATTAGGTTGCTGCTATTGCAATTTGTGAACCGCCTTTGTTCCCAGAAATGAGCCAAAATACAGCAAATTTCTTTTTGGGGGAGAAAATGGGAAAAAGCTTTCAGGGACAAGCAGACTTTGTCAGAAAACGAAAATGTTTTACACAGTTTGGGCATTTTTCTGGGACATAGCCTATTTTTGCTATTTTTTGTGCTTTCAACCTCCTTCCAGTTAATGGTAGAAATGGGTATTAAATCAATAATGGATCCTGGATATTTCAAGCAAGCTAGCACAAGCAACCCATGAGATTGGAATTACTTTTAGTAGCGACCTAGATTTAGGGTCTTTTACTAGGACACATGAAGCGTTTTTCCAACAACTAAAAAGCCTCTTTGTTAGAACGCAGAAGACAAGCATGGCACAGCCTAATCATTCGCCACGTTGGTATAATAAAGAATGCAGGAAAGCACGTTTTGCCTTGGGGCAGGCTTTAAAAGCAGGGTCTAGTAGTGCTGTCCGCTGTGCAAGGTCTGTTTATAAAAATGAAATGTACAAATCAAAATGTGCCTGGGACGAACAGAGGTGGCAAGAGCTCAAGGAAGCTAGTACCCTTAAAAACGCCAAGTTGTTCTGAGGTATAATTAAGTGGGGATGTGGCGGACAACCAGAAAAACCTCAAAATTGGGTTGCCCAGGATGATTGGGTGGTTTACTTTAAACCCCAATATGCAAAAAGTCAGGCACTAAGCATAAAGGATCCACCCTCTCACACTCCCTTTTTAGAAGTAGAATTTAGTATCAGGGACGTTAATCTTGCCCTGGAATCTGTGGTTGCTGGTAAGGCGCCGGGTATAGACTGTGTCCCAGCAGATACTTTTTTGCACGATAAAAATTCTTGGGGTAGGTATATCCTGCAACTAGCAAATGCAGTGGCTAAAGGAGCACCTATCCTGGATTCATGGAACGGCGCGGAAATAATACCAGTTTACAAGAAGGGGGATAAGTCACTCCCTGGTAATTACCGCCCGATTAGTCTGATAGACTCAATGCAAAAGATTTTAGGCAGAATGATTTTAAACAAAGTTCAGGATTGGGAGCGCGAGCAGAACATTCTATCACACCTGCAGGCGGGATTCAGAGCTACTACTAGTACCATCGATCAAGTGCTACATTTTGCAATGCTGCACTGGAAGGTAGTGCAAATAGACAAGGGTAGTTTATACGCTGCTTTTATTGATCTAAGGGCAGCCTTTGACCTTGTTCCACGCTCTACATTGTGGTTGGTCTTCCAAGATTTGGGTATGCCTAGTGCCCTTTTAACACTGATCATAAGGCTCCATGAGCGAAATTACGTGCAGATCAGGTGGCGTTCCCCTGGAAATGTTACTGGTCAGTTCCCAATAGAGAGAGGGGTACGTCAGGGCTGCGTCCTAGGCCCCACTTTGTTTTCTCTATATATTAACGACGTAGCAAATCTAATGATCGTGGCGAACATTGACGCCCCAATTTTAGCTGGTGCGAAAGTACCTATTTTAATGTTTGCAGATGACACCCTCATTATATCAAAGGCCCCAAGAGGACTGCAGAAAGCACGGGCCATTTTTGAAGAATTCTGTACCACTCATGGTCTTGAAGTAAATGTGTTAAAATCCAAATTCATGACTTGTAACCAGCACAAAACTTTTAAGTCATTAACTACCTGGGTGTACATATCCAACACGATTTGCACTGGAACCAGCAGACGGAACTGGCAACGCTCAAACATCGCCAATTGGCTGGAGCTCTGTGTTCTGAGCATGCTAAATCACTTACTAAGCCAATCACCACAGTCCTCCGAGTCTATGACGCGAAGGTGGTTAGTTCAGCCCTCTATGGTGTTGAGATCTGGGGGTTTGAAAACCTAGCAAAAATGTCTGTATCCGAGAACAAGTTCCTGCGCAACCTTATTAATCTACCCCAGAGTACTCCCATGTGTACCCTTTTTTATTATCTAGGAATGAGACCAATTAACTTGATTGCTAATTTGCGTCCGGTTTTATACTGGTGGCAACTGTGGACAACCCCAGAACTAAGAGTATATGCCACAGGCCTTATGGATATAATGAAGTGTGACACTTTTCACAAAATCAAATGGTTATCTGGCATAAGGACCCTTCTAAAAGAATTAGGAATGCAAGCACTCTGGGAGGATCCTCTTATTGCTAGTTTTCCATCTAAAAGGATTCTTAAGAACAAATATTGGGAGCTGATTGAATCTAAGACTTTTAGGACAAGTGCCCCACTTTCGCTCACAGGAATTTTTTTAGAATTTAAAGATGTAATTGGCCTTGAAGCATATTGGGATGACATAACTAAGCCTCTTGGTAGAAAGCTCTATTTTCAGCTTAGAATTGGAAGCTTGCATTTACATCGAGGTGGTCCCAAGGTCACTTGTCCCTGTTGCTCTGTAACCTTGGAGACAGTTACACACATATTATTTGGATGTCCAGCATACTCTGCCCCGCGCAGGGTATGGCTGTGACCCATGTGCAAGCTTCTAGGTACTATGAGTGGTATGTTAGCAGTTAGAATTATTCGTATAAGTACGATTCCCTCGTTCTACATATCAGTGGCAAAGTTTCTTGGATGGTCTTGGTCTCTAAGGAGTAAAATAATTAATGGTTGATTGTGCCAGACATAGTTTTTCTTTTATCCTGTTTTTATATTTATCAAAAAATTACTGCATCTGCACTTTTATATTATGAAGTTTTTATTGTGTAATGTTTTAGATTTATTTTAAAACAAGGAAATGGAAATGAATTTTAATGATTAATGTTTATACTGTGCTTTTATGACAATTGTCGAATAAAGCTTGCTTGAAATGAAATGGATCCTGGATAGCTATACATTTTCATGAAGTAGACAAAATTCTGAATTCAGCAAGGGGTCATTTGTGCAGATCCTTCAAGGTTTCTTCATAGAAACTAACAGTTGAATATGGGAAATATTGAAAATTAGTTGAAAAAAACAGCTATTTGTGTCAACGTTTTCACCTTTAACTTATTCTAATTATGACAGCTGTATAAAAGCAATATACTGTTACATTTTCTGGACATTTCTGGTTGTGGGGATATATAGGACCTGTAGGTTTACCAAGAACCCGACGAACCCAGAGCCAATAACTGAGCAGCGTCTTGCAATGTTTTTTTATTATGTACTGGGTATACAGCAATTATTTTGGGAAAATGGTTACATGGAAAAATTGGTATGAAAGACACCTATGTATTTCTGAAATGGGAACAAAGTATAGAGTTTAGAAACAGTTGATATTTGCACATTTCCAAAATCGGGAGTACCCATACTAGCATGAAAATTATAGGTCATTTTTCAAAATTACTTCATTTTACATATTGTCTTTCATTTGGAAGGCAGAAATGCATTGAAAGTCAATAGGTAATAACAGTTACTCTACAATTATGAGTTCCCCTAAGCCTTCCAATAAAAATGGTACCTCACTTGTGTGGGTAGGCCTAGTTCCCGTGACAGGAAATGGCCCAAAACGCAACATTGACACACCACATTTTCACAGCGAGAAAATACCCTTTTTTTGCTAAGTTCCTAGCTGTAGTTTTTTAACCCTAGCTCTGCAGGCACCTAAGAAAACCTAGCAAACCTATACATTTGTGAAAACTAGACACCTAGAGAAATCAAGGATGGGGTGACTTGATTGGCTCTCACCAGGTTCTGTTACCCAGAATCCCTTGCAAACCTAAAACATTGTAAGAAAAAACAAATTTTCCTCATATTTCTGTGGTAGAAAGTTCTGGAATCTGCGTGGATCCACAAAAGTTCACCCACCCTGCGTCCCCCAAAAGTCTTCCAAGAAATATGGTACCTCAATTGTGTGGCTAGGCCTAGTGTCTGCGACAGGAAACGACCCAAAAGGCAAGGTGAACACACCACATTTTCAGATTGAAAAAGGCCCTTTTTTGCAAAGTGCCTATCTATAGTTTCTGAACCCTAGTTCTGTCAGCACCTAGAGAAACCTAAAAAACCTATACATTTTTTAAAACTAAACCCCAAGGGGAATCCATTATGGGGTGATGTGACTGACTTTTACCAGGTTATGTTACCCAGAATCCCTTTCAAACCTAAACAATTGTCAAAAAACACATTTTTCTCATATTTCTGGGGTGGAAAGTTCTGGAATCTGTGTGGATGCAGAAAATGCCACCCACCCCGCATTCTGCAAAGTCTTCCAAGACAAATGGTACCTCATTTGTGTGGGTAGGCCTAGTGCCAACAACAGGAAATGGCCCAAAATGCAAGGTGACTGAAAAATTACCAGTTTTTTTGCAAAGTGCCTAGCTGTAGTTTTTGAACCATAGCTCTGCTGAAAACTAGGAAAACCTAGCAAACCTATACATTTTTTAAAACTAGACATACGGGGTAATTCAGAATAGGGTGACTTGACTGGCTCTCTCCAGGTTCTGTTACCCAGAATCCCTTGCAAACCTAAAAGAGTATCAAAAAAACAAATTTTCCTGATATTTCTGTGGTGGAAAGTTCTGTAATCTGCGTGGATCCACTATATTCCACCCACCCCGCATTTCCCAAAGTCTACCAAGAATAATGGTACCTCACTCGTGTGGGTACGCCTAGTGCCCGCAACAGGATACGGCCCAAAACGCAAGGTGGACACATCACATTTTCACAGTGAAAAATTACCCTTTTTTTTGCAAAGTGCCTAGCTGTAGTTTTTGAACCCTAGCTCTGCCGGCACCTAGGGAAACCTAGCAAATCTATAAAAAATTTTAAACTTGACACCCGGGGAATGCTAGGGAGGTATGGCTTGTGTTGATCCCCCAACGTTTTCATACCCAGAATTTCCAGCAAACCTAAAGTTTAGCTGAAAAAATCACTTTTTCCACAAAGTTGTGGCATTACCAGGCTGACACAAATTTCCTACCACCCAGCATTCCTCCAGGTCTCCCTATACAAATGGTGCATCACTCATGTGGGAGGCCCAAATACCCGCGCCAGGCAAGGGTACAAAACGTATTGAGGCGACATCAAAATTGCCTATCACAAAACGACCTGGTTTTGCAAGGGTGGTCACCTGGGTTTTTGGCCCTGTGCCCGGCGGCCATCTAGGGAAACCTACCAAACCTACACTTTTCTGAAAACTAGACACCAAGGGGCTTCCAGGGAGGTATAGATTGTGTGGATCCCCCAAAATTTTCTTACCCAGAATCCCCTGCAAACCTCAAATTTAGATGAAGAAATTACTTTTTCCACACATTTTGTGTGTGGGAAAGTTGTGGCAACACCTGGCTGACACAAATTTCCTATCACCCAGCATTCCTCCAGGTCTTGCGATAAAAGTGGTGCCTCACTTGTGTGGCAGGCCCAAGTACCCGCGACAGGCAAGGGCCAGAAACATATTGAGGCGACATCAAAATTGCCCATCACAAAACAACCTGGTATTGCAATGGGGTCACCTGGGTTTTGGGCCCCGTGCTTGGCGGCAAGCTAGGGAAACCTACCAAACATACACATTTCTGAAAATTAGACACCCGGGGGATGCTAGGGAGATATAGCTTGCGTGGATCCCCCAACGTTTTCTTACCCAGAACCCCCTGCAAACCTCAAATTTAGCTGAAAAAAATCACCTTTTCCACACAGACCCTTGCCTTTAGCGGGTACTTGACCCCCCCACACAAGTGAGGTACCATTTTTCTCGGAAGACTTTGGGGAATGTGTGGAATTTTGTGGATCACCGCAGATTTCAGAACTTTCCACCACAGAAATGTGAGGAAAATTTGTTTTTTTGGGATACATTTTGAGGTTTGCAAGGGATTCTGGGTAACAGAAGCTGGTGAGAGAAAGACAAGTCACCCCATCCTGGATTCCCCTGGGTGTTTAGTTTTCAGAAATGTATCGGTTTGCTAGCTTTCCCTAGGTGCCGTCAGAGCTAGGGTTCAAAATCTACAGCTCGGCACTTTGCAAAAATAGGGTCCGTTTTCACTGTGAAAATGTGGTGTGTCCACGTTGCGTTTTGGGCCATTTCCTGTCATGGGCACTAGGCCTACCCACACAAGTGAGGTACCATTTTTCTCAGAAGACTTTGGGGAAGGCGTGTTGGGTGGAATTTTGTAGATCCATGCAGATTCCAGAACTTTCCACCACATAAATGTGGGGAAAACATGTTGTTTTTTTACAAAGTTTGAGGTTTGCTAGGGATTCTGGGTAACAGAACCTGGTGAGAGCCAGACCAGTCACCCCATCCTGGGTTCCTCTTGGTGTCTAGTTTTTAAAAAATTACAGATTTGATAAGTTTCCCAATGTGCCAGCTGCGCTAGGGCCCAAAATCCACAGGTAGGCACATTGCTAAAAAAAGTCTGTGCCTAGTGGGCTTTTTGCCGCCCTGGGAGGAATGGGGGGGGATTGCCCCGATATGTCCCCGCGGGGGCAGAAAAACTGTGGCTATTTTTTGGGATGAGGGCATTGGTATGCCCATTCTAGGCAGCTCCCACCCCCACGCATAAAAAAAGCCATCGTAATCGCTGGCGCCTAGTGGGCTTTCTGCCTGCCCACAGCCTTTGTGCCCTGGGGGGGCAGAAAGGCTGTGGCATCATTTTTGGGGGGATGGATGCATTGGCCTGCCCACTCTGGGCAACCCCAACCACAAACTTTGGAAAAGATAATCCCTGGAGGCTAGTGGGCATTCTGTCCCACCCCGGGGGGGGGGGAGTTAAGGGGCTATTGCCCCATCTGCCTCCCAGGGGAAAGGCAGAAAGACTATCATTATTTTGGGGGGTGGGGGCCTTGACATGCCCATTCTGGGCAACCCCCACCCCTACCTATATGAAAAAAAATCCCTGGTCCTTAGCGCGCTTTCTGCCCTCCCGGGTGGGAAGATTGGGGGCTACTGCCCAGCTGTAATGGTGGAATGGTTCTGTCATGAGCACAGGAGCACCGATGCTCATGACGGAACCATTCCGTCATGAGCATCGAAGGGATTAATGATTGATACAGAAATGGTGGCTATAAGATCTATGGTCTTACAAAATAGACTTGCCCTTGATGTATTATTGGCAAAAGAGGGCGGAGTCTGTAGCATGTTGAAAATTCAAAGTGCTATACTTATATCCTGACGGGAAGATGTAACTGAGCTGAAGGTTAATGGTGGTTGGGAGAGACTTGGTAAGGGTTTCTCCTCAGCTGGTAATTGGTTTTCTACTTTTGTAAGTAGCTTGCTAGGGTAAATATTAACACCAATGGTTGCTGTAGCTACAGGGATACTAATGCTGATGTTAATATAAAAGTGTTGCAAGTGCAAATAAAAACACTTGATATTAAACGAAGAGCAAGAAAGAGAAAGAGAGAAGAGATAGAACTGGAATATAGAAGAGGAAATTACTATGAAATAGTACAAGATATAGATTTGGTTAGGTTGAAACAAAAGAGAACTACTGCTTTGTAAGTAGTATAAATGATGACAATCAAATATTTGGGTTGTGCTTTTATGATGGCTCAAGTCCCCATCAAAGCGGGATTGATGGAGCAGGGTTTTCATGAAATAAAACCTGCTTGGATTGAACTCCTCAGTGTGTTAAATGCTAACCAAAAGACATGAAAAACTAAAAGAGCAAGACTAAAAGAGAAAGATGAAAACTGCGCAATTGCGTGCTGGGAGTATTAGAGTAGGCCGCAAATGCCCATGACTAATGTAGAAAATAAGTCAAAAGTCAAGAGTTTTATTTTTCACTAACAATTAGAAAATAAATGTGCAGTGTGTAAGAAAAGAAACCAAGTGAAAGCATTCAAAGAGCGTTTAAAAGTGGAGTTTTATAAAATAACACATGTATTTGTCTTTCCTAGAAGTATAGTCTGCGGCTCTGCAGAAAAGGCCCAAGAGACATTTTAGAGTTAACATGGAATATTAGAAATGTAGAAAGGAAAAAACGAACACTGTGATCTGTACTTCGCAGATTCCTGATGATGGCCAAGGTTGTGCAGAAAGGAAAGAAAGATAAAAAGAAATGGACTTCCTTGCCGAGCAGAGTATGAGGACATATGTATATTTGTATTTCAAACAATGATACATGAGTGAGATGGAGTGACGTACGAAACATGGAAACCTGATACGAGAGGTTCCTCTGTTGGAAGTGATAACAGTGTGTAAAGTTAGAACAATGGGACACTATGAAGTTAGGCACATTGAGAGTGGTGTGATTGAACACCACTTGTTTCGGACCAATCAGAATGTATAAAACCATGTGAGATGACAATGAGGGTTGGACCTTTAGTGAATTTAGGGTATAATTAGTTATAGAAAGGGGGCAGATTTGGCGGTGCGCGTTTCTTACTTTGTGAGAGGAGAGAGCTGTGTTGCTGTTTCCTAACTTCTATGGGCTGGCTGCTGTTCTGCTGATCCTGCCTAGCTTAGTCTCATGGCCAGAGGGTAGTTTTTCAGATTTCTTGAACCTTGTAAGATCGGTTCGTATGATATTCTGGATTTGCAGAACTTTATTTGCAAATGTGTTTATCATTTTGTCTCTACATCTATCCACTCACTCATTGTGCTGACATTTGAGATGTACAATTGTTGTTCATCTGCTAAAGTTTCTCTTGTGTGGTGATCTATGATTCAAGTTGTATTGTACTTGATGAGCAACATTATTTTAGATAAAGAATTTCTAACTCTCTAATGAGTTTGTCATTATTAGTTTCATTGTTTTAGTTATATGAAGAGTCTATTTTATGGTGAAATTGTAGAGATTCTGATATTGTTTTTCCAAGCCCTGATTGGCTAAATAATGATTTCATCGCCAAGAAAGTGGATAATAAGATTAACCAATTGGTAAGTTTGGTTTAAACCCACCCAGCCTGAAAGGGTCTGTAGGGTATTGAATTGGATCCAGATGATAACACTTGTTAGTTCCTGAAATACTAGATCAGATGTTTGTCATTTGTATGTCATTTTATTTATTAGACTTAATATTATTTTTCTAAATTGGCTTGGTAGTTTCCTTGTGTTGTGTTTTCACTTTACTACTGTTTGAATGTTGCATAAATACTTTAAGTTAAGCCTGGCTGCTTTGTGCCAATCTACCAGATGGTTAAGCACAGGTTTATTCAGTGACTTTTGTGGTTGACCCTGATAAAGATTGTGATTGTTATTTGAGGTGGGTTCTCACCCCCTCAACTAATACTCCAATTTATTATTCTTTGCCATTGAGCGTTTATTGTTACTGAACTCAGGTCTACATGACTGAGGCCATAGGCCCATAAAAAGGCTTTGAATGGCTTTTCACCGTCCTATTACCTTGACATTCTCCTCTACCCAATGAAGGATAAAGCCTGTCCCATTTTAACTTGGGGACTGCATACACCATAGCACTTTCTTTGCCATATCTGCTCCCACAACTTCCATGGGCAATCATGTGGTCTAGCCATTTGTGTTTTAGGGTGAGATGATTCATTGTCACCTGGCCATGCCTGGTTCTTAACCTGGACATGCAAAGTGTCCTCACCTTGCTGTTGTCGCCTAGCTCTTTGGGGTTCTACTCTTGGCATACCAGCATGGAGCCAAGAAGGGCAAGACAACTGCCCAGCTTTGTCCCCACCAGATTCTCTGACACCACATACATCCCAGGCCAACTTCTCCATCAAAAAGAAGTCTTTGAATCATCCCAAATCTCATTCAAACAACACAGATCAACTCCCTCGCTAGCCTGCCAAGAAAGTCCAATCCGACAACCTCTAAAAATAGAATAAGACAAAGAGAAGATGCAGCAAGGATGGTCATTTATTAGGTTTGCTTTCTTACCTACTCTGTATTTAATGTTATATGCACCTCACCCACTGGAATAGATAAAAGATCAGGCTTGATTTAGAAACCCCCTAACCTTTAACAGAATTTGCACTCCCACGGTTCACTCCAGCCATCTACTAAATGGCATCACTCAGGCTGCGACAAGGCTAGACTAGCATGACTACAGCTCCAAAAATAAAAGTCAGGATACCAGATACAAATGCAGTTGTGCAATTAAGTCAAGGATACCTGCCTGTATGCCA
The DNA here is from genome assembly GCF_964261635.1 of Lissotriton helveticus. Classification (NCBI taxonomy): domain Eukaryota; kingdom Metazoa; phylum Chordata; class Amphibia; order Caudata; family Salamandridae; genus Lissotriton; species Lissotriton helveticus. The sequence continues at coordinate 1,295,248,418 of NC_136065.1, forward strand.
TGCAGAGGATGACACTGACATTGGTACAAACAGACTGAGGGAAACATGGACGCCGTGGATGTTGGAAGACACCGATATCAAGATAAACATATGCATAGACAATGAAATGTGCAAATGTAGCCTGAGGGACACAAACATTGGCTAGATAAAAATAAAGGGAAACAATTTTGGAAAACTATGAGGGGAACTGGGCTTGCAAAGTACAACACAAAGAGATAAAGACACAGAGGAAGTATGCCTAGACAGTGTGGTTGTGTGATGCCTCAAGTTAAATACAGTTTTGGTGCAGCTGAGATAACAATAATATGCTCCTGGGCTCAAGGATGTGGGCTCTTGAACTATATATATTATAACTATAATATATCTTGGAATGGAAACATAAATAAGTATCTTGGAATGTTAATAGCACCTCCCAATTAAAAAAAAATAAGTAAACTGTTGTGTGTGTCGGGGTAGTAATAAAGCTTCCGAATGAAATAATAAGTCAACTGGTGCGTCTCTGAGATTACTAATAGAAATTTTGATTGAACCTTAGGTATAGTACTGCTGTGCTGTCTCTTTCTAAATATAGCACTGCACCATGGCTCCCCATTTTATTAACTTCCCTAAAGCAATAATGATACTTCTATGTTAGAACTTCATTTAACAGGGCCTAATACTATTAGGTTCCAAACATACAGGATTAATATCCCCTACCCTACATTATATGTCTGATGACTCTTAACCACCGGCCTCATCATAACCATTTGTTTGAGTTAGTCATCTGCACATCACTCATGGAGCATGATTCACAAATTGCACTTTTGAGACAGTTTACTGCTTTTCAGTATTCACAAACTGCTGTGTTGTAGTAATCTATATTTATGTAGCGAGTCCAGCACTGAACAAGGCAAACCACTGGTACTCCAAAACCCTCTTATAGAAAATGATGGCGGAAGGGACTTAAAAAAACTATCATAGGAAATAATGCTGAATCAAATTTAAATATTTAAACAGCTTAAAATACAATTACATTTAAATTCATGTTTAAAAAATATATAAATAATACATCTTTAATATTTACTTATACAATATTTAACAACATCTGTTGAATTTAAAAACAAGAAATATATTATAATTAAATATTAACAATTTCAATATTTTTAAGGCCAAGATTTAAATTGTAATAGAGAGTGGAAATACACAGTGTCAGTAGGTCCCAAAACCACACTTCAGGTTAAAACTTCAATGTTCAAACTATTGTTATACTCAAACTCTCCTTTACTTTTTAGATATCAATGCTTCGGTAGTGCAAATAGAGTCCACCAGTGAGACCAGACACGAAATGATATCCAGTGTCTCTGTTTCTCTCTTTTGCCACATTTCCTTTCCCCAACCCTACTATATATACTGTATATTTATATATCAGTTAAAATATAATTACTTTTAGATGTACTAACTAAATTACCACCAGAAATACAATAAGCTTGTTTATCAACGACAGCTACCTTCATATTTATGAACTAAGTTCATGCTTGCTTGTCTTCAAGGTGACAAGTAGATAACTGTTACAATAAAGTCATTAGTTAGTATTGAACCCAGGACACATATGAAGTCACTGTTTTTGGCAACGGCATACCCTGTTGGTATACTTCCATTGGAGGTCTTCAATAGTTCAGTTCAGAGTTTATAATCCTGTGAAAGCCTCTTGTGAAAACAAACATAACCGACAGTAGAAAAAGTTGAGAACAAAAACACCCCAGTAAACAATGTTGATTGCAAAGACTGACTCCTTCACTCTGGTGTTTAGCTTGGGAATAAACAGTTGGTATCAGATGTAGAAGACTAAGAAAGACTCGGGTTTCACAGAAAGAGGCACAAGTAGATATTGCACAATTGTGCATGAATATGTTCGTATGTTAGCCTATAAAGACAGACTTTTTGGCTTTTGCCAATGATTGTATTTAATATTTGAAGAAATCTTCATCTGCTTTGGGCAGCTCTTTGGGTGGGTAAAATACATTTGTCTCAATTCAATTTAATTCAAATGAGCTTTCTTAATTTTTTGCGATAAAATCATAAAAGCACATGATATCACGTAATATTATAAACTGTAAAAGAAGATCATTAAAAATACTGACTGTAACATGAATTAGAGAGCCCTACTGTAAATAACATATTATGAGAAATTCATATAAGAATGGGGTTCCTGTATTTGATTACACATTTTAAGAATGAAGCTATAGACCTTGTGAAATATTCGTTCTCTAAAAATAGTTATACTAAAAATGCAGGACGACATTGTCTAAGGCTGAATAGTCTTAAAATTATAAAATATACCTCTTCTTTGGTACAGAATAACATTTACAACATAAAAGAACATGCATTGTTGTTATCAGAGACTTATCATCACATGGGTACATACTCATGGTACTAGACCAATTGTTTGTAATAGGGAAACTGGTTAGCCTATGAAAGATCCCCTAAAACGGGTTAACAGCATTCTATCATAACCACCTACGATGGTTGTAAGGTACGGCTGAATGCTGTAAGTGGTTAACATCATTTGGTTTGCCTGTACCGTTGGCTTTAATATTTCGGTTGAGAATTGGTTTGCCTCAAGGAGCATCAAACAATTTCTTTTTAGATTATTTCTTGAAACTGTATTTATGGTACCAGGGTCGTCAAAGTATTCTGGATGCCCAAGGTCATTCATACATTTCTTTACATATTTCAACCATGGGATACTAGAGGCCCGTTGTATTTTTAAGCTGTCATTTAGAATATCCCGAGTAAAACTGGTTTTAGAGGTGGACCATATCCTGTGCCACAATAAAATGGGTTGTATTTTTAAAAGGTAAGATATATGTGGCATCCCTAGTTCAGAATGACATCTATGAGTAGATGTACTACTTGGGACTGCCAACAAATATCTAAAGAAGGCATTCTCAACTAACTGTAGGGACTGAGAATCTACATAGCCCCAGACACCTGCGCCGTACATAGCCATAGAAACGCATTTAGCTTTATAGACATGTAATAATTCAACGACTGGTCTTCTTCCCAGTTTTATGGAAAAGTTGAATAGTGCAGCAGTAGCTTTCATAAATAATAATTTCCTTGCTTGAACAGCCTGAGACCATGTCCCTTTCTGGTCAAAAAGAATGCCTAGATAAGAAAAACTTGTAGTAAATTTGACCTTATTGTTATCAATAAATGTGTCTCTACATTTTGTACTATCTTTCCCACATTTCATGATAAGAGTTTTAGAGGTCTTCACTCTAAGGCCCAAATTATGCATAAATGTTTAAAAACTAATCACAACCCTTGATGCCCCAATTGCATTTGCGACATCAAAACAGCGTCGTCCACATACAGTAGGGTGGGTATAGAACGCTTATTGACTTGTGGTAGGTCCTCGCACTGATTTGCTAGGACTTGTCCTAGTTTATTAATATGCAATGTAAATAAAAAAGGTGCTAAAACACATCCTTGTCTTACCCCGCTCCGTATTTTAACCATAGCCACTAGTCCCGTAATGAAACCTTGCTTTTGCATCGCTATATAACTGCCTCAATAAGTGAATATGTGGGGTTTCCACACCCATATCTTCTAAGTTCTTCCATAGTTTGTCATATATGATGCAGTCAAAGGTTGCAGTTAAATCTACAAATGCCAGATATAGCCTGCCCTGCTTGGCCAATGTGTATTTTCTCAAAAGGATATTTAAGTTTAGTCCCTGCTCGACCGTGCCTAGGCCCTGTTGGAAAACAAATTGTAGATCAGTTATGATGCCATTGTCTTCAGCCCAATCCTGTAATCTGTTCAGTATAATGCGTCCCACCACCTTGGCCAATGAATCTAGCAATGATATTGGTTGATAGCATGCAGGGTTATGAAGGTCTCCTTTCTTAAAAATTGGAACCAATGTTGATTCCGACCAAGTTGTTATGAAAGGCAGAAGAGCAACATGCTGCTATTACTGGTGTTAGCAGAGTGCCCTATAAGGACAAATTTGATTTATAAAGGTCTACAGGGTCTCAGTCAGGGCCGGAATCTTTCCCTCCCAAACTTGCATTAATATCACAGTTAACCTCTTCTAAATTAAAATGCACATCTACAGGATGATAATTGGGTGATGATATCTCATGAAGTTGTTAGGACGTAACCATTGATGTCTCATGTACATTGTTATTATACATTTTCGAATAATGATCCACCCATTGGTCCTCGGCAATAGCTATCTCTATGGTTGGTATATCTCCAGGGGCCAAAAAAGAGGCATTTGCTGCTTTCCAAAAGGCCGTACTATCTCTGGTTAAAGTGGCTTCATGCATATCTTTAGGGGGGCATTTATAACCCCCCATAGCAGTTTTAATTTCTTGTTGATTTTTAATAGGCTTGCGTGAAGCATATTTCAGTTTACTATAAGGTTTAGTTCATTTGGCATCGAACCAGCCTTGTTTACTATTACAAGATTATTTGCTCCCCACAAATAAGGCCTTTTAACATCTCTAGTGATCTGTGTGAAAGATTTAAAAATTTCAGCATAGGAAAGTCTTGTCTAGGCAAACTAAAACGGCAGATTTACAGTTTATTAGTGGTGACCTTATAAATTCAGTTGAGTCCACCATGGGCCAATGTAGGGAATACAAGAAATGAAGTCCCTGAACAAAAGCCTTGATTTGTTAAAAACTTTTTAAAAGAAATAAACTGATGGTTTTAACTGTTCTTTATAGTATATTGTTTTTAATAGTTTTTCTTTTATTTATTGTGACTTACACAGAGTTTCCAAACTGACGCTACCTATATAACCCGTATATATCTACAGTGAGGGTAGTTCTAATTTGGCTTCAAGGTTATTTGTAGGTCGATTACTGCCTCCTATGGTATTACTGTGGCTGGCGGTATCACGACTTAGAAGGCATCCTTTTGTTCAGGGACTTCATTTCTTTTTAATCTTGTTCACCCTGTACCTTATTGGTTCAGAAGGTACCTCCTTTTTTGTTTTGAATCAATGTAGGGAATAGCCATTAATTTTGTTCCAAACTATGTTCTCAACAATATGAGCCGATGTACCCTTAGTATTTATCACATTGCTTGGAAGTGAAAAAGTAATACTTAATGGAAAGTGATCACTCGGCGTTTTTGTGGATGGTAAATTTTTTAAGCCTTCTAGAATGCCTGTTTGACAGAAGTAAATAATCAATGGTCGAACACATACGTCTTCCGTTAAAGGAATGACTGACGGGGACTGGTGGAGGACATAAATCATTGGCGAAACCAAGATCAAGTGAAAACATAATTTCATTTAAATATTCCTCAAAAGTTGTATATGAGAAATGTATATAATTAGTTCCATCATCCAGCGTGATTCCACAAATGTCCCCCTCAGTATGCGGGCACAAGGCAGAGTTAAAATCTCCACCACAAATAACACACACATCTTTTACATTGTCGTTCTGTATATAACTCAGGTCACTACTCTGTTTCCTCAGTACCCCCACAATATGGTCTGGCGGGACATTATTATAAAAATTCAACAGAACTATACAATGCATTTTATCAATATCAAATGTCACAATCTGATAATAAATTTATAATTTTTTCAATTCAATCTTATTTGCATTTACATAATTGGATACATATATGCATAACCTACCCTTATTTCTCCTGTGGGACGATGGTACCGCAGCAGTATGAAAAGATTTATACCGGTTAATATGCATAATGTTCTCCACCCAGGTTTCCTGGAGGCACAATATGTTACATTTCCCTATGAAATATAACCATAGGGGATTGGTAAGCTTAGATCGAATACCTGCCACGTTCCAAAATAGAACATGGCAAAGATCCCTCCTACTACTACCTATGTTCTTCACATCATTTACTTTATGAGGTAGATCTATAATGATGGGAATTATCTCTAGAGTTAAGGGCTTATCTGGAATAACCATTGTGCCTTGTATAGAGGCCGTAACATATTCCTCTAGGCATGCAAAGGCATGTTATTATTAGTTTGGCTATTAGTAAGAGATATCCCACTCTGTACTACCTCAGTTTTGCCCCATTTGACCATTTTTAAGGGTTTCGGGCCTAATTTCTATATGATTATCCTCAACAATTTTGGGGGCTATCTCTGGATTTCTGGGGCTCTTCTGTGATGGTTGGGAATCATATTCCTGGTCACTAACAAATATATGATTGGACATATTTTGGATGCAGCCATTTAGGGGTAATTGACCATTTGAAACCTCAATCTGATATTCGTGGCCAACCTTTCCTGTTGAGGCCTCAATGCCCAGTGTCGCCTCTTCCCCGAGTTTTTCCAAATGCAGGGCCTCCTCCACGGGGATGTATGACATTACAACGCACGGTTTTACCACGCATGCCTTTACATCGCAGTTTTTACAACGCATGCTGTTACAACGCATAGCGTTAAGGGGTGCTGGATAGTGAATAGTTTATTTTACTATTCCAACTCCAGTCCCCGTGGATAGTAGGGAAGGTGTTGGATAGTAAATTAAATCTATTCCCTATCCTAGAGCGCCCCCCAGCGATATGCGCTATAATAACATGCGTTGTAATAGTTGCGTCGTAAAGGCACTGCGTGGTAAAAATTGTGTTGTAAAGGATGTTCCCCCCTCCACGGAGGTAATCTGTTTTTCAATAGCCCCATTGCCCCTGTTAGGTAATTCATTAATGTCATGCGTGGAGCCCCTACAGGCTTTAGTAGAGTCGCAGCCTTTCTCTTTCCCATTTTTCGAGCCAACGGAAGAAAACTGAATCCTGTTATATTTTAGTTCTCACTTTGTTTGTCCCACTGGTCTCAGGGCCTGCAACGTCTATTTGTTAGAACCAGGCTGAAAATGATGAGACAATCCTAAAGGTGAAGGTTATATACTAAGTTCCAGCCAGTACTTAATACGCAGGTTTATGAGTTCAGAGGGCCTAATCTTGTTAATAGAATCATTCAACATTTACTGTGCACTAAATAACATTTACCCTCCACACAAAGGCCACAATGCCTGCATATGATAAGCCACGGCTATCTCCCAAATTGTGAAAAGCTGTACAGAGGGGAAGGACTCACCTCTGCACCTTCCGTAGAGTAAAAAGAACAGAAATGGGGGCCCGGCCCAGCATCTTCCAGGCCATGACGGGCTAAGACGGGCCTGTTTAGGCCCAGTCTTCGCCTGGGCCGAGCCAGGGCACGCCCTGCACGCCTCCCATGCTGCAGGATGGCATAGATGTATTTATGGCGCTCCTGCGCCTCACACGCAGCGTAGCCCCTCCTCACTGGGCCGGCAAAGGTCTGGTGCAAAGTGTGATGTGCTCAGGCAAGGCAGGCAAGGGTCCGTAGTAAAGTGCGGGGTGCTTGGTCTCAAATTATGCATTCAAGCAGTGCACTACAAGTCTTTTCGACCATCTAAATAGCTCTCACTTTTTATTTGCACTTACATCACATGCCAATACCATGGAGAATGTTTTGCATTGTGCTAAAAATAACATCACTGAGAGGTGTCTGTCACTTCTTGCATGTAAAAGACAGTGCTCCAGAATATATGAACATTTGAATTCCGAGCAGTTCTAGCCCCTTCCCTTAGAAGGCAAGGGCTACAGATTTTAGAGGGTCTTTACACAAACACTGGCTCGGACTTCGGCTAAAGGTAGTTTATTAGTTACGTCCGATTGTGAGGCATTTTAGGTGCTGCTTTAATGTGGCAAGAACACCATTGTCCATGTTCATCCTGTTCTTTCTCTGTTTCGGATATTCTATAGACTAACCCACAACACTACAACTACAGTCTTATGCCGTAGATAGAGTGTGACTGGGTTAACATTATTTTGCAGCAGGATGCTGTCATTCAGGTTAGATGTATGTTTGAGGTTCAGACAGTAGACAAGTCACACCATTCTTGCAGGCTAGGGTTTCAGTCAGCAGAGTGATTATAATTCAATCATCAACTTTAAATATATGTTTGGTAATGTGAGCCTTTTGTTGGCAAATACTGGACTGCCAGTTTAAGAATATATATACCTTCTTTTATCAAATACAATTTTCAATTGTGGAACACACTATTACCTAAAACAAAATATCATCATTGTTTTGAAACCACTATTGTTGCTCTAATATGCATTCTATAACATTTTTGTCAAATATGTATTTTCCTCGTCTAAGATGCTCCTTCTCCGAATGCAAGGAAGACGTGGGCACTTTCTCTATTTCCAGCCATCAGTTATATGCAGGTAGCTTTCCCATGATGCATAACTTTCACATATTCCACAATGAGTACAGTCATTAGCGTACTTTTCCACGGTGTTCACCATGTACATCCTCTGCAACAATTCGTTCTTGATTTAAAGGACTTCACCCATGTGAAACCAATTTTGACCTTTATCACCTCCAAGCCATATAACTGTAACTCCTTCTGCCTAGCTGCTAAAACAATGACATTACTTTTCTACAAGAATGCTTTCCTACCTGCAATGCAAAACGTGAAAAATAACAGTTTCCACAGTGCACATGAAATTCAGAACATTAATCCTAAACCAAGAGTTTTCAGGGCTTAAATTTCAGGTCTACAGCTTCGGCTAACATACAAACATCACTGAAGCATTAGGAATGCGCATAACCATATTACATTTCAACTAATACATTTGCCTACTCATGAAAAGCATTATCATTAATTAACACATTTAGTACATGAGTAGTGTCAGACTTCACGAGATGTTCATGTTAACGTTTTCTGCTAGTTACATTCATTTTCTATGTTAATTCTCCATGCTACTTGTCAGTAACCTAACATGCGTCACGTAGTTACGTTAATACATTTCACAATTCTAACACCTCACATTTACACAATACAAAATTATATGCAGGTGCGCTCTACACATGATTAAGATGCATCGCTACAATTTAAATAAGCCTTCCGCTCCATCACCTGCACACACGATTCTCTCTCTGATATTGTAATTTCTCCATTGACTCATATTACTAATCTGCTGTCAAACACAGTCTCTGACAATAGCTTTCTCACACCTACCACTCACTGAAATGATTCTCTCTCACACACACAAACACGCATGCACACACGGACGCACGCACACACACACTCTGCCTTCTGTTAAATCCACCTATTATCATACACCTTTTTTTCTCCTCCTGTCTTAAAGGTCTTCACCATTGTGGCTTCTTGCCTTCTCTCTTTCATGGCCTTGTTTTTCTCATTGTGTGTTTCTCATGTGCACTTTCACTCTTTTGAGATGATTGAATTTCTCATGCTCCCTATCAACTGAGTAAGTCTTGAACAAACTTGGCCTAGAGACCTTGCAAATGAGTTCATTGAAGAGCATCCTGTACAGTATACTTAAGTCAACGCATTGATGATATCAAGATGAAATATCAAGATCATTTAGAAACTGATGGACTTTGTATCTATTCATTATTTTTCTACGTATTAGCGAGATCTAATTAAACATATGTAATACATTGGGTCAGTGTTATTTGGCATAGACCAGCCATCTTCTAGTGATTATGGTCAAGTGTGGCACACAATTGCCAAGATGTATGGGCATTGCAAAATCCCATCCTCAGTGTCGCACTGGTTTAAATGGTTGAGAGACACCAAAATGGCTGCAGAATTCGTCTTGATGAAGTTTGAGTAACTGTTGCCGGAGGTGGCCAGGTCAAGCACGGAAGGGGAAATACCAATGCACAATTCGGGAGCACTTTCATCAAAACTACAATCAAAGAACCAAAGCACCAAATTACCATACATCAAGGACCCTGAGAGGCACGCAGTTCTTTCCTGCATGGGGGATGTTGACTACATTTCCTTTCCAGGTCTGCCATGTCTCACATGGAGCTCCTGGGTAGGAAAATATACATCGGAAGGCCAGCTCTAAATAAAATAAATATAAGTCAATAGGCCTAGCTAATAAAAAGGGCAAGTCTTTGAAGCATTGATGGGTTGGCCCATCACAGGGCTGCGCGGACCTAGGTTGGGGACAGTGGAGCAGTATCCCTGGTCACAAACCTAGCAGTGCGCCCACTCCCGTGTGAGGTAGAGCAGCCACATGCTTGGGGGGTCTGCTGCTGTGCCAAACTCTAACCGACCCCGTCAGTTACAAGACTCCTGCCGTTATTTATGGAAGCATGATCCTGCTACTGAACACAAAATGCATTTCCCATTTCCATGATTTGTGACTGAAAAATTATGTTTGGCTTTTCTGAAATGACGGCCATAAATCTGATTGCTGCACACTGCTGGTGTCAGTGATAATTGGGTTATATATAAGGTGAGGGCCTTATTTACAAAAAATGGTATAGGGCAGTGCCACAGGTCTTTTTGCGTCACTGCCCTAAGCCAATTGGAAACGGCAGCAATGCACCCTATTTACGAGCTTCGGTGCATTCCTGTCCTTTCAACCGGCACATCATTTAGTGCATAGTGGCAGCGCAGGCACCCTTGCACCATATGTCTGCGTTGTTGGGAGGATTGTTTATGTGCAACTTCCCACAAAAACAAGACAAATGAGGAGAAATGAAAACTTTTCTCCCTGTTATGCCTGCTCTGCTTTGATTGATTTTGTAAATCTGAGACAGTGTAAAATTCCATGGGTGTTGGTTGGGGACACCCACAGCAACACCCATGGAATGCTTCCTTGAAGCACAGTAAGGCAACGCTGCACTTTGCGCTGCCTTGCTACATATTTCAAGAGATTCCCTTTTACCTTATCCTTTTGTCTGGGGTGAGCTACTGGATAAGAATAACTCTGTTTTGTGTTTTAATTTTTTTTTTACTGAACTCATGTTGGTATTCACACTGTAATGTACTTTATTTTATGGTCTTTTCATGACATGTCTATATATTTTGTTCCAAATTATTGTAATGATTTTAATTAATCAAACAATAAATTAACTCAGACTCACACTCAGAATACTTCATATCTATGAGTCGATGCAAAGCAGTGCAGGATGGCTTAGAGTTGCTCTCAGTTATGATTGAGAGGCCTGCGCTACCGGAGCTTCAATAGAGTGACGCACTGGCGCTGCAGGCCTCATGTAAATAAGCCCCTACGTGTATAGAATGTGAAATGATTTAAAATAAATAGGTTTGTATTTTTATGGACATATTTTTATGTTGCAAATATGTATTTTTTAGGCCCACAGTCTCTTTTAAACAGAGTTGTCAAAAAAACTAACATGGGCTTGAAGAGCTAACCGTGTAATGAATGCACTTAAAATATGTAACCTCCCGTGGCTTTCACATTCTTTTGCTGTCTGTGCTCAGATTACAAAGTAACAAAGATGTTATAAGTGTTGACAAAAGGGTACAGCACATAAAAGTTTAACTGCACCAAGCGGGAATTCCCCTGAATAAAAAAGGAACATTATTTTGTTTAGATAGGTATGAGGAAATGGCTCTGAAAATTAACAGGAAGGGATCCCCGCAGCTGCAGAATGATGCAATTATGGTGGCATGCCTCGAACTTTCTTTAGTTTATTTTATGTTCCAGTCAAAATATGGATTCCAAATAATGAACGGTATGGTTGCCACAACTAACGCTGTCATAGCAGCAACCTAAAAGTCCGAAGTTGTGCCTTTTACCTTCTCAATGTAGTGCGTTATCTTTGGTTCGCTCTTCTACAAAATATGTGTTTTTATCTCTCAAGGACAGACAGCCTTTAGTTGACTGTTGTCGAAAGACCATACCAAAAACGTACGGTGGGGTTAGAGCCAGCATGTTGCTTACCATTGCTTACTAGTGGCTTCACTCTCGTTTGCTTGTTTCTTTTTTATGGCTTCCCTTCCTCTTCTTGTGTTTGCCTCTGCCCTGGAGCATAACTTCTTTACCATATTTTTGTGTGGATGACCTGTACCCTTCCATTGCTCACAAGCAGGTAAGTACGTTTTTAGTTTTCGCCCAAAGAGCACTCATGCATTGTCAGAGAAATCTATTGTTAATTTTAAAACAGCTTTAAAACGGGATTACAGTCCTCTCATTACTTACCAATACTCACCATTGACTTACTGTCGCAACTCTTGTTTCCTTGCTTGTTATTGGTCAATCGTCCTGCTTCCTCCCAGCTGCTCTCCTCCTCCTGCTTTTTTCTTGGGGCCTTTGTCCTTGCCGTGGAGCACGGACCTATCACAGCTTCCTTTTTGTTTCCATTGTCCTTTCACTGGCTGCGTGCTGCTTCTTGATTTTAACTTTTTGCCCTTCACTCAAGAAGAGTGTATGGCCGTGTACTGTCCCCTCCTTCCGGTGTCTGAAGTTGTTTCTTCCTCCCCAAACCCCTGCCCCCTTAAAGGGCCTCCATTGCTCTCTGGTTTCTCCTGTGATCCCTTATCCCCCAAGTGCTCCTCCTCTGTGTTGCTACCCTGCCCTACCAACGGCAGTTTTTATTTTTTTTTAAAAAGGTTATTTTTAATATTTTTTTGTAGAGTCTGGTAGTCATCTTTTGCTCTCGGGTCATTCCGTTTGGCAAATGTGCTTTTGAACATGTTTAAATTGATTGTATTATTTACACTGCAACACATGCATTCACTATGTATGAACATATATAGATAGTATCTCTATACCATGAACTTATCCAAAAGGCAGTGAAGAATAGTAGGAGAGGAAGATGAGTTATGGATGCTCAATGCAATGCATTGTGATTTAATGTTCTTTAAAGAAGGGAGTCTTCAACTCTTTCCTCAATTGGGGCAGCATTGAGGCAGCCCTGATGGATACAGAGATGCTGTTCCATATCCTGTGTGCATAGATGGAAAAGGCCTGTTGCATTGTTTATGTTTTCTTTATACTTCTTTGTCTACAGTCTGGTGGTGTTCTAGCAGTACATGTACAGAGAACCACCAAAGATGGTGAGCTTGACTGCAAGAAAAGCTGGGGTGCTGGTTGTGATGGCTTTATAAATGATGTAACTCGTTTTTAAGAAGATGAGGGGTGGCAAGAGGAGCCAATGGAGTTTCCTCAGGGTGAGGATTTAGGACTTCGATGAGACATGCTGAAGGTGTGTAGAATGGCCCTATGGAGTGGAGGCATGGAGAATGGGGTGCCATAGGATAGTGCATTACTACAATCAATATGCAAGAGTACAAGTGCTTGAACATCATTTCTGAAGCTGCTTTATGGAAGCAACGTTTTAACTTTCTTTAGAATAGAGAGGTGGTACTAGACCACCTATATTGGGTTTTTTGTATTGTGATCCTTCAGGGAAAGCTTGGTGTCCAGGTTGTCTCCAAGTAGTTTGGCATTCAATGGAAGTGTGTGTTCAAAACCGTCAAGGTTTGTTATTAACCCAGGTTTGTACTTTATCTTATTTGTTGTTCTTCACAAATAACACACATTTTATCTTGGTTGTGTTGAGGGTTGGGTAGGTGATGAACCTCCAGGTTTGGATCATGGGCAAGCAGTGTTTGAGGTGTTGGATATCTGAAGCAGAGGAGACTTATAAGTAGAAATGTGTATCATTGGCATATTTGTGAATCTTAATGCTGTTATCTACGAATAGCAAAGCTTATAAAATAGCTCACATGGAACTCATTTTCAATATATATCAAATAGGAGCTAAATAACTGAGTTTTCGATACAATAACATCTATACCTGTAGAGTTTCAGTCATGCAAAGGTATTTATTACACTGTGTAAGTCACAACTTAAAAACGTTTTCATCCTGGAGTAAATCATTGAAAGTGTGTGGTGACCCTCAAGTGAGTGATAGCCACAGTCAAAAAGAACAAGCATTTACAATGCAATGGTCTCGGCATTATTAAAGGTAGAGCTATTGGCATTGTTGATGATTTTTTTTTACATCATAAATAAATGGCATTGTCATTTACATTGCCAATAGCTTAATCGTTTGCATATGCGAGACCTATTGCATTAGCACCCACACACAGAGTAAGTAGGAGAGTAGTAGAGTGAGTAGTTGATAGTGAGTAGGAGAGAGTTATTAGTTAAGAGAGTATTAGAGAGCGAGTAGTACAAAGTAAAAGAGTGAGTAGTATATAGTGTGAGTGAGAGAAGCTTGTGGTGATGCTGCTTGAGCTGTTCGATTAGTGTGTAGGTTAAGTTTGCAATGATGCTGCTTGTCTGTTCCAGAAGTGTGTGAGTGAAGCTTGCGGTGATGATGCTTGTGCTGTTCCAGTAGTGTGTGAGTGAAGCTTGTGGTGTTGCTGCTTGTGCTGTTCCAGTAGTGTGTGAGTGAAGCTTGCGGTGTTGCTGCTTGTGCTGTTCCAGTAGTGTGTGAGTGAAGCTTGCGGTGTTGCTGCTTGTGCTGTTCCAGTAGTGTGTGAGTGAAGCTTGTGCTGTTCCAGTAGTGTGTGAGAGAAGCTTGTGGTGATGCTGCTTGAGCTGTTCGATTAGTGTGTAGGTTAAGTTTGCAAAGATGCTGCTTGTCTGTTCCAGAAGTGTGTGAGTGAAGCTTGAGGAGATGCTGCTTGTGCTGCTACAGTAGTGTGTGAGTGAAGCTTGCGGTGATGCTGCTTGTGCTGTTCCAGTAGTGTGTGAGGGAAGCTTGTGCTGTTCCAGTAGTGTGTGAGAGAAGCTCGTGCTGTTCCAATAGTGTGTGAGAGAAGCTTGTGGTGATGCTGCTTGAGCTGTTCGATTAGTGTGTGAGTGAAGCTTGTGGTGATGCTGCTTGTGCTGTTCCAGTAGTGTGTGAGGGAAGCTTGTGCTGTTCCAGTAGTGTGTGAGAGAAGCTCGTGCTGTTCCAATAGTGTGTGAGAGAAGCTTGTGGTGATGCTGCTTGAGCTGTTCGATTAGTGTGTGAGTGAAGCTTGCGGTGATGCATTGCTGCTTGTGCTGCTACAGTAGTGTGTGAGTGAGAGAAGCTTGTGGTTATGCTGCTTTTACTTCACCTTTTCCTTCTCCTCTAGCCCAAGACCCCTAGGCTGCCTCAACCAAGGCAATAGTTTGACTTGCCACTGAATGTCACTGCTGCACTGAGTGTTGCTGCTCCTTGTCTGCTCTCACTAGGGTCCGAGTAGTGTCATTGTAATGATGGCTTTGAGGCAACAGAGTTGAGTTCAAATGTTCTTTATTAGAAATTCACAGACCCATGATACTTAGTGTGCATTCAGGTCCGATACAGCATGCGCTCCATGCATTGTTCGTGCTGTTGACATATCAAAAGATGTATCATAGAAACCGTAAAGAAACATCGCATTATAATTACACCATCTTTTCCCTTTTGATCCGAAATAAAACAAAAACAAGAAACTAAAACGACACGTGTGAATGCTCAGGAAAGCACTAAATCCTCAAACTGCTTTGACATTCTCCTGGCACGTGAACCCACCGAGCTCATACGTGGACGCCCACAGGAGAAACTCACTTACACAAGAGCTTCCCTGAGTGGAATTCAAACAAGTATTTCTTTCACCTGGGGTTTAAACAGAGGGTTGTAGCCAGTGTGCCCAATCAGCACTCATGACTCCATCTCTCCTTTTAGACATAATCTCAACCTGTTCTGAAGTTAACTTAACCAATTGTCGCTTGTTCCAGTAATCCTCAGATCCCAACGGCTTACTGGCTTCAGTCACAGGAAACAAATTAACTGCACACAAAGCGCACGTGGAGAACATTTCAAAGTAAACACTGCACTATGCCAACATGACACAAGCATAGATTCAAAGATAAATATAGCGCTCTACAATAATACCATGAGGGCATGCAAAGACCGCCCACGCTGCATTCATAGCTCATGCTGTGGACATACCAAAAGGAGCATCATAGAAATCTTAAAGAAACATCGCATTATATTAAAAATCATATAAAGCCTGGTCAATGATGTCATTGTTGCATCAGTATCTCCCCCTTCTGTGATCACTGCCCATGTTACACAGGGACACCTCACTCTCTACTACGCCTGTGTCCGTCTTCTCCTCATAAGTTAATATTATATACTAGCCACTGGTATCCGTCCTGCATACCAACATACTTTGACTGTTCACTGTGTCACCATTGTCTTCACCTTCCAGGACATCAATATATATACAGAAACCGACATATAGTGACTAGTCATGAGTGATTATATTTCTTTTCTCCTCCGTAAGTACCCTAGTTCTACTGCCCGCAGTACTTCAGCTACAGATACAGTCTGACCACTAGATGTTATTGTTGCACTATTTGCTGGCTCTCGTTCGTCAAATTGCTCTACTTCTCCGTAAGCCAATACTCCATATTATAATGCTCTTCCACAGATGTATTCACTTCCTCTGAAACTCGCAGGTCCTCATCCGCTGAACTCTGTCTCATTATGTTATAGTTACCATAACCTGGCATTCAAACGTCCGCTGTCGCGTGCACTAAAAAAATCATCCTAAGTCATTTCGATCCTTACGGCTCGCGCAGGGGGGGGGGACTCGCGCGGGGGGGGGATTCGCGGGGGGGACGGGACTCGCGCGGGGGGTCGGGACTCGCGCGGGGGTTAAAAAAGACATTTTTAAAAAATAAGAAAACTTACCTGACTGCCCGTGTCCGCGTCAGAGCAGAGGAAGCGGCTCTAGTGTGGGTGGAAAGCGGCAGGAGGCGATAGCCTCTGAATCAGCACAGCGTGTGTGCAAGGAAGCGGCAGAAGCAATTTGCTTCTCCTTGCATCGTGTGTGAGCGGAAAAGACTGCAGCTGGGCTCCGAGGCGCTGGGCGGAAGCCCCATCCGCCGTTTGTGCCGGAGCATGTGCGCTGCATCACCGTACTCGGCGCCGGCTGGGCAACAATGGCGGCCACAAAGCTTACGAAAAATTCGGACTCGGGGGCGTGTTTTGCTTTGCTGAGTGACAGACGACGTCACGAGCTAAAGAACAGCAAAACTTACGCCCCCGAATCCGAAAAAGACGGGGCTTCTTTGGAGGGACGGCTCTCTCCTCCAATGGCTGGCCTCCATTTAGGAAGCCAGCCAATGGTGGAGAGACAGAGCAGGGAGGCGGGTTCTGAAGCCCTACTAAGTCACATTAAATCTCCGGACCGGAAGCTGCTTCGCAGCTTATAGGTCCCGAGACCTAAAAAGGTGAAGCAATTGGTGAGAAATTACACAGTATATTGGTATGCAAACATCCGTATCCTTCAATCTTTTTATCTGGCACAGTAAACACTGTTATCAAATTACACAGTGCTATGAGTAAGCAACAGTTTGTCTGCTCTTAGGACACTGATGGTCCATCAGGCATGCGTTGTTAGGCTAGTGCTTCATTGTGGAGGCATTGTGTGCATCTGCATGACACTTTTCAATTTTCTACATGGGTATTTTACCTGTGAGTATAATTGTTGTCTGGTGCGCTCACTTGGTGTCACTATTAATTCATATAAGGAGGATACCCAATTTCCTTTTTGTGCCTCTTTGAATTCAGTTCAAAGCTCACATCCCCCCAGGCTACCCTCAGTCCTGATGAGACCCTCATATTCTCTACAGGGCTGAAACACCGTTGACAATGTTAGCAAATAAACTGATGCATACTCACAGCGAGGTACTATTTCATATATATTGAAAATTAGTTTCATGAGAGCTACTGTATAAGCTTTGCTTAAACACCCAAGTTCACATGTACATTTGGATTGCTCTTGTCTTACTGAGTTATCTATGAATAGAGCACCAATCAGCTCCATGTAAAGACTGAAGATAATAGGGAAATACAGAACCATGAAGCACTTCACATGGGATTGGGATCCTTTCTGACCTGGATGTGTCAATGTGTACAAACAGGTGTTGATTGGAAAGGTAGGAGGAAAACCAGTGAAAGACATCCCATTTATGACTTAAGGGTGCATATGAGAGTGGGATGGTCAACTATGTCGAAGGCAGCTGAGTTGAGAGGTCCAGCAATATCAAAATTAATCTTTATCTGTGATTAAGCGGGCATCAGTTACGATGTGTAATATGGCAGCCTCCGTGCTGTGCCTTGATCTCAAGCAAGATTAGTAGCAATGCAGGACTTAGTCAGCACTGATGTGATATTGAAGTTAAACATAGACTGCTTTTTCATGATCTTGCTAATGAATGGCAGGTGAGTAATGGGCCAGTAGTTGGCAATGTCATCAGGGTCTACTGTTGGTTACTTTGCAAACAGGAGGATCTGACCAGTCTTGAGAGCTTCTGGAAAAATAGTTGGGTGAGTGAGGCTTTGACAATGGTAAGAAGTCATAAGACAGCGTCCCCAGAGAGAACTTTGATGAAGGACGATGGTAAGACATCATCTTCATAAGAAGTGGTTTTGAAGGACTTGAGTATGCCAGCTAGATTTGGGAGACAAAGGGCGTTGAAGTCTGACCATAGCATGATTCTGCAGGATGGTGTTGGTGTGAGGAATTTAGCAGGCTTAGTATTATCAATGTGCTGTCAGATCATGTGTATTTTTTCACTGAAGAAGAGGTTGACTATCTTGGAAGGATAAAAATTGGGCTGCTGTAGTGTCATGATGCACGAATGCGTTCAAGTCACCCCACTTTTTCCATCTTTTTTTTCTTTGTTTTCCGATGCTGCACAGTTTGTGGTTATCAATTATTCTCAACCGCGGTCGGTAGTGGGAGTACCTGCCAGGCGGTGTCGTGGGGAGGGGGAGGGGCAGAGTGGGCGGTAGTAATGTATGGATTATGGAATTTAACAGGCAAGTAAGCATATAAATGAATAAAATGAATTTCGTTGTGTGCACTGCATTACCAAATGCGATGCAGTGCGCGCAACGAAATTGGTTTTATTTATTTATATGTTTACTTACCTGTTAAGGTCCTTAATCCATACATTACTACCCCCCACCCTGCCCCTCCCCACGTCCCCACCCGGCAGGTACTCCAACTACCGGCCGCGGCTGATTATTCTCTCATTAAAGACTTTAATGAGAAGCGGCACATGGACTACAGAGTCAATAAATATAGTCCCGTAGGTTCACTGCAGGAGAGTCTTGGCACCTCCGATATATTTTCTGCTCACTCTCTATGTCCCACAGACTAACAATGAATCAATTCGTCCTTCTCTGTACTGGTGATGTGGCACTTTTGGTATTAGCAAAGAATGTATGGGCAAACTTAAGGAAGCATTTTAAATATTCTCAGAATAATTATCATGAGTGATTGATGTTGTTTTAGCAAACTAATAAAAAAGTGACACAAAATGAAAAGTGACCGATGACTGAGGAAAGGAGTGTGATTATCTATTGGTTATTTCATTGGACTCCCAAGATCAGAAAATATTAACTAAATTGATGGGATTAAAGTTCTCTCAAACTCTTGAAAATGCTGTACCATCCTACCCTATTATTCTGGCTATACCTGTGTTTCCTGGAAGTGAAATAGACAATCATGCTTGCCCTCTAAAAGGCACCATCCTTTTCCTTTTCTGTTTGACAGGGCTCTGATTTTGGGCAACACAAACATTTTACACATTCTGAGTAAGACTGGCACCTGGCTGATCAACCTAGGCATGTAGTGACAAGCCCTAGTTGCAGCAGATTAATATTGCATGAGCACAAGCCTTTTAACAAATAACGCTGTGAGTAGATTTCAAATTGGCAGTTGGGGGGCCCATACTGTGGTCTTGATATTTAGTGAATGATGAGGTACAATAGAGCCTGGGTGCATGCAGCACAAATTGGTGATCCTCATTCAACAGGTTGCCCTAGTCCATGTTGGACAAGCTAGCTTGCATATGCTACTCCCTAAGCCTTCCTCCATGAAACCAGTTATAAGTGAGGGATGAGAGAAAGCTTCCCAAGCATTCTATATTATTAATAGTAGGTCACATTAGGTTTCCTCCTGTTCTAGTCACAGCTGCTTATTCCCCGTTTTCTTTGTTGCTACTGGTCTCCACGGCAATGGAAAGAGATGGAAAGGGTTGTCCTGACTGGAATCAACAAAACAATAGTGACCATTACACATTGATCTGACCAGTGATTCTTGGCTTCGGAATCCATGAAAAGTTAGGCAACAAAAGGAAAACACTTGTCTCTGTGATTGTTCTATTTTGTACTATGTATGGTGCTTCATGCCTCTAACAAGGTTCCATAGCATTTCTGGGTTCTCAGCTAAAAAACAGCTGTGTGTTTGTTGTGCATGGGTGAAAGTTATGTGGATAATATGAGAAACATTACGAATGAGGGTTAAAATATGCTCCAATCCTTTCATAGCAAATGTGTGGCTCAAGCATGAAGGGGAGAGTTATAAGTGAGATAGAGTTACTTTTTCAGACGTATACCATCTTCTTGATGGGTGTTCTTGGTTTGTAGGTTGTGGTTTGTTGTGTGGCCTAAATGAATAATGTGAGGTATAATGTAGGAGATTTAGAGGAATGCACCAATCATGTGACAACAATTCATCTTGAAGGTGCACTTATGCATGAGATGTGACAGAAAAGTGAAAAATAGATTAAGTCAAGCTTTTGGAAAGGTACCATTATCATCTAATCTAAACTATGTATGACATCTGTGTGGAAATAGCAAGAGTAATCTCTCAAATTATAATTGGAGCTATGCATGCAATAGGCCAGATTCCTTTAATATAGCCATTCAACAGACAACCTTTCACAGTAGAAAGTGTCACTATCTGACAAATACCCTCCCAAGACTTAGGCACAATATAGACATACAAAGAATGTGATGGGTGGGAAAAAAGCCTCGCCCTAAACTATTGCATTGCTTGTGTCTATCACACTGAATGACTCAGTTGCTGACACACCTGCATTACACTGGGGAAGAGCCGTGCTGGGATGCCGCCTGCCACTGCTGGGTAGACTTTAAGTCCCATCAGACTCTGCAAAGTGGATTTGCGCTGTAAAGCACGCTATGATACCGCGGCCATGTAAGCCGCTGACACACCTGTATTACACTGGGGAGGAGCCATGCTGGGGCATCACCTGCCACCGCTGGAGAGACTCTAACTCCCATCAGACCCTGTGTGGTGGATTTGCACTGGAAAGCAGGCTACGCCCCTGTGGCCGTGTAAGCCGCTGACATACCTGTATTATGTTGGGGAAGGGCCGTGCTGGGATGCTGCCTGCCACCACTGGGGAGACTCTAACTCCCATCAGACCCTGCGAGGTGGATTCATGCTGAAAAGCGCGATTCACTCCTGTGGCGCAAGATGCGCATGGGGACGCGCCTGGGCCATGCCCGGGCAAAGCCAGGGCCAAGGGCGGGCCTGTCCACACCTGTCTGAGCCCAGAAGAGGCTGTACTTCTCTAATGCTTGCCAAAAGAGAGGATTAAAGATGGTGAAAAAGAGCACTGTAAATACGGGCAGGAAGAAAACAACCCAACCGTCAACGGATGAGGTACTTTTATATCTTTGGATACATTCTTAGCAAAAGCCTCATCTGCCATAGCACTAGAGATCGACCGAGCAGAGAGGAGACTATCGATGGGCATGGATGATGCTCCACAACAGTCAAATACTGAGCATACCTGGCACAAAAACGGCTGTAATAAGCCCTCCCACCTCTATTACCAGCAGGTTTACCATTGCTAATCCTATATCAGAGGGATTAACACCACCGGTCAGTTGCAGTACCTGTTCAAAAAAGAAAAGAGGGGCCCCTCTAAAACCTTTTGCATTAAAAATTCTAAGAGACTAAGAACATGCTAAAGAGCACCAGTTAATCTACCAGTTGGCAATATGGAGAACCAGCAACTGCAGCCGACATTCACCCCACCTAAGGTTTTGAACCTGGATAATTTCCTTGAAAAATTCAATGAGCTCCTATCTCTTATAAGGCTATGCTTTGAATCTATTGAAAAGGCAATAAAGGAGCTAGCATCAACGGGACACATGCCACCTTGTGATGTTGGGGCCAGAGAGAATCCAATAGGGCAGTTGCAAAATCCTTTAGGGGTGACTTCAGTGGCATGGTAAATAGAAGGTGTAATTCCCCCGCCTGTGGCAAACCCTCAACCTCATATTATGGCACCTTTCACTCAGCCTCCATGTCAGTGTAATGTCGCCAGTTGCCTCCAAGTATCAGCCAATGACTAAGTAACAGAACCACTGATGGTGTCCCGACCGCTTCTGGGCCCAAGGGCCACATAATAGGGTATTTTAGCCACAAGGGTAGGGGACCTAGTCTTATACAAGGGATGGATGAGGGGCTGAAGCTAGATCTTCCACCAGCTGCATGCCCCTATGTGGTTATTTTGGCAAACACTCCTGTCATAAAAAGAGACCAACTAGAAACCACCACTCAATTAATTCACAAAGCTTCACATTGGATTTATAAAACCATCAATGATCGTTCAGAGAAACACTAAAAAAATGTAATGGCTCGCAGAGTTTTTTCGGTTGGTAAACAAGCCAAATCTAGTACTGGGGACTGTGTGGTTTTAACTCTTAAATCTGTGGCCATGGCAGAAAAACTATTAGACTCATTACCTAATAAGTCATCAGTATCAACACAAATATTTGCCCTACCTCTTGGCTTTTTTTAGAAATAGTCCAGGCACCAGCCAGGTATAAATAGAAATAAGACTCATAACCACACTCGTCCCCTATTGGAGACCCAATCACGTTTGCAGTGCAAGGGAAATGCCACACCCTTTTTATCAACTTCAACGTTTTTTTGGCGTTGTCGGGCCTGGATGTTTGTGATTGTCTGAGAATTAAGGAAGGGTCCCAAAACGGAGTAGTGAATGATGTTCTGGAGTGTTCGGAGACTGAAGCACTTCTACTAAAGGATATAGACAATTTTTCAGCCATTACATGTGACATTGCAGGCCTGGGACACAAATTGTTGGATCCAGATTGGCTTAAGTATATCTCTACCTTTGATTTAGTTTGTTTGCAAGAGACTTGGGCATGGGGTCCAGTTCATATAGATGGCTATAGGTCGTATTACACTCCCGCAATAGCCTCAAATGCTGGTAGGGCAAGGGGAGGGATTGTGAACTTTTTAAAGAACACTCTGAGATTTAAAGTATTGTCATCTCACAATGACTGTCAATATTTCAATATGCTACTCCTTGAAGGTCCTGAGGGCAATACCATATTACTGATTAATTTCTGTAATAATCTTTGTGGAGGCGAGATGCATAAAGTTGTCTCTGTAGTGGAGGAAAATATGAATAGGCTAATCAGTTTGTGCAAAAAAGATCCAGCAGTGTTGTGGATGGGCGATTTTAACATACACGCTGGCCCATTTGCACTAACCTCAATCTGTGGCCTAACAGAAGAGGACGGAGGGGTAGTGTGCAGTTTTGTCACAATCATTATGGGAACATAAGCTCACTATCACAAAAGACCTGGAGATAATGAACCCTCTGTCGGATTCTACTGGCCACCCGCTAGTAACCTTCCATTCCACCTCAGACAGCACCACAATTGACTTTATAATAGCCTCAGCCTCCTTGGGAGGGGTTTTTAGTAACAGTACAGTACATTTTCAGGCTTTAGTGACCATGCGGCCGTAGCTTGTCATATGCATTGGGTAGGTCTCCATGGTTCCAACATCTCACATATAAAACCCTATATTGCAAGGAAGAATGGGATTTAACACTTAAGTAGGAGAGCATTGATAAGGCAGTCCTTATCCCCCAGGTAGTGTCTAGTAGACCTAAAGAAATAGCAATATGTCTAGGTCTAAAGCCGGACCCCCAGAGCACTATTGCAGCCTTTGAGGCGAAAAAGAATCTCTCAAATAGTGGGGGGCCACAAAAAAGCAAGGGCCAGAAATGATTTGACCAGAATTGCAAACTTTCTTACATTAAGTCCTGAAGTGTGTGCCAAAAGACCCAGCCATTGTTAAACAGGCTCACCTAAGGTATTCCACGGCCAGGAAGAATAATGCGAGGGAGTTTTGGGCAACGATTAATACCCAATTTCTAGAACCAAATACAGATCCCAACCTTGACAACCATGTGGATGAGGACTCATGGGTGGAGCATTTTAGTAAAATCTTTAATGGAAGGAAAGAGGGTACCCAGACATTGGACGAATGGCTTGTCTCTCCACCTAATGTTGCTCTCACTTTTAATAATTTGGAGATAAGTGTAGCTCTGGCACAGTGCACTAGTAATAATGCGCCTGGTCTAGAAAGCACCCCAATAGATATTTTTACAGATTGTCCTGACTTTGGGGGTCGGTGCTCACTAATGTATTCAATGGAATAGCCAAAAAGGGCCCACCCATTTCTTGGCATAAAGCAAATTTAATACCCATCTATAAAAAAGGAGACAAATCAGATCTTAGAAACTATAGCCCAATCTCCCTCCTTGATAGCACGGGAAAACGTATGGGCAAAGTGCTATTAAATAGAATGGAGGCTTGGGCATTGACAAATAACATCCTGATCCCGGGCCAATATGATTTAAAAAAAGTTAGAGGCACCCAAGATCAATGTTTTAACCTGAGTCTACTCCTAGCACAGTGCACCCATGCTAGGCAAGGTCATTTATACATGGCTTTTTCATGGACCTTAGTGCAGCGTTCGACTGCGTAACCCATTACCACCTCTGGAGGATCATGAAGGAAATGGGGTAGACCATAAAATAATTACTTTTATAAAACAATTGTACTCAAAGGCCAAAGCGTGTGTAAGGTATGGGCAACAGGGCGAACGCACAAGATGGTTTTCAATCTCTAGAGGAGTTTGCCAAGGGTGCCTTTGTGCCCCTTTTTTGTTTTCTTTATACACAAATGGGATACAGTCTCAATTGCTTGAATCAGCTATAGAAGTCCCTAGATTAAACAAAATGTGTATCCCAATTTTAATGTACGCAGACGATGCAGTTTTAATTGCATGTATGGGAAGGGTCCTCCAGCAATTGCTAGACACCTATGTAAAATGTGTGCAAATTCTGGACTTACAAACAAACAAATCTAAGTCATTTATTTTAATTGCAGGCCAAAAGATGAAGAACCCCCCTTCCTATTTTATCTCTGATCGCAAAGTGGTGCAGACACAGTTGTTCTCTTATCTAAGGGGTGTCTTTCGACTATAGATCATCCTAGATTAGCATAATGGCAAATCGAGGATCATGCTAGAAAAGAGCATCAACACCATCCATTCGTTCTCTAAAAAGCTGGGCACAAGACCTCTACATACCATAAAAAAGGTTAGGGGCCAAATCTAGTGTAGTAGCTGCCTATGGTGCTGGAGTATGGGGTTACGCCAATGTTAAAGGTGATACAAACATTAGAGGATTCTTTTTGGAAATCAATGATGAGCCTCACTATCAGTTTTTCCAAGTTTAATTTACATCATGAGCTGAATATCCCCTATATCCCTGATCAAATACATGTAGCACCTATTCTCCTTTGGCAGTCAATATGGCGGAGAAATACTGTGATCCTTACCCAACACATTATTGTGAATTGTTTATCTCTAGAACACACACAGAACATCCAGTGGTTAGCGTATGTTAAACATACTCTCCATACTTTAGATCTAGGGAGTTTATACAAATTGCCAGAAAAATGTGTGTCTATTCCGAAAAAAGTTTTTAAAAGACCACTTTTTAAAATGTGCAAATGAGGCGAGAATGACGGTCCAGAATAGTAAACCGATGGTCAAAGAGCATCTTGTGGGCCCAAATTAGGGTGATGGGGTACCATCCTACCTGGAATTTGTATCAAACTCCGGCACAGATTTATTTTGTTAAGGTTTTGCCTTAACTATATATTGTGTATGTTAGGCTTTCTTGCTGGCATTTATTTTATTAATGATCTCCCATGCTGCCTATGTGATGGTTCCCCACGCCAAACTAATCTGCACATTTTCCTTTTTTTGTACATTTTATTGTGATCGTCGAGAGAGATGTTTTATTCCAATAATGCCCAGGCACAATTTTAGGCACTGTCGCCCTATATTTTCTACGAATGCTGCCTGATTCTTTAACATGCTACAGTGTTGCTTGCTTTTTATGTCTGTCATTGAGAACCAGGCTATTGCACATTTGATGAGATGAATTAATTGTTTTTAACAGTCTTTTATAGCTCTTATCTGTAATGTATGTTTGGGCTTTTATGATTAATTTTGTATTAATCGAATAAAGTAATTTGATGATGATGATGACTCAGTTCACATTTTCTAGTTAACTTATCCTTTACTATATAAGTCAATATTAGACAAATAAAACCAATGAAAATACTTTCTGAAAAAAAGAGTGATGTGATAAGGACTGTTCTCCAGGAGCCAGCGTATCTGTGCAACATAATCAACTTGAACTATTGGAGAGAAAGTTTGACATATCAAAACAGTTAATGTGACATGCACATATCCAGCCATAACATTAGAGGATCTCAAACCAATAATCTCCAAAAGTAGAAATCATCAAACAAATTAGACATACACAGCTTGCAAATATGAACCTGAATTGGATTATAAAGCAAATATTTGTATTTAAATGCAAGTCCTTTTTAAATTTGATAGACGTTGTACATTGGCCCTATTTCTTAAAAAAGCAGGCATTCATCTAAGATCCTCGTTTACAGTAACTGGATACGTGGAATTTCACATTCATAAGGTCCACATAATGTGTAGAAATGCTTCTGATTGGTGCTTTAAGAGCATTTTGAAAATAAGGGCACAATGTGGTTGTTTCAGGGTGGAGATTTCCACATCGAAAGGTCAACAACCACAAGCGAATAGGTTTGTGTGTATCCGGACACCTCATAAAAGTTATTATTGAACCACAGAAATACACAAATAAGGTTCTGTCAAATACAGAAGTGATACATTCTCCATAGTGGGGTAGTGGAGGTAACATCATGACATACATGGGTACACAGGAAGTGGATTTTCACATGACCAAATCATTTCTTAAAAATAAAGAAAATGGTAGATCTGCTAATGTTATGTTATACTTTGGTAATGTGCTACGCAAACAAATGATGGAGGGAATGCTGAATAAATCATACATTCACCCCCAGTCAAGAGATCTGAGTTAAATCCATCATTATTTTGCTCACCATGCCACCCCAGTTTAGACCCAGCCATATGCAAATCAGTCTTGACCCTGTGCCTCATGAGAACAGTCCAGACTGAACTGCCAAACCAGGTCCTCCCTGGAATGGAAACAAGCATCTTGGGACCGGTTTCTGGGTATTACCCCTCTTCAGCCAGGCTAGCTTGAATCCAGTGGCACAGTGAGCAAGGGACCCAGGTCTGGGCATACCCATCCCACTTAGGGTGAAAAGTGCTATGCAAACAAATGATGGACAGAATGCTGAATAAATCATACATTCACCACAAGTCAAGAGATCTGGGTTAAATCCATCATTATTTTGCTCACCGTGCCACCCCAGTTTAGACCCAGGCATATGCAAATAAGCCTTGACCCTGTGCCTCATGAGAACAGTCCAGACCGAACTGCCAAGCCAGGTCCTCCCTGGACTGGAAACAAGCATCCTGGGACCGGTTTCTGGGTATTACCCTTCATCAGCCAGGCTAGCTTGAACTCAGTGGGACAGTGAGCAAGGGACCCAATCTGGGCATACCCATCCCACTTAGGGTGAAAAGTGCTATGCAAACAAATGATGGACGGAATGCTGAATAAATCATACATTCACCCCCAGTCAAGAAATCTGGGTTAAATCCATCGTTCTTTTGCTCATCATGCCACCTCAGTTTAGACCCAGCTGTATGCAAATCAGTCTTGACCCTGTGCCTCATGGGAACAGTCCAGACCGAACTGCCAAGCCAGGTCCTCCCTGTAACGGAAACAAGCATCCTGGGACCGATTACTGAGTAATACCCTTCATCAGCCAGGCTAGATTGAATCCAGTGGCACAGTGAGCAAGGGACCCACGTCTGGGCATACCCATCCCACTTAGGGCGAAAAGTGTTACAGCAAACAAATGATGGATGGAATGCTGACAATGCAAACCTTCTCCCCCAGTCAAAAGATCTGGGTTAAATCCATTGTTCTTTCGCCCACTACACCACCCCAGTTTGGACCCAGCTGTATGCAAATCAGTCTTGACCCTATGATTCATGGAAACAGTCCAAACTTAACTGCCAAGCCAGCACCTACCTGGACCACAAACAAGCATCCTGGGACCAGTTTCAGCATATGTCACCCTTCTTCAGCCAGGCTAGCTTGAGTTCAGTGGCACAGTGAGCAAGGGACCCAGGTCTGGGCATACCCATCCCACTTAGGGCGAAAAGTGTTACAGCAAAAAAATGATGAATGGAATGCTGACAATGCAAACATTCTGCCCCATTCAAAAGATCTGGTTTAAATCCATTGTTCTTTCGCCCACTACTCCACCCCAGTTTGGACCCATCCATTTGCAAATCAGTCTTGACCCTGTGCCTCATGGGACCAGTCCAAACGGACCTGCCAAGCCAGGTAGTCCCTGGACCAGAAACAGACATCCAGGGACCAGTTTCAGGGTATGTCACCCTTCTTCAGCCTGGCTAGTTTTGAATCCAGTGGCACAGTGAGCAAGGGACCCACGTCTGGGCATACCCATCCCACTTAGGCCGAAAAGTGTTACAGCAAACAAATGATGGATGAAATGCTGACAATGCAAACATTCTGCCCCAGTCAAAAGACCTGGTTTAAATCTATCGTTCTTTTGTCCACTACGCCACCCCAGTTTAGAGTCAGCCATATCGAAATCAGTCTAGTCCCTGTGCCTCATGGGAACAATCCAGACCAAGTTGCCAAGCCAGGTCCTCCCTGTACCAGAAACAAGCATCCTGGGACCGGTTTCAGGGTTAGTCACCCTTCATCAGCCATGTTAGCTTGAATCCAGTGGCACAGTGAGAAAGGGGCCCACATCTGGGCATACCTATCCCACTTAGGGCAAAAAGTGTTACAGCAAACAAATGATGGACGGAATGCTGACAATGCAAACATTCTCCCCCAGTCAAACGATCTGGGTTAAATCCACTGTTCTTTTACTCATTATGCCACCCCAGTTTGGACCCAGCCATATGCAAATCAGTCTTGAACCTGTGCCTCATGGGAACAGTCCAGACCGAACTGCCAAGCCAGGTCCTCCCTGGACTGGAAACAAGCATCCTGGGACTGGTTTCAGGGTATGTCACCCTTCATCAGCCCGGCTAGCTTGAATCTAGTAGCACGTGAGCAAGTGCCCACTACCCAAACCCAGTTGAACCCAGCCATATGCAAATCAGTCTTGACCCTGTGCCTCATGGGAACAGTCCAGACCGAACTGCCAAGCCAGGTCCTCCATGGACCGGAAACAAGCATCCTGGGACCGGAAACAAGCATCCTGGGACCCTAGTAAATGGTACTAAAGGTACCCAGGGCCTGTAAATTTAGTTCTACTAGTGGTCTTGCAGCACTCATGGTGCCACCCACTAAAATAGCCTTTTGAAACCTGCCACTGCAGCATGTAGTGCAGATTTAAACTGCCATTTCGACCTGGC
The DNA here is from genome assembly GCF_964261635.1 of Lissotriton helveticus. Lineage (NCBI taxonomy): Eukaryota > Metazoa > Chordata > Amphibia > Caudata > Salamandridae > Lissotriton > Lissotriton helveticus. Next base: position 1,295,277,724 of record NC_136065.1, read on the forward strand.
AAAATAAACCTTAGCAGCACATAGTGCACCGTTACTGGAGAGAACAGAAGTGCACCATATCTTATCAGATACGGTGCATTTCTGCTCTCTCCCTTTCAAATAATTCAACACAGCAAGTTGGCTCGCTGCGTTACATGAAATATTAGTAAATCTTTTGCCAGGCCTACACCATCCCTTTCAATATATATCACTCACCACTAAGGTAGGCCCGAAAGGCTCATAGGGCTGGGTGTTTTGTATTTAAAAAGTAGTACATGTAGGGTTAAGTTCTACATGTCCTGGTTCACTACTGTATGACCTATCTCTCCCATTGACTAACAGTGGGGTACCTTATTACATTTAATAATCAATAGCCTTTGATAGGAGCAAATAGAGATATGATGTTTATACTCACTAGAACTATAATTTAAAATCGTCCTTAATGGTAATGTTAGATTTTAAGCCACAATTCCTAACCTGATACTTTTCTTGTCCTAATCATCTGTGCCTTCTGTCAGTCCCACATGCAGAAAAGGCAAAACAGGGGGCTGAAAAATTAGTAGAAAAGGCAAAACAGAGTAGAATATGGCAAAACAGTGGGCAGAAAAATGAGGAGAAAAAAGGCAACCCAGAGTGAAGAAAAATTAGCAGAAAAGGCAAAACAGAGCAGAAGAGGGCAACTAGAGGGCAGAAAAACAAGAAGAAAAGGCAAAACCAAGGGCAGAAAAACGAGCAGAAAAGCAAAACAGAGGGCAGAAAAATGAGCAGAAATTGGAAAACAGATCAAGAAACAAGCAGAGGAGGCACAAACAGAGGGCAGAAGGTAGACAGGCAACAGAGGATAGCGGACTGTGAGCAAGCTGGACAGGAGAACTGTCTTAGGGGGAGCTGGCAGAAGGACCTGTAGAAGTAAGTTTTGTTCCTCTTTCTAGCATGTAAAATGATCAAGAGTTTGGGCCTCATTAAAATATCATAATTAATGGGACCTCTATCTAAAATTGTTTATTGTCTTACCTACCAACTTCTCAGTTCCCCTCCCTCATTTAGAGCTCCAAGGAACAGGGTTTCTTGACAGTGGAGAAACCGCCTGCTTCGCCACTGGGAAAAACGTTGTGCTAACCCAGCAGAGCAGAGAAGAGAGTAGGACGACACAGGTGTGGCTTAGTTGGTGAGCTTCTTGTTGATGTGTCACACCCACAGTTAGGTTCTTTTATTATACTGACATTTATCGAGAATGTAATTATGAACCTGATGTCACTGCATGCCACGCTATGCACATATGATGTAAGTTAATCTCTCGATCCACCCTTTCGTTTTCTTTTATTTCTTCTTTCTACCTAATAAGGTTTGATCACTTAAGCTGCTTCATTGTTCCGACTTATGTTTCCCTCCCGCATGCATTGTGGGGGCAGAGACACTTTTTATTTAGTCGCGTTCCAGCATGTTTTGCAAATACCTCACTTCCTGTGTACCAACACAAGAGGGGGAGAGCCTTTAGTTTTAGCTCTAGGGGAGGACTCCCAGTCCTAATCAATTTAGTCAGCTTTACACTCTAGTTGCCCACATATGGGTCTTAAGCACCGAACTCCTTAAATTCTTTTCCGGGTCGGGGTCACGTGTCCTTATCTGGAACACGGGATCCCGCAAGTGATTGAGGCAGTCCGCTTACAGCCGGAAGAATACTTTCCGGTAAGTTCGCTCACAGGCCATCGCCAAAACTATGCCGTGGTCTGAAAGATACTTTTAAATATAAGTTACGCTCACAGAGCAATCTTATAATTGTTCTTTCTGTATTTCCAATCCAGGATAGCCATCGAAGGAAGCACACCCGCTCCTTCTCCATTTGTAGCGCCTGCCGGCGGATGTTTCCTGGCGGATACAACTTTCTCTAGGTAACTCCTCTCCTCCCCCTCCTTCTATTTCAACCTTCAACGGCAGCACATTAGTACTTACTGTCAGTCAGTTTTTTGCCAGGGACCAATCGGGGAAGCCCTGCACTTATTTAATTTCCTTTATTTTCCCTGTTTTCCCTTGACTCCACAGCTTTATTGAGCCTCATTGTCCCCGCGGCTATTATTCACCGATAACTTTACCAACTCTGCAATTGGATTGAACCTGCAAATACCCATAATGGTGGTTCTGATCGGGTGAGACTTCTAGATTTTAACAAGTGTCGGAACTTCATTGTACGTTTAGCTTTTTAAACAAGAGGCAACGCCGCTAACCCTCCCCCTCTCTTATCCTTCCTGTCATGTTAATTTCTTCATCATAGAACCTGAAATCGACTCACGCTTCTCATGGTCTAGAGCCCGGCCGGGTTGGAAGTATCACCGGCTAAGCGGTGAGCTCACATAGGTTTATCTCCTAGCCTACCGTCTTTCTCTTGACGGCGACTTTTGTCCTTCTAATTACCCTTTGTCCTGTAAATGTATATTCTAAATCTCGTTTTCCTGCCCTTTTTCTTTTTCTCCCTTTTCACTTATAGACCTCTCTTCTTTTCACCTGAACCTTACAGGTATGGTCGGTATTCTTTAAGTAAACTTACCGCGAGTGTTGTGCACACTGAATACAAGCAGCATGAATGAAAATAAGTCACTTGGCATGATACTCGCGCCAGACATTCAGTGGCTACCGACCACACTAGTCCCTTGGGGGCTTTTTAACCTATCGGATCTTTGTCTAATGGACGCAATCGACACTAGTTTGATTTCAGTTTCCCGACAGGGGAACTTCCTTTCTTGTCACAAAATTTCACACTCACGTTGTCACCGTACAGGGGCACATCGTTGGTTTCCACTCATTTTAGTCTTGTAAACGAATTGTCAATCCAAGGTATGAGCTCACCTCACGTTGGGTTTTAAATGAATATTCACCCTCACTGAGTCACTTTAAACAAACCAAGGTTGTGATTCAAAAATATGATTATATACCATGCTCCATAGTATTTTGTTTGTTTCTTCCCCAGCCCTGAGGAGTCGCATTGCTATGCGACGAAACACGTGTCGGCTGGCTGCAAAGGATATTAAAGAAGACTTTCTTTAAGACAATGTGTTTTCTCTGACAGCTTTATATGTATACTGTTTCGAAACGTTTGTCCATTGAGACACGCATTAGAAAAATTGAGAAGAAATTACTCCCTTGTTGTGTGCAATAGGCATTTTGCTTTATGTTTGTAGCGTGTGTTCTGGTAACAGACGGCTTCGGGGGGTTATAGGGCTTATCCCCTTGTCTACATGCACCAACACCAAATATTGGTAATCCTTTTTACTTTGCGTTTACAATAGCTGAGCGCACCTTTCCCTTTACTTTAAAACCCCTTTTTTTTGTTACAAATTAGATACAAGCAGCCAGACTCTAACCTCTAGTAGAAGTATGAGTGTCAAACTAGGCAATCATTTAGGCTTGTCAATACTGACATTGCCTGATGATTGGCAATCACGAAAGTAACAGATCTCAATCAGGAATCAGGAAACCATGATAATCAGGATAAAGGATAGACGTCAAAGCAAAAATTAACAACAGGGCGCAGCTGTTCTCTTTTATCCTTCTGAGCAACACCTGGCTTTTGTATGACTGATATTGTTTCTCAAGATCGAATATATTTTTAACCACTGTACTCGGAATAGAGCGTTAACAACCAAATTATTTCTATTTTCCATGAAATTAACAGCAAAAATTGACGAGATGGTCTCAAAGGTATAAATCATGGCACTTAGAGCTTCAGAACCAAAAGTAATAGGAAAAATAATCAAAATTTTAAATGCTACAGACCAACAGGTCAAGACAACACAATATAAGTACAGGAAAGTGTAGGTGGAGACACTAAGGGGCATATTGACAAGACCCTATTGCCGCCGGAGAGTTACTCTTTTTAACGCTACGTTGACATTGAGGCATTCCCCATATTTACAAGGTGGCTTGTAAATATGCCCCTTTCCACCACAGTCCTCTACGTCAAAAGGACGTGGAAAGTGTGTGGCAGTGGGCATTCCACTGCAACACCCATTGCTTTTGTACACTGCCCCAGATTTACAAGGCTGGGGCGGAGCCAAAAACGAACCCCATGAAATACCTGGTCTTAAAATGGCGATACGGGAAGAAATGTTGTATTTCTCCTTGTTTATTGCTCTTTCTATGTGTACTGCGTTCTGCAGAACACATAGAAAGAGCAAATCCCCAATATTGATTGTTTATGTGCCGGAAGGTGTCCCTTCCTGCACATAAACATTTGCCCCTGCAACAAAGGCACCCTTGCAGCATGGCAGCAGGGAGCCTGCGCTGGCTCTAGGTAGCTTTTTTAGTGCCAACACTAGGAGAAACACAGGGGTGCGCCGTATTCTTGTGAGTATGGCGCATCCCTGTGTTTAAAAAATCTCGTAGCGTGGCATTGCCATATTTGGGGTAACACCGCACTTCAACATAATATATGCTCCTGAGTTCGACCCATTAGTGCATAAACCCCAGAGTAATTGCAAATTTCATCAAATGTCGCATCTCCATTTATTAGTCGAGAAGCCAACTTAACACACAAAGTCAAAAGTAACTTTCTCCCAAGTCCATCTAAAGCAGAAAGTGCTGGCATAGATCTAAGTCAATATGACATACCAGATGAGATCTTATTAGCAAACTCATTAGAAGATCACCTTTTGAGCCATGGCAAGGAATTGAGCTTCTTCCAATAAATATTTTGAGAATAACCAGGAAATTGGTTTGAAATTACAGTGGCATTAAATGTAATGATTATGGCACTTTCAAAATAAAACCTTATTTGAAAAAATACAAGTTGAATAGAATGCATGAATCTATAGTATCCACTGACAAGAAAATCAATAATTAAAATTCCTTGGTAAAAGTGATCTGTAATGACCTCTTGAGCCCAAGGGGAACTCAGGATAAGCAATGTCAACTGCCTGGTGAGGTTCAATCAACTCATTGCAGACTATCCTGTTTTCAGACAATCACTAATGATGAGGTACAAAAACTCCTCCTCACTATAAAATTTGGCTCACCCACAGATCCTTGTCCTCCTGCCATTATGCCGCTAGGAAGATCTGTGACAAGCTCACTCCTCTTGTTAACCAAGTTCTAGAATCTGGTAACTATCCAGTAACCTGGAAAAAAGTATCTATCAGACTACTTCTTAAAAAGCCGACCCTGGACCCTACCGAACCAAAGAACTATTGCTCAATTGCTGGCCTACCGATAGTAGCAAAAATATTGGAGAAGTCAGTAAACAAGGTGTTGACTGACTACATAGATGCTAATAATCTACTGGACACCACACAGCATGGTTCTCGCTCCTGTCACTCTACCAAATCAGCGCTGATTACTGCAACCGAAGAGATCCACAGAATAGTGGACGGGGGGGCAGAGCGGTCCTCGTACTCCTAGATCTGTCGGCTGCATTTGACACAGTGAATCAAACGGTGTTAGAGCAGCGGCTGAAGGAGGTGGGGCCTTGGGGGTCAACGACACTGCCCTAGCCCTCCTCTCCTCTTTATTGGAGGCAAGGGAGCAGAGGCTGCACTGGGATGGTCGCAATCGGATAGATTCTATCTTCCATGTGGTGTCCCACAGGGATCGGCCCTATCTCCGACAATGTTTAAAATCTACGTCAGTCCGTTGGCCAGACTTATCAAGAGGCATGGATTTGCCCTGGTCTCATATGCTGATGACTCACAGCTTGTTATCTCTATTATCAATCAGCCTGAGGCCACAGCTGCCAGGTTTCATGCTTGTCTCACTGAGAGCAATACCTGGATGAACCATAGCTTCCTGAAAATAAACACTGACAAAACAGAGGTGATAGAGTTTGGCCCTGGCCGGCCCCTGTTGAATGACTCCTGGTGGCCGGTTGAGGCCAGGGAATGCCTGTGTCCTGTCCCCAATGCCAGGAACCTCTGCGTCATCTTTGATGACCAATTGCATTTTTCTGCCCAGGTAAGCAGTCTCACTTCCTCCTGCTTCTTTTTACTAAAACCCTTGAGATTTTTTTTTCCGTTTATCTCACAAGAATTGCAAAAGACGGTAGTGGTGGCACTCTTCCTGTCTAAACTTGACTATTGCACTGCCCTTTTTTGGGCATTGATAAGTCTCTGATGAGAAAACTGCTGTTTTTACAGAATGCTGCAGCAAGATATCTTCTAAACATACCCAGAGGACAATCAACCTTGACAGGAACTAAGACACTGCACTGGCTTCCTATCCAGCAGTGGGTGGAGTTTAAGGCCTTATTCCTGGTGCACAAAGCACTTTATGTTGGCGGTGCTGAGGATATCCAAAGAATGTTCCTACCTTATACCCCCTCACGTGCCCTTAGATCTGCTAGTTTGAGCCTCATCAAGATTACTAAAATCAGACGGGCAAGATGGGGTGGCAGGACTTTATCGAATTGTGCAGCAAAGTTATGGAACAAAATGCCTATGGCCATGAAATTTCAATCTAATCGTCAGCTCTTTAGGAAGGACTTGAAAACATGGCTGTTCACTTCCATATAGTCCTCCAGTAACACAGGCCATATCTCCTTTCTACATACACTGGCGCCAAGACGCCAAGGCAATAGAGCGCTCTACAAACATTTATTCTATCCTATCTTATCCTATCCTAAATAGGCGCAAAAATAAATTGATAACACCAAGAACTCATTCACTTGAGACCCACAATTAGACAGACTGTCTAATATTCCCGCAACCTTTCAGTCTCTTGTTGTTGATCTAAAAACTCAATTGATTATTAGCTTGTGCAGAGACGTTTTAAGGCATGGGCAAAGTGGGATCTGGCCCAGGACCCCAGCCTTTGAGAGACACCCCTGAAAGTGTCCGCTCTGTTCTGCAGAGTCTCGTTCTAATGACCTTGAATAATTCTTAAACAGTATTGTGTTAAATACTGTTTTTCGCTAATTTATTTTTTAATGTAGGTGATGTGTGAGATTCTATTACAGACATTTTGCAGAGTAATGTTGTATTTATGTAACATTCATACAAAAAGTTTATTTTATATCAAAGCAGGATCTCTCATATGAGAAATGGGAGGGTGTCACAGAGATTATCTTCAGTAATATTTCTGAGCTGCTGCTGTGTTACAATATGGAAAACAAACACACATTACTATCCCTGAATATTAGATGTAAACACATGTGGGGCCTCATTTATGAGGTTTTGCATAGGGAAGTGCAGCAGGCCTTCCTGCTGCGCTTCCCTACGGCAAAAGAAAAGGGCAGGAATGCGCCGTATCTATAAGATATGGCGCATTCCGGTCCTTTTCCCCTGCGCCGGCGCACAGTGGGCTGCCGAGTGCCACAATGGTGCAAGGGTGCCTGCTTTGCGGGGATGATTATTTTTGTACAGAAAGGGAAACCTCTCTGTACAAAAATAATCACAAGAGGCTTTTCCTCTTTCTACATGTGCTGCAGAATGCAGCACACATAGAAAAAGGAAAAACAAGAAAAAATAAAGATATTGCTCCCCATTGCTACTCCCTTACGCCTCCCCTGGGGAGGCGTAAGCTTTTGGCACTGCCTCAGATTTACGATTTCTCACAAATCTAGGGCAGTGTCAAAAGGCCATGGATGTTTCTGGGAATGCCCCCAGCAACACCCATTGCATGCCCCTTTAACGCAGAACACTGCGTTAAAGGGACTTATATTTATCAGTCAGCATTAAGCAAACAAGCATTGGAAATGCAATAGGTCTCGGATTTATTTGAGTTAGAGCTAATGGCATAGTAAATGGCAATATCTTTTAGCCATGTGTTATGGAGTGTATGCATGGTGTGTAGTGGAATTGTGTGGGTTGGATTGGAATTGTAGCAATGGTGGCATGCTGCGCTTTAGATGAATATGTTTAAAAGTAAAGTGCACCATACTGCGATCGCTACAATAGTTAATTGTGGATGCGTTAACAATTGATGTGTGCACTGATGGCTGATGGTGTGTGTGCCTGTAGAAATTGTGCACTGATGGCTGGTGGTGTGTGTGCTTGGTGGAAGCGTGCACTGCCGGCTGGAGGTGTGTGTGCCTGGTGGAAGCGTGCACTGACGGCTGGTGGTGTGTGTGCCTGGTAAAAGCGTGCACTGACGACTGGTGGTGTATGTGCCTGGTGAAAGCATGCACTGAAGGCTGGTGGTGTGTGTGTGCCTGGTGAAAGCATGCTCTGACGGCTGGTGTTGTGTGTGCCTGGTGAAAGTGTGCACTGATGGCTGGTGGTGTATGTGTGTTTGGTGAAAGCGTGCACTGACGTCGGGTGTTGTGTGCCTGGTGGCCTCACTCTGCAGTCACTCTCACTCTGCAGTCACTCTCACTCTGCAGTCACTCTGCAGTCAATCTCACTCTGCAGTCACTCTCACTCTGCAGTCACTCTGCAGCAGGCACGGCCCGTGCCGGGCGTTATACTGGGGTGGTTACATCAGGCAGGGGAGGGTCAGGGTGGGGGGTTGTAAAATGCAGGATATGGACCATTAGAGGTAAGTACCGATAAAAATAAATAAAACTAATTTCGTTGCCCACGCTGCATCACATTTGGCGATGCAGCGTGGGCAACGAATTTCATTTTTATCGGTACTTACCTCTAATGGTCCATATCCCGCATTTTACAACCCCCCACCCTGACCCTCCCCTGCCTGATGTCACCGCCCCAGTATAACGCCCAGCACGGGCCGTGCCTGCTCTGCAGTCATTCTGCAGTCACTCTCACTCTGCAGTCACTCTGCAGACACTCTCACTCTGCAGTCACTCTGCAGTCACTCTGCAGTCACTCTGCAGTCACTCTCACTCTGCAGTCACTCTGCAGTCACTCTCACTCTGCAGTCACTCTGCAGTCACTCTCACTCTGCAGTCACTCTCACTCTGCAGTCACTCTGCAGTCACTCTCACTCTGCAGTCACTCTCACTCTGCAGTCACTCTGCAGTCACTCGCACTCTGCAGTCACTCCTCAGTCACTCTCTCTCTGCAGTCACTCTCACTCTGCAGTCACTCTCACTCTGCAGTCACTCTGCAGTCACTCTCACTCTGCAGTCACTCTGCAGACACTCTCACTCTGCAGTCACTCTCACTTTGCAGTCACTCTCACTCTGCAGTCATTCTCACTCTGCAGTCACGCTGCAGTCACTCTGCAGTCATTCTCACTCTGCAATCACTCTGCAGTCAGTCTCACTCTGCAGTCACTCTGCAGTCACTCTCACTCTGCAGTCACTCTGCAGTCACTCTCGCTCTGCAGTCACTCTGCAGTCACTCTCGCTCTGCAGTCACTCTGCAGTCACTCTCACTCTGCAGTCACTCTGCAGTCACTCTCACTCTGCAGTCACTCTCTCTCTGCAGTCACTCTGCAGTCACTCTCACTCTGCAGGCACTCTCACTCTGCAGTCACTCTCACTCTGCAGTCACTCTGCAGTCACTCTCACTCTGTAGTCACTCTGCAGTCACTCTCGCTCTGCAGCCACTCTGCAGTCACTCTCGCTCTGCAGTCACTCTGCAGTCACTCTGCAGTCACTCTGCAGACACTCTCCAGTCACTTCTGCAGTCACTCTCACTCTGCAGTCACTCTGCAGTCACTTTCACTCTGCACTCACTCTCACTCTGCAGTCACTCTGCAGTCACTCTCACTCTGCAGTCACTCTGCAGTCACTCTCACTCTGCAGTCACTCTCACTCTGCAGTCACTCTGCAGTCACACTCACTCTGCAGTCACTCTGCAGTCACACTCACTCTGCAGTCACTCTGCAGTCACACTCACTCTGTAGTCACTCTGCAGTCACACTCACTCTGCAGTCACACTCACTCTGCAATCACTCTGCAGTCACACTGCAGTCACACTCACTCTGCAGTCATTCTGCAGTCACTCTGCAGTCACTCTCACTCTGCAGTCATTCTGCAGTCACTCTCACTCTGCAGTCACTCTCACTCTGCAGTCACTCTGCAGTCACTCTCACTCTGCAGTCACTCTGCAGTCACTCTGCAGTCACTCTCACTCTGCAGTCACTCTCACTCTGCAGTCACTCTGCAGTCACACTCACTCTGCAGTCACTCTGCAGTCACACTCACTCTGCAGTCACTCTGCAGTCACACTCACTCTGTAGTCACTCTGCAGTCACACTCACTCTGCAGTCACACTCACTCTGCAATCACTCTGCAGTCACTCTGCAGTCACACTCACTCTGCAGTCACTCTGCAGTCACACTCACTCTGTAGTCACTCTGCAGTCACACTCACTCTGCAGTCACACTCACTCTGCAATCACTCTGCAGTCACACTGCAGTCACACTCACTCTGCAGTCATTCTGCAGTCACTCTCGCTCTGCAGTCACTCTGCAGTCACTCTCACTCTGCAGTCATTCTGCAGTCACTCTCATTCTGCAGTCACTCTCACTCTGCAGTCACTCTCGCTCTGCAGTCACTCTGCAGCCACTCTGCAGTCACTCTCACTCTACAGTCACTCTCACTCTGCAGTCACTCTCACTCTGCAGTCACTGTGCAGTCACTCTCACTCTGCAGTCACTCTGCAGTCACTCTGCAGTCACACTCACTCTGCAGTCACTCTGCAGTCACACTCACTCTGCAGTCACTCTGCAGTCACACTCAATCTGCAGTCACTCTGCAGTCACTCTGCAGTCACACTCACTCTGCAGTCACTCTGCAGTCAGTCTGCAGTCACACTCACTCTGCAGTCACTCTGCAGTCAGACTCACACTGCAGTCACTCTGCAGTCACTCTGCAGTCACACTCACTCTGCAGTCACTCTGCAGTCACACTCACTCTGCAGTCACTCTGCAGTCATTCTGCAGTCAAACTCACTCTGCAGTCACACTCACTCTGCAGTCACACTCACTCCGAACTCACACTCACTCTGCACTCCCTCTGCACTCACTCTGCAGTCACTCTGCAGTCACTCTGCAGTCACACTCACTCTGCAGTGTCACTCACTCTGCAGTCACTCACTCTGCAGTCACTCACCCTGCAGTCACTCACTCTGCAGTCACTCTCACTATGAGGTCACTCTCACTCTACAGTCACTCTCACTCTAGTCGAGTCTGCATTAAAAACATAGCAGCAATCCCATGTAAAGTCTTGGTGAATCTGGGACCAAGACTACAAACCAATAGGACAAGTAATTTTTGTACCATACCACTAGTTAGTAGACAGGACACCGGGTTCTATCTCCTTCCCTTCCTCCCACACTCCCCCTTTGCCCTCCAATACCCCCTTCTCCCCCACCCTGTTAATCGTAAATGTGCACTGTGGTCCAGTCTAGTTTCTTTTCATACATTTCATGACTTCATTTAGCCTGATTTCAAGAGCTTCCAGCCTTTGCACAGGATTATATTAAAAAAGTGATTGTGAAAGAAAATTCAATATTGGCTACTTCTTGTTCTTCCACAATTCTACACTGGTGCCTTACTCTCAACTTGATGTGAATCTCTAAATATGAAATGTAGGAGTGCAGGTGTACATAGAGGATGTAGATAAATAAGATGGAAAGACAGAAAAGATCAGCTGGGGATATAGCTCAGTGGTAGAGCATTTGACTGCAGATCAAGAAGTCCCTGATTCAAATCCGGGTGTCCCCTTCAACTTTTTTAACTGTGATACTTCACATTGTTTCTTAGTTTAAAAAACACAATGGGTTCCCTGCTTTTAGGTCAAGTACAATTTAGTTTCAACAAATTAAAATTGAAAACTAATCTGGCATATCACCTTATCCGTGTGAACTGTTACCAATGTCAACATGTTAGTGGATTTTATGTGACAATATCATTCATAGCAACAGATCCATTGTTAATGGAATTAAAGCGACTAAAAGTCAAAGCCCTATTCTTGCAGCAGGTGCCTTGAGTAGCCCGCGTTGTAAACAATATTAAACGCTCGGTTATTCCGCGCGGACACGTTGCGCGGCGAATCTCACACTCACCTGGTGCTGTTTGGGAAGGCGCCTTGCATGTGAGTTAGGCGCTTTAAGATCTGATCGGCTGTGACTGGAGGGGAAGAGGGCTCGATCCAGACTAGTGGACCTGTGTGCGTACTGAGTGTAACCTAGATTCAGTTCATACATTAAAGCATACACTTCAAACCCTTTCACTAATGACACGTCACTCTTATCTCCGTAGTGCTTTGCTTTCTTAACATTAAAGAAATGAAGCGAAGGCACTAAAAAAACACATTTCAGTTAAGTCAACGTGAAATAACAAACTCTGAATATCTGACCAGTTGTTGCAAAATATGATCAGAAAAGCATATGTTTCTTTGAGAGAACTAATGAAAACAAGTAAACAGAGGCAGGCAATGGGTGGAAGCTGCTGGTGGTGGTGGTAGGGAGGTAGGGGATCACAGTGCGAGGTCCTGGCGTCGGCTCGCACGCGCGCCTTTCCTGCCATATGCTTTGAATTAATTGAAAGCATATGTCAGGAAATGCGCGTAATAGACACCAATAGGCCAGGGGTGGAGTTATGCGCCCGCCTCTGGCCTATTGGTGTCTACCTTACGAAACAGCAAGCAATGAAAGGCCAACAGCAGGACACAAATAAAAATTCATGCACGAGCGTGGAATTTTAAACCCCCTTTCAAGAGGGCTCTCTTGTGAGCCCTAAAAAAGTGGCTTAGTGCTGCCTGATAAATATCACGCAGGCTTCTGTACCACGGAACGTCACAAAAATTGACGTTCCGATGGCGCAAGTATCTGGGCAAATGTTCCTGTGCACTGTAAGTGACCTGGCCAAACAGGACATGAAAGAGCTGAAATTGGATCATAATTTTAAAGCTGTTCTGGACAGGGGTCCTCAAAATACGTTTGGCCCAGGGCCCTCAAAATCCTTAAGATGTTCCTGAGCCTGTGGCACAAAGATCCAACTCATTCATATCTAAGGCAGTTCAAACAAGTGAAACTACTAGGCGTTGATTCACACTGAGAATATAGACCACAACATGCAGCTACATCCAGTTGCAGAACCAAACCTCAATGATCCCTCCAGTTGAAGAGGAAGTAGAAACCAATCCTGTATTAACGAAGGATAAGCCAACAGAGGCTGAGAATACGAGCATCTAAGAGAAATAAATAGGGTAAAGAGAATGACAATTTCATTCCCTTCAGCTAAAAGAAATTAGATGAAAATGAAAAGATTAAAAAAGAAGTCTAAAATCCATAAGAATATAGAACGTAAAGATTTAACTCCACAGAGGCAACCCATAAGCTAGCTAATATTTTCCAAACATTCTGCAACCCAGAAACCAACAATGAATGTTGCCGGTTTCAGAAAAAAAAGACAGAATTTTCGCAAAAAAGTAAGACAGTGTCTAACAAAAAGGTATCAAGCCCCACCTCACAAAGTATTTCCAATGATAACATTCAATTGCAGGTCAATGGTACATTCCTTACAAACAAGTTGTTGAGTCCTCCTTGACAAAGCACTCACAATGATTAACTACCAACAATCTCATGCATGATGATCATCCAATAACCATGAAACTCTTGTCACTTATTTCAGTGGAGGCATTATGGGATGAAAGAACTGAATCTCACTATTGTGGGGGGATCTGCGGTTCAGTCGAAGAACCAGGTCTTGAGATCTTCCTGAATTGAGGCAGTGACAGTGTTTGCCTGAGATGTAGAGGCAGAGAGTTCCAGTTCTTTGCTTCGAGGTAGGAGAAGGATCTTCCTCCAACTGAGGTCTCATGGATTCATGGAATGTGGCCTCACCATCACAACAGGATCTTCGTGCTACAGCTACAACTGTCTGTGAAACTAGGCGCCCTCTTCGTGCTACATCGATTACCATTCACCAATGTTCCCTGCTCCTCTCTGTCTCCTCTTCCTTGAATAAGACTCTTTGTGCTGGGCTGAGAAGTTAACATTTCAGCGGGACTAACCTGATCCGTGTATCCAACCCACACTCCATCATGGTCGGTTTGAATTTGGGACTTTCTCCTGTGCCACACGACCAGATGCCACAAGTGGCACTTTGGGCTTTTTGTCGCTATTTCCACGTAACTCTTTAAAATTGCATATGTCTGGTTCTGCCGATTGGAATTTTGTCATTTTGGTCTTGGTTTATGTATTACATTTTGCTCTATGTTTCTAAACTGCAGTGAGATTTGTTTTGTTTTGTGTTTTTACTTTATTGGTTTGAAATGCTGCCTAAATACTTTAACATTGCCTCTACGTTAAGCCTGACTGCTCTGCACCAAGCTACCAAAGGGGTGAGCACAGGTTAATTTGAGGTTTGCTTGTACCTCACCCGGACAAGGATTGGGGTTTCTGCTTGAGTAGGATTTCACCCTCCTCAACCAGTTACCCAATTTCTCACAAATACCATGAGCCACTCTAAGGAGAGCAATACTGCTACCTCAAATTAGAAAAATCCAAATATCCTTAAGATAGCAAAAGGTTCAGAGCAAATGTTCAAAGTTGATTCAGAGCTGATAGGTTATCTAACTAAGGGCCAGATGTAGGTAATTCTATTTTACAGACTCATAAATACCGAATTTTACCGATTTGGTATTTATGAATCTGTAAAATAGAAGGTGGGAGATGTAGGTAAAATCGGTATTTGAAATACCGATTCTGTAAAAATCGGTATTTAACGATTCTGTAATTACAGAATCGGTATTTCCCATTGATTCCTATGGGCTTTGAAGCCCATAGGAATCAATGGGAAATACCGATTTGGTAATTACCGAATCTGTAAATACAGATTTTTGCAAGGGTGAAGGGGGTGTCACTTTGACACCCTCTAGCACCCCCAATACTGTCATGTGTGCCATGTGGCAGACAGACATGCCCTAAGGGCATGTCTGTCTGTCACATGGCACAGGTGTGCATGCACACATGTGCATGCACACCTGGATTCGGTATTTTACCACCCAATTGGATTGGGTGGTAAAATACCAAATCTGTAATGGCTTTGGGACTCTGAAGAGTCCCACCTACATATGTAAGATTCCGAATCGGTAAAAATACCGATTCGGTATTTTACCGATTCGGTAAATTTACCGATTCTGTATTTTACCGATTCGGTAAATTTACCGATTCGGTAAATTTACCGAATCGGTAAAATATGCCCCCTACATGCCAAATCTTAAATACCGGTCGGTAACGGCCGAAATCGGCCGTTACCGACCGGTATTTTGGCTCCTACATCTGACCCTAAGCCAGGTAACTGTCACTGTTACTCAAAGACACCATTTGCACAAAAAAAAGGATTGGTATTGAATACCTGTGACCTTGCAGGGGAAAAACTATGCTGATGGGCAGGCTAATAAGGCACCCACTGCCCCCTCAAATACCTATGAGAGGGAGGAAGAAGTGAGACAGAGGATAAAAATCTGGTGCCATCCTACTCACTGGTGACTTCAACTTGAACCTTATATCATACGGTCCAGAGGGCGATCAATACTGGGAGCAATATGCAAGTTGGAACATCTGAGATCAAGTCACTAATACCCAGAGGAAAGACTGTCTCAGTATAAAATTAAGAAATATGTTTCATACATTGAACTTGTGAGTAATTCATGGTCGAATGGCTGAAGACTCACCAATAGTATTCGCTCGAACAGGAATATCTAGGTGTTCATTCCTAGATCATACAATCTCTTCTATTGATTTGGTTAACCAGTTTTCTAGCTTCAAATCCACTGTTGATTAAAAAGTGACCATTTTTCCCAAACAATGTCCCTGGCTGTAGTTAATTATCAAATCCCTAGTCTGGAATCACTAGTTGCGATTGAGGAAGTCCACAAAATGTCCCGAATTATGTGGTCCTCAAGTATAAAAAAGAAGAAGATAAATTTGTTTCTACAAACGACACCAAAGCTCTGAGTCCAACTATAAATGAAAGATGTGATTCGAGAAATGTTCAAAATGGAAGTATGGAACAGCTTAATGATTGAGTTAAAAGCAGAATAATTAAAGTCAAGTACTTACACCATGCCCCTAGCATCAAAACTGAAAAATGCTTGGCACCCCTTGGAGCTATGTAGCAAGAGGCATGAACTCATATACAAAGATAACAATTTAAATTAATCTCCCAGTGTATCTACTGCATGTATTGAACTGAGTGTTCTTTGGCAAAAATATAAAAAGTGTATGGTAAACAAAGAGCCTCCTACAGAACAGCAATGGACAGAACTGTACAAAGCCTCTTTTTCCAGGATCACCAGGCTTTTCTGGTCTTGTGCAACTAAAATCTTAACTGGTCACACTCCCATACGTAATAGCAATGTTACTGTAGGCAACTGGACTAAATGTGAACGTTGACTATATCCTAATAAACAACATTAATGAATAAGAGAGTCAATAAATCCTACCGCCGAGATTCACTATGGCTTAATTACCCTACAGGCAGGCTGCAATCTAAAGGCTGAACAAGTGGGAACCAAATGGATGACCATTAACCAAATGGCCAAATGCAGATGTGCAAACAACATGACATACATCAGCAGTACTGTCAGAGGATGCAGTCTGATGTATAAAAAGAGTGACACCACTTTTGGTGTTTTTGTATTCTTTTTTTTACTTGCTATATAGGTATGACTGCCTACAAATCAAGGAGGAGACTATTGCAACAGTGGATGTACAAAAGACATGGCTATACCTAAAACCAAGTGAGTCTAGCATTAAATATTGACAATGTTGAGACAGAACTAGCTGTGCATGCAGCTGAGGGACATGATAATCATAATCGGGTTGTACATCCTTCTACTGACTACTCTAGCTTAGGTCCATCTTATGGTAATTAGGTTGTTTTAACGATCAGTAATGACAAGGATTCTCGTTGTAATCAAAGCACAGTACAGATTTAGGGGATAGTCCATCAACCATCTCTACTGATCTAGCTTTTTCTCATGAGGAGATAATATCTGACCCCCAATCTCTAGCCTTTAAGTTGGAAAAAAAGGAGAGGGATGCACCTAAAGCCAGACAACATGTCCCCAATACCTCAAGCACGTCACTAACACAAATCCACTCTTGGAGCCTGAGAACATAAAAAAATCCAGGAGCTATTGGATACATTTTATGCTTGCGACTTGTGAAGGGATTGTGTGACTCCCTTAATAGCAGGATAGGTTCCATTGAGAAGTCCGTCGTTGTAATGATGAGGACAGGCAACATTCAAGATCGGATCCTACATGATGTCAAGCTGCTCTGCAGAGATGCAGCACACGTCACCACAAGGCCGTAGATTTCTGCCGAAGGCAGAACAAGTTAGGTCATCCTGAGGAGGAGAGAAGGCTTCTTTTAGTCTTTAGACAGCATAACCAGCATTCCAGCGAGCCAGATAGTAGGAGGGGGGTAATTCTCCCTCAAAAGGTGCAGGGAAAATGGTTCTGATTTTATGCGTACAAATGCTTCAGCTATACTAGGAGGGGGTAAATTGCCTAATCAAAACTCAGGGGCTTTCATTGACACACCTCCAGAAGCCACCCCCTATGTGGTAGTCCTTGGCAATGTATCATCGCTCAAAGATAACAGCTTAGAAACTCACACCCAACTCAAAAACAAGGTTACCCATTGACTGGGGGACCTATGCAGATGATTGGATCAACCTGGTAAGGAGGGTGAATTGTATAGGGAAATGTAGGAACATGCTAGGTGGAGACTGTGTGGTAATAAACTTTAACATACCTATAGTAGCAGGGTGTGTCCTTGAATCTATAGGATTACTCAAACCAAGTAGCCCATCCTCTATACTAGCTCTACCACTGGATTATTTCTATAGGCTTGAGTAGTCAGTGTGTGTCTCTGAGTAGACCTTGTTGCATCATGGCTCTCTCCGGAAAAGGGGTCTCCTTGACCCTTTTTCAGTGGGTACTTCCAATAGATTCGCTCCCCTGAGTTCCCGTATGTCTTTGTGATCCAGTGTGACTAATTTGGATCCATATACCATGTGAGCAACAGTATCACAATGTGAGAGTCACACCTCACCTCCCCTGGACACTTCTCTATAATAAATATGAAGGAGCTTAAACTTGTAAGCTGGAAAATTGCAGGGTTATCCCCCAAAATAAACAGTGCGAACTGGTTGACTTACATTAAAAATATGATTTGATTTGCCTACAAGATACCTGGGTCTCTTCTAACTGCTTTTTGGAAAGGTATAAATCCTTTTTCATCCCGGCAACTAAGGCCTAAGGGAGGTTTGATCACCTTTGTATCCGTAGCAATCAATGGAAAGATTCCTGAACTTTCCACAGGTGTCCCTACCCTACAGGCACTAAACATTTCCTTTTTGGGAGCATCAAAGTTAACATTGTTGAATTTTTATAATGTCAAAACCCGCAACTGTAAAATGTCTAACCTTTATATTTTTGTTCATTTATGAGAAAGCTAGTGAGAAAGGAAAATGTGGGAGGTAATACAATCGTGGCCGTGGTTTTTAATGTTCATCTATATGAGAGCCCCGTAGGTGTAACTAACAAGACACAGAGATGTTTGTCCCCAGAGGCTTTACACATGGAACACACAAAGAGCGACTTTGCTGAACTCTAGCCTGAATTAATTTGATATAGTATTTTGTCTACACAAACTCAAACTTGCTTTTTCAGGTGAATCAAAGATCACTCCAACTTTTACAGGGAGAGGTTGTGTTTCTATCATAAATTTTGTTTTTGTTTCAGAATCTATCTTTCACATGATCTCCGAAATTAAAATCCCTCAGAGCCCTTCCAGTGATCATGGCCCAGTTTGTTTGTTCTTTGGTGGGTCACAGCATGACAAAGTTAGTAAACAGGGGACAATGGAGTTTGGAAGGTGATCAGTCTGGGCAGAAGGCTCAGGTGGACACAGCTAGTGCCCGAAAGCTTCAATCAAACTCTGCATGCCTGTTGCACAAATGAGTTTTTCGACTTGCGTTGTGTTGGTATGCGGTGTAACAACGCAGTTGTTGTAACGACCGCACTGAAATGGCATGCATTGTTTCGAATGCGTGGTAAATGATGTTTACCAACCAAACAAAGCTTGATTTGATTTGACACCGCCAAAAAGGGCAGTGTCTTGGCAACATCCTTTGTATGGGACCTAGAAGTACTCCTCCTGTTGACCGACCTATTCCTTCTTTCCTGACTTGGCTGCTCAAGTGCTTAGACTTTGCAGTGACCTTGTTCCAGTTCCTGCTCTACTCTCTTCTTCCATTAGGAGAGTCCAGAGGTTCTAGTTTCTTCCTACTTTGTACTCCTGACTCCCTTCTCTTTAGCTCATTCCTCTGTTGATCCAGTTAAGTTATCCTTGGGCTGCAGGAGGCTGTGAGGAGGGAAGAGATTCCCTGAGACGGAGCCAACTCATCAGTACCTGTGTCAGCATCATACCGTTCTTCAGGGAGATTTGTCACCATTTCTCTGATATTTCTGTTGGGGATACACAATCAAACTGAGTATATGCAATTGTTGATCAATATATTATCCCACATTGTTAGCAATTGTGTGTAAGATGGTTTATTTCTTGTTTGCGCCAAATGGCATTTATTTAAAAAAAACTGGTTTGCACTGGACACTGCACCTGGCACCATTAGGCAATTTTTAAGAACTGTGGGCCAGATGTAGGTGGCCGTTTCAGGCCATTTACCGACCGGTAACGGCCGATTTTGGCCGTTACCGACCGGTAAATGGGTTATCGGTATGTAGGGGCACTATTTTACAGAATCGGTAAATTTACCGATCGGTAAATTTACCGATTCTGTAAAATACCGAATCGGTATTTTTACCGATTCGGTAAATTTGAGATACTTCCAACCTTTGTGGGTTGGAAGTATCACCACAAAATAAGTAGGTACTAACAATAACATACTACAGCCTTACGACTGGGGCTGCATTTGTATCAGAGGATAGACTTACTTGTCTATTCCCTGTCATTTTTGGCAGATTGTACTTCAAGAAAGACATAGGTATTTATTGTGGTTCTCCTTCTCTTTCACTATTTTTAATACAACGTGGGCCATGTGGGATGTGTTGTTCTGGTTTTCCCTCACAAATTTCTGCTACACTCTTTCTGATCTGGCCCTTTGTTTTCTTTTTTCCGGTTTTGTCAGGTAGATCACTTATTCACTGGTCACTAAATTGTCTTTTCCATCATTTGGGTACTGTGGGTACTTTGATATCCCAACAATTTGGAACGTTGCTGGTAATTTTCATTGCTTTCCGCCGTGTGCATGTGTGCACAAACCTACTGCAGGAGCACTCAATAATACCGCATGTGGATGTTAAGACTTGATGTACACTGATTATTCTGTAAGGGGGTACATTGCCTGTTCTTGTTTGTTTTGTACAGCCTTGATAAAGTCGCTGGAGTATTGCCCCGTTTGCGACGAAACGCGTGTCGGCTGTCTGAAGAACCAGAAAATAAAAGAAAGAAAATCACAAGACTCTACTTACCTGTGTTTAATTGTTGCTCACAACGTGCATTCTGAGAAGTCTAATTACTGTTTACGTGTGCTGAGGACAGTTTACTTTTGTATTCATTTGGCTTAGGCGAATATCCTAGGGGGATCAGTGGTGCTCCTCACCTTTCAACACAGTTACTAATATTAACAAATCGAAACATATTTGATGGTACTTTCCTGAGTGGCGCCATTATTCCCATGTTTTAAACCACTGTTTTGCAATTTGTAAATCTGACATGTAATTAGTGCCCTACTAAACTCTGCCCGCTCACATGAAGGTTACAATTAGCTTTTCTTCTTTAGAAATGTTTACGCCATGTACATAACTGGCAGGGATAATACGCACACGATGGTCTGTTAGTTCCATAGCTAGACACATGGGGTTAATAATGCCACATAAAACCAAACTATACCCATACCACATAGCAACAGTCTACATAAATACACTCCACAGCATGTCACACAATTACAATCAGCACAATTTCCCTCAGCACCACACAGTTCCAAGCCACACCAACCACACCAACACTTTTCCATTACACAGCACATAATTCATCCAGAAACCACATAATACAAATCAACAACACAATTACATAACTCACCACATACATACAATCCACAATACACAATTCCTGATCCCACCACAAAAGTAAACAGCACACCAAATTTTTAAGCTGCACTATATAACACTCTACAACAATACCATACCACATAATTACTCTTCCTAACACACAGTCCCACTCCACATAATTCCTATACACTAAATACCAAATAATTTTTATCCACATAATTCCACTGCACAACATACCACATAATTCCACTACGAACCACATACACCCACTCCACTCCAAAACACATAAGTAAAAGACATTCACATTTTTATAGCCAATACCGCCAACACTTGCAAATGTGAGACCTATTGCATAGCAAGAGCTTGTTTTACTTACCATCTGTATTCTGCTGGCTGCGTGACACATCACATTGCTCCCTTTTGGTTAAATGCTCCTTTCCACCAACAACCCCAGGTCACATTTTCCATGGCTGCTAGGACTTATGTCACACGTAGCCACTGATAATGCAGGGCCTGATTGGTGCTCTAATATATAGGCAGCACTCCATTGGAAAGTCCCTTCTCAGACACACTTCCTTTTAGACAGAGACAGAGTCTGCAATCAGCACTCTTGCTATAGTCTTCTGTTTTAAGGGTCTTATTCCACCAACATGTTTTGGTGCTCGTCGTATTCCTATATATGTTAGCATCCTTCCTCAGGATGACAGGCCCTTTATTACACAGCCAATGGTGTGGCTGTTTTTAACAAAGGATACAATGTAAATTACTACATTTGCACCATACCTGGAATGAACCGACATTTTTTGTATCCTTTGTCAAAAATGTACGCAACATTGGATGTGTGACACCAGGACTTGTCATGTCAATGCAATAAAAATGTACAGACCGTTGTTGCACCTTCTTGTGGAAGGGAGGCACCAGTGAAAATACTTACAGCCAACCCTTATACAATTTCGAGATAGGCCACCCTGTAAAACAAAGATAAAGAATACAACAAGGTCCATTTATGAGGCACAATCTCACCCTATGTGTGGATGTTGTCCAGTGTTAGATAGGGAACCCAGTGACGAAGCAGGCCACGCTATATGAGTGAGGGACTAGCATTTTCTGGACTTTGACATAAGGATAATAGGAATGGCCTTTCATATGTATAGTATGTTTTGGTATGTATACATCTAGTTAAAACAATAACAGTGCACTTCTGTCCTTATTTTAGTGTGCTTTGGTTCCAAAACTCGCCTCATTTTGTGATTTTGTAGGATTTCACTGGCCTGTATGTGAACACCTATTTCTTTTGAAGCGGAGAATGTGTCCATTTCCAAGTCAGTAAACTCTTTTTTCTAGGGTCATTATTTCAACCCAACAGTGCCATCTAGTGTATTTTAATTTATTTGGCCACATTGAGAAATTGAATTCTAACAAAAGAACAGAGTTCGGTTATGCACATATTTACTACGGATCCTTTTCAACATGGCCGGTCTTAGAACTAGAACTTCCGGCCCGGGCGAAAGGGAAGATGTGAGAACCCCTCTAATTTGCTTGTAACATCACAAGAAGTGACATCTCAGAAAGTGACATTGCAGGACTATTGATCTTATTTGGCATCACTGAAGAGCCCTAATTTGGATATCAGTAACATGGACAAAAAGATAAATATACAAGTGAAATAAGTCCATATATTTGAATATTGTATTAAATGGATTACATTAGTCACATTGGATGGAAAAGCTAGGTGCAGGTCACAAAAATATGGATATTTTTGACTCCATGTTTCCAGATTCCATGATTGTTTCCAGATGAGTGCATGGTAAAAAATCCAGTTCTGTCTCATAAAGGGAGAGATCCAGTTGAGGTAATGAGGGGTGGGATTTTTCAAAGTATAAAATTAAACTAGAGAAAAACCCTCACACCATGGATATAATCGCTAAATTTAAAAGGCTGCTATCTTTCCATGCCATTATTGTGCCACCTTAGGATGACATTATTACTTGGTAAGTTGTTTTAACATAAATCCTCTCACCAGCATCCCATAAGCACATGCTAAGACTCGTAGGACAATCTTTTTTGTGTGTGAGCTCTTTACTCGCCAGAATTATGTTAAGTGCAAAAACAAAACACATATATTACAAAAATACAAGACACCTTCGCAAACAAAGATTGTACATACATTTTAAAAAAGACTTATAACCACCGAGACCACTACGAAATCATACATTGACTTAAAGGTATGCTGCAGATTCAAGGGGGTTTCAAATCAATGTTTTTGATTTGGTGTTGGAACTGTGGGAAGTGGTAGAGGCCAGCTTTAGTGCTGGTGGAGCCCTGTGCAACAATGTTTGTTGGTGCCCCACTATGTTTCCCTCTGACTGTAAGACTTCAACTCCGTGTGCAACTCTAGAAAGAAATAATAAGATTCCCATCCATCTCTCAGACACACAACAATTCTATGGCTCTTAAAGCCTCTGCCTAGTCAGACCTAAAATCACTTTCTATCACTTCTTTAACATCAACTGCCACTCCCTAGCCAAACATCAACTAGGAATATTTACTTGTTTAACTGACAACTCACCGGACCCGTGTTTCTAACTGAAACCTGGTTTAACGGTGCTTCTACTCCAGACATCATTGCTATGCTACCTACAGATTATCTCATGATTAGATTGGATCATCTGGACAGGAAAGGTGATGGGATTCAGATTTTTTTAAAGATCAATACCAGTGTAAAATGCAAAATATCTTTATCCCTGACTGTGAGTCTCTCTAGTTCTCTTTGTGCCTGTCTAATAATTGAGTCTAATAATTTGACTTTGTCTGGCACATTGATTTATCATTCTCCTGGACCTGCAGGTAGCTGGTGCTCTCGGGTGTTCCAATTTCAACATGTTAGAGGATTTTAATATTCACTTTGATAATCTTACCTGCAAAATGGCCTCCTTTGGCTAGTTTTTTTTGCAAGAAAGTGGCTGACATTCAGGCCTCTCTATCTGCTCTTTTTGTACACTTGATGTCAGTTACAAACAGAGACATACACTACTTATACTGCAACCATTTCCTCTCAGCTAAAAGTAGAAGTGATCACTTCTGGTTCTGCTCCGTCCTGTTCTTTGCGCATTTTCCTGCCTGTTGACCTCCTGATATTTGCCTCTTTACTTAATTCCATGAAATCACGCTCTCTTCTGGACCCTCTTCCGCCTTTGTATTTTAGTAAACTATGCCCTGTTTTGAATGTCTCACTCACAGAAGGCCTAGTTCCTAAACAGACACCCCAGATTATTGCGGCATAGATTTGCAAATTTTGCGGCACAAAATTTGACATTTTGTCAGGGAGGCTTCCGCCTCAGTTGTCGCTACAGATGGCATGCTAGTGGAACAAGCCGCTCACTAGCACGTCATCTGTAGCGTATTTAAATATTGTGTAAAGGTGACTTTCTTGCATCTGTTGTTTCACTATTTATGTATGATTTTACAGAAACAACCATCAATTGCCTGAGCTCTTTTACTTTGTTTGTCTGTTCTACATGGGTCAATGGATACAGGCTTGTATCCCACTGTTATTTGACTCACATTTTTTGTGTTCTAAATGTTATTTATTTTGCATATTAAAAATTGCCTTTATCCGGCTGGATACTGCACAAATATAGCACTGACTGGGGCTATTTCCATTGAATTCACTTTCTTTATTTTCCAGGGACCACTGTCTCTTATCAAAAGTTAGTTCCCAAGGTCCCTGACCGAATATATTTGGGTCCCCTTGTTTTGTATACACACATCAATCTTCTATACAGCCAATGTTAAATGAGACCAATCTTTTTTCCACCGAGCCCTCGAACAAGCTAAAATGCCACACACAGTAGTATATCACCATCAAGTGGGTATTTAAAGAATTACACTGGAGATCTTTCTATGAAGAATTCTAGTCTGTAATACCATGTTTGAAATAACATTTACAGCTATGGACGTTTGAATGCAACCAGGGCCACAGACTACATGAGCAAAGGCGTATACGTGTACCCACATTTTAAAACTGCATGGCAGTGAAAGCATATTAAGTAGACTAAGCTGTGGAGACTTTACTAGATAACAGGGCCTTCATTTATAAGGATAATAACTGAAATCAGTAAGCACAAAGGTATTTAGCAGTTTATATAGTACCTGTATCATGAGCCATTAACAATGCACTCCTGCAGAAATTATCAAAGTAAATAATAGGTGTTGTTATTGCCCTCGTAACTGGCACTCATTTTGAAAACATGAGATGAAAAGCTGGGTTATCCTCAATGGGATTTGAATCTTTGACCTTGACGCTGCTTACAGATTTCTATGGTCGGATTGCAAAAATGTGGCCTGGCTTTGCACCTGCCAAGGGTAGCACCAATCATCTCTGGGCACATTCCTGGCCCCATAATCAAGGTGATGTGAACTGAATTTAAAGACCACTTCAAATACATTAGGTAATGTCATGAGCAGGAGCAGCTACACACGTCTTACAACACTTATTGAGCAGTTTTCTGTAACATGCATAATCCACAAAACACTTCAGACATAGGTCATAAACCACTCACACTTCTGTCCATTTATATATTCAAATCTAGGGCCTCATTTACAACAAAATGACGTAGTGCAGTGCCTCAACTATTTTGCTGTACAAAGCTGCGTGATTTTAAAAGCACAGGGATGCATCATATTTGCAACAATTTGATGCATCCCTGTGCTTTTCCCTGCGCTGGGACACATTTTGCTGCCAAAGCAGGCACCCTTGCACGATGGTGCAAGGCTGCCAACGTTGCGGGGATGATTCCATCCTAAAGCTACAAGCCTTTTTATGGGAGGGGTTGAGGCTGGAGTGTCCCTCCATCTTAGAAATTACAGTTTTAGCCTGAGAAAGTTACCATTCCTGCTCTGCATCTCCCCCTACCCCCGCCCTCTAAAATCTGTAACAACCAAAGTAAAAAAGCCAGTCACCATGGGAGGTTACAAATGAAGACAAGGCGGAACTAACGAGGGACTCACAAGCCTATTTACGAATCAGAAGCATCATTTACGAAGGACAATGACACAGGCCAATAGCTGGTCTCAAACAATTACATTTAGAAATACAGCTCCCTCCTGCGAGGTTAAGACCGGAGTTGTGCTTCCATAGAGCTGCAAACACTTTAAACATGCCTATTTCAAAGTGGAATACTCTGCTAAAACTGTTTCCATTGATTTCAGGCTGAAAAGGATTGATTATAAGTAAAATAAAGTGCCGCAAAAAGGAAGCTAAATTTCCATATTTGTGCCGCTAAATTTTCATATTTGTGCCGCTAAATTTCCTAATCCATGCTGCAATATCCTGGGGGATCTGTTAAAAGATGGAGACCAAATTAAGGTGAAATACACTGTTCTCTTTCTGTTTTCATGAACACTGGGTGATATCATGATATTAAAGCTATATTAGAGAAAATTGCAAAAAGAACAATTGATGGACAGAATGCAGAATAATCTCATACATTCACCCCAGTACAGAGATTTGTGCCTAAATCGATCGTTTTGTTTTGCTCCCCATGCCATTCCAGTTTGAACCCAGCCGCATGCAAATCAGTCTTGACCCTGCGCCCAACGGGAACAGTCCAACCCGAACTGCCAGACCAGTTCCTCCCTGGACTGGAAGCAAGCATCCTAGGACCAGTTTCGGGGATTTAATCCCTCATCGGCTAGGATAGCTTGACTCTAGTGGCATGGAGAGCACGGGACTCACGTCTGAGCATACCTGTCCCACTCGGGAGAACAATTGCAAAAAGAACAATTGAGGGACAGAATGCAGAACAATCTCATACATTCACCCAAGTACAACGATCTGGGCCTCAATCCATCGTTGTTGTGCTCCCCATTCCATTCCAGTTTGAACCCAGTGGCATGCAAATCAGTCTTGACCCGGCACCCAAGGGGAACAGTCCACCCGAACTGCCAGGCCAGGTCCTCCCTAGACTTGAAACATGCATCATAGGACCTGTTTCGGGGTTTAACCCCTCATCAGTTAGGATAGCTTGACTCCAGGGGCATGGAGAGCATGGGACCCACGTCTGGGCATACCCATCCCACTCGGGGTGACAATTGCAAAAAGAACAATTGATGGAAAGAATGCAGAACAATCTCATACATTCACTCCAGTACAGAGATTTGGGCCTAAATCCATCATTTTTTTGCTCCCCATTCCATTCCAGTTTGAACCCAGCTGCATGCTAATCAGTCTTGACCCTGCACCCAAGAGGAACAGTCCAGCCTGAACTGCCAGGCCAGGTCCTCCCTAGACTGGAAACATGCATTATATGACCAGTTTTGGGGTTTAACCCCTCATCAGCCCGGATAGCTTGACTTCAGTGGCATGGAGAGCATGGGACCCACGTCTGGGCATACCCGTCCCACTCGGAGAGACAATTGCAAAAAGAAGAATTGATGGACAGAAAGCAGAACAACTTCATATATTCAAACCAGTACAGAGATATGGGCCTAAATCCATTAATTTTTTTGCTCCCCATGCCATTCCAGTTCGAACCTAGCTGCATGCAGCTAGGTTCACCACCGACCAACTCCTCACATCGCTCAACCTAAACCCACCCGCCCTCTCTTCGGACCCAAACCAAGCGGCCATCAAATTCAAACAATGGATCACTCACAGCGCTGACGAATTAGCACCCTTGAAAAACCATCACACCAAACAAGACAGCAAAAAGGCCCCCTGGTTCAACGATGACCTTAAGAAATCCAAGAAGCTATGCCGTACTCTCGAGAAAACATGGAGAAAAAACCCAACCACCGACAACATGACCACCCTCAAGGCAGCCACCCGCAAACACCACCAGCTGATTCGATCCACCAAGAAATCAGCATTCAAGAACCGACTCGACAACAACGCCCATAACAGCAAGGAACTTTTCAACATCGTCAAAGAATTCACCAACCCCACCGCAGCCTCAAACGACATCACTCCCTCCCAAGACCTCTGCGATTCGTTATCCTCCTTCTTCTACAACAAAATTGCAGACATACATAACAGTTTCGAAAACAGCTCCAACGAACAATCCTCTCCACCCCCCTCAGAACCCAAACCGCCCTCTAACAACCTCAGCGCCTGGAACCCAATCACCACTGAAGACACCATCCGCCTTATGAACTCCATCCATTCTGGCTCGCCAACCGACCCATGCCCCCACCACATCTTCAACAAAGCTGACTTCATCATCGCACCCCATCTGCGTGATGTCATCAACTGCTCCTTCAACTCTGCTACCTTCCCAGAAAGCTGGAAACATGCCGAAGTCAGCGCCCTCCTGAAGAAACCCAGTGCAGACCCCTCTGAACTTAAAAACTACCGCCCCATATCCCTTCTCCCATTCCCGGCCAAAGTCATTGAGAAAGCCGTCAATAGCCAGCTCGCCGCCTTCCTTGAATCCAACAACTCCCTCGATCCCTCACAGTCCGGCTTTCGAGCCAAACACAGCACCGAAACCGCCCTCATCGCAGCAACAGACGACATCCGAACACTACTGGACAACGGAGAAACAGTGGCCCTCATTCTACTCGACCTCTCCGCCGCCTTCGACACTGTCTGTCACAGCACCCTCATACAACGCCTCAGCAACATCGGCATAAAAGAAAAAGCCTTGGACTGGATCATCTCGTTCCTAGCTGGAAGAACTCAGAGAGTCCAACTTCCCCCATTCAAATCAGAAGCCACCGAAGTCATCTGCGGTGTACCACAAGGATCTTCACTCAGTCCGACCCTCTTCAACATTTACATGAGTCCACTCGCTTCCATCGCGCGTCAACACAACCTTAACATCATCTCCTACGCTGACGACACCCAGCTGATCCTTTCCCTCACCAAAGACGCCAACACCGCCAAAAGGAATCTTCACGAAGGCATGAAAGAAGTAGCCGTATGGATGAAAAACAGCCGCCTAAAACTTAACTCAGACAAAACGGAAGTGCTCATCCTAGGTTCATCCCCCTCTGCCTGGGACGACTCATGGTGGCTTTCGGATCTGGGCTCAGCACCCATACCCACAGACCACGCACGTAACCTTGGCTTCATCCTTGACTCCTCACTCTCGATGACCAAACAAGTCAACGCCGTCTCATCCTCCTGCTTCAACGTACTTCGTATGCTCAAAAAAATCTTCCATTGGATCCCCGCCGAAACAAGAAAGACTGTCACCCACGCACTGGTTACGAGTCAACTTGACTACGGAAACACCCTCTACGCCGGAATTACAGCCAAATTACAGAAAAAACTCCAACGCATCCAAAACGCATCAGCGAGACTCATTTTGGACATCCCTCGCCAAGACCACATTACCGGCCACCTGAAAGACCTCCACTGGCTTCCCGTCAACAAGAGAATAACATTCCGTCTCCTCACCCACGCACACAAGGCCCTCTACAAACTAGGGCCCGAATGCCTCAACACTCGACTATCCTTCTACACACCCACCCGCCAACTAAGATCCTCCAATCAAGGCCTCGCCGCAGTTCCGCGTATCCAAAGATCCACGATGGGAGGTAGATCCTTCTCCTACTTGGCGGCCAAGACCTGGAACTCACTCCCCACTCACCTCCGCCTTGCACAGAACCACATCTCCTTCAGAAAAGAACTTAAAACCTGGCTATTCGATAAATAATAATCCCCCCCCCCCCAAGCGCCTTGAGACCCTCTGGGTGAGTAGTGCGCTATATAAATTCTTGAACTTGAACTTGAACATGCAAATCAGTCTTGACCCTGCGCCCAAATGAAACAGTTCAGCCCGAACTGCCAGGACAGGTCCTCCATGGACTGGAAACAAGCATCCTAGGACTGGTTTCAGGGTTTCACCCCTCATCAGCCAGGAGAGCTTGACTCCAGTGGCATAGAGAGCACGGGACCCACATCTGGGCATACCTCCTTGTGTATACATTGGAGAAAATGGCATTTCATGTCGTGAACAAGGTTACATGTACGCAACCGAAACGTGTCGACTTTGATTTTCATTTCCCAATAAACTACTTGGTTAACTTAATGCCTGGAGTGCTGCGTCCTTTCTTTGTAGACGGACAGAGTTAGTTGAATAAATATACATATATATTTTAGGGATTAGGATAAGGATATTTTTTTCGATTTAGGGGTTGGTAAGAATGTTGGGTGGCTAGGGCATTTTTAAGGCTTAGGGGTGAGTAAGGGTATTGGGTGGTAACTGTGATCCGGGGATTTAGGGGTGGGTAAGTGTAAAGGGTGGTAAGGGTGATTATAGAGTTTAGCTGTGGGTAAGGGTAGTGGGTGGTAAATGTGTTTTTAGGGTATAGGGGAAAGTGAGTTTAGGGATTTATGAGGGAATATATATGGTTTCACTTACCTGATATGTACTTACCATTTTAACGTAAAGGCATGCATGGGAAAGTCATATGCATGGTAAAGACTTGCGTGATAAAGGCAAAGCATGGTAAAGGCATTGCGTGGTAAAGGCGTTCGTTGTAATATCATACAACCGATGCAACTAGCTTTTTTGATTTCACTTTGGATTCTTGTACTCAGATTTTCGAACCAAATATAATTATTCCTACTTATGATGAGTTTGTCCTACTCATACTGTATCAACCCAAGTTTACTAAGAATCTCTGGCCAGACAGTCGCAATGGATTCTAGTGTATTAGTTTCAATTTCTAATTTGTTCAGATGGCTTTTTTGATTGATTTATGCTTTTGGGTACAGGTGTTTTCAGACTACTATCAACAGCTTGTTTGGCACATCCCACAATACACCTCTTGAGTAATGCATATCATTTCCAGATTGATACAAGTTCCATTCCTCCCTGACATTTTGCAGATTATACGGGTCAGCGACAACCCCTTCGATGAGGACGCAGGACTTACACAACAAAAAGGAATGGGAAGATCTGAAAAGAAAAAATTGTGGCCCGCAGCATGCGGGTCACGGTCGAGTTGCACAGCCTTATGGACATCGGTATTTAAATTAATACACCTTTACCTTAGTAATTCCAAATTTCAACCATATTTATTCATTCTTTATCCAAGTTAATCCTTCACGTCAAAGATACGAAATTCATTCTCCTTCTGCATTTTAATTATTCCAGAATTGCCCATCAGGGCCTATTCGTGAACTTTTGGAAATTCCTAATCCTCCAAATTATCCCTATCACATTACCCAATGCATTTCTGTCCATTTAACCTTCATCAGGGGTATCTATAATTGAAAAAGTGTATATCAACCAAATCGCTTGAAACCTAAGGCAATATAACATTACATGGCAACTAATAACCCGACTCATCGTCCCTAAATTTTAAAGATAAAATACTTCCTAAAAAATAATCAACATAAACGTAAAACATTCTCCCTTGCTCTGCATACCCTCAGTGTATGATGAAACATAATTCAAATTGTACACCACCCTCCGTGTAACCTAATTTCATCGCTAAAATGGTTAATCTAATCTGCTATGTGCGTGTTCGCCATTGCGGTATTACATATTAAGACATAACAAGCTTGAGCCCAATTTCATCACTTTCAGCCCATGCGTACCTGATATCTTTACGAAGACTCCATGCTCGTGCGCAACGAAACGTGCGTTTTTACCTTGCAACACGATGTTGTTGATCTCATACGTACAGATAAATTCCATACCAGGTCTCTCACTCTGTGGCAGCCTCTGCCAGGTCACTAACATATCCCAACTCCTGGCAGCTCTCAGATCCCTTAGGCAGCTGCTTTTATCCACTGGGATGGCTGGACAGTGAGTGAGTGGGTGAGTGGGAGAGTGAGTGATTGATTGAGAGACCGAGAGTATTAACTAGTGGTGTGAGGACAGAGTGAGCTTCATAATTATGGTGTCTCAGCACAGACCATTGTATTTGAATGTTTTATTTAGCGCCTCATACCCCATTGCAGGGTATGTTTGCCACTCAATACAGAAGGCGCTGCACATTTGCTGTGGTTCTTGATAGCAGTAACCACCTGGGCCAGACAGCACTATTACTACCAAGGTGTACTTGTAGGGAAAAGATGTCAATAGAATAAATATGGACAACAGAGCAACCCCAGACACCTTTCTTTGTAGAAGCGATTCTGAATTTGCTTGCAGTATAAGATCAAAACATGCTTATTGCGTAGAACATTCAAGGGGTTTGTGCTCAAGAAAGGGAGAAACAGATGAAGTAAAGCTTTTCTTTTATTTGCATTTCGAGACGAAGCATGGAGTGACCTCCAGCGTTTCTAATTTCCATCCAGTGTGTCTGGATACCTCTGCACATCGATGTTGACATTTGCTGAGGAGAAAAGAGCATTGTCAAGCCAACCATTTAGCAAACAGAATATGGGCCTCGCCTTTGTTCTGTTATAGGAAACACATTTGCATGCAGGACTTTGCACTCCATGCAAATAACTGGTTCCAGCGAATGGGCAGCAGACTCCCAGCACCATA
Source organism: Lissotriton helveticus (assembly GCF_964261635.1). NCBI lineage: Eukaryota > Metazoa > Chordata > Amphibia > Caudata > Salamandridae > Lissotriton > Lissotriton helveticus. Next base: position 1,295,310,079 of record NC_136065.1, read on the forward strand.
CAATGCTATTTATTTATTTATTTATTTATTTATTTATTTGTGCGATTTTATATAGCGCAAACTTTACCCGAAGGTGTCAGAGCGCTTTACATAAGAACCAGTTGAGAAACATAAGGACTTTAGATTACATGCGTTACATAAAGGATACAAACAGAAAAAAATTGCCATAGCATGCCAGTCCTCTGGGGTCCTCATTAGTCCATAGTGGGCCAACCGAAATCTATAATGATTGCCTAAAGATGCATTTGGTCCAATTTGACAGGCAGGGTGCATAGGTGCTCGCTCACCTGTGTGAATGTGCGTTCACAGATCTCTTTCCAAGATGGGAATGCTCTCAGGAGTTTCTTCACAGGGAAGAAAGTTTTCCCAGATAGGAAAAAAGACAAAGTTTTGTTGCACAAAAAAAGTGAATGACATTTTAACTCTTTAGTCCAGTTAAGTCTCTCTTGTAAATGACACAAATAAGTATTTAAATTCACAATAACTTTAATAACATACAAAAGCACATCTTGCAATCAAAATATGGACATAGTAGGTAGTAAACATGCAGCCCTTTACAATCTTGTCTAAAGCGCCTGTGCATCTCGCACAAACTCACCATTTCCTGTCACTTGAAGAGGACTGTGATCTGTTTGTCTTACTCGGGTCCTTTTACAGAGCTGTCTTTTCATTTCTACAAACTGCAGTCCTACATAGAAAACAAACATTTTCTTTATTTTGTTACTATCTCAATTTTCGTACTTTTACCTTCAGCAGTACTTATCTCACCATCAACAATGCACAGTTAATTTTCTTGATGCACCTCTATCACCTGTGTGGCAACAGCCATACAACTCCTGTGCTTCAATCACTTGAAAGTCCCAGTCACGAGAGAGCAGACATGTCATGAGGAATCTCTATCATCGGTGGCACCTGTCAGACAGTGGAGCTGAAGGCACTGTTTTTCGCTTTGCATGGCTCAAGTTTGGGGTAGCAGTGCTCCCAGTCTGCGGAAAGGCTGACAGTCATTATGGAGGGATGGCACTGTCTGGACTGAGGCTGCGGACTCACGCGCGCACACTATCAGCAGCATGCAGGCAATGACATTTTAATTCCCTGCTCTTGCCTATTCTGAAGAGATGGCGGCCATCTTGGATTATCAGGTATAACTGCCCTCATGTTTCATGGCATCTTTACTAGGCAATTATGATAGAATATTGCTGCAGTCAGAACCTCGCTACATGGATCTCAATTGTCCCTTGCCTAGACCTGCAGCTCACTCAGGGATTCCATTGATGGACATAGAAAAATAGAAAAGACTTCAGTAAAACTATTTTGTTGAAGAAAAAATAACGTTTATACTGTTTTCTGGACACTTAACTGAATCATTCGAAGACTTTGGTTTGTTACAGTATACTAAAGGTAGTCATGTGATGGAACAGGAAGGATTCTTAGAATGGATTATATTGCACATGTAAATAGGAAGGTATGCTAATATGCACATATGAGTTCCTAAAGATTGGAGTGCAATAGCCTATTAAGAGTTTTTGTAACTTTACTGAGAGTGGAGAGCCGCCTTGAGGTTTGGGGAGCAAGATGGCGGACGCGGCTGTGTCCGAGTGAGTTGACGTGAGTGCTCTCTGCTCCCCTCCACCCCTGCACTCTCGTTTACACCAAGGGAGTTTTTGAAGATGACTCATGTGAAGGCTCGGTAATGCTGAGATTGTTGGCGGCAACATTTAATCATTTCCCCACATACCGGTGCTACTTTGTTTCCTGCTGCCGCTTCGATACTGGCTCCACGGCCAGCGTTCGGCGCTGGGAGGAGGGAGGTGCGGCTGCCGGCAGGCTAATCTAGGGTTACAGCAAAGACCCGGACCGGAACACTTCCAAGCGAACGGGGATGGGGCCCAAGAACCCTGCCACGGCCACCTCAACGGCCACCTCAACGGCCTCTAGGGGCCCGAAGACCCGCGCAGCGGTAGCAGTAGCATCTTCAGTAACCGCTAGCACTACAAGTATACCTGTGCCAGGACTCATGGCAGCTGAACCTGCGGCTGCAGCGTGTTCATACCCAGACCCAGACTCTCAATCTGTTTGGGACGAGACAAAGGCGGCAGTGGCTCCGGGTGAACTCGCCTCTGGAGAAGCTGAAGGAGAACTGAGAAAGCAAAACCAGGTAATCATTCCTGGGATTTTTAAGAAGAAATAGCCCCCCAAGAGTAAAGTGCAGAGTAAAGTGCAGAATCTCGAGCGGGGAGTGGCAGTAATACCCCCACATAGTAGCATTTTGGCTCCTCTTAATGCCCTTAATGCGAGCTTAGCTCATTCCCAAGCAGGTGCCGGGGGTATTTCAGTTACCCCCCCTCCATGCCAGATGACTCCACCGTGTCTATCTCTGCAGACTTACTTTCAGGGGCGCTGGAGGTTGGGGGTACCGACATTGCCGACATTGATGAAGCTGGCACGGAGGCTGACTCTGGACTCATGTGGAAAATTTTACTCTATGTCGGATGTGTCCTTTACCACTGAAAAAGAAGAAAGCTTGGAAGGGGACTGGGCCGAAGATGGGAGTCTCACTGGGTCAGCCCCCTTTGAAGAAGAGGAGAATAGTGTGTTGACTTTTGGAGACACCAGCACGGCACGAAAACTACAGGGGACAATGTTGGAGAGGGCATTGAGTGGTGATGGATTTCCTTCTTGATAGTAGAGGGGCGTTAGAACCCAATGTGGCAGGGTTTGGTGATGATATTGCCCTCACCACTATTTATCAGGCCATTATGGCGCATCGCGAGGAGACCAAGGCAGAAAGTCTTCGGGTTCAAGGTGCAGTTAGGAAACTACAGAACACGGTGCGGCGTGTTACTAAGTTGTGAACAGAGCTGTCAGTAAGGGTTGGGGAAGCTGAGGGCAGAATTTCAGCTATAGAAGATGACTTGGTCCTGCAGAAAGCTGACCTCTCTACCCTTCACTCGACCCGAGATTAAGTATGAGCGCAAAATCCGTTACGCTCGCGGATTTTGCGAATTTTCGGTAAATTCGCGATCCGCGAACTCCCGCGAATTTACCGCGAATTCGCAAATCCGCGAGCGGCGGATTCCGGGGGCAAAAGTTCAAGCCTTGCTGGCCTGTTGTAACTAATTTACGATGGCGCCGGCAAGCTGCCAGCGCCATCCTAAAATAGTTACTAAATTAGCTTCAACAGGAAGCTCTAATAGATAAAATAAAGCAGGTGCTCGAGCGCCTGCTTTATTTTATCTATTAGAGCTTCCTGTTGAAGCTAATTTAGTAACTATTTTAGGATGGCGCTGGCAGCTTGCCGGCGCCATCGTAAAATAGTTACAACAGGCACAAAACGGTGGCGTCTTCTTGAATAAATATGAAGGGCAGGGTTCATTCTGGCACGACGGTCCTGGCACAAAAATTAAACCTCGACCGCAAGCACTTACAGATATCAATGAAGCATGTGCCCTAGTTGAAGCTTAAATTCAGTGACTCATTCATCGGCCCAAAAAACAATCGTGAGCGTTGTCAAGGCTGGGCAGATGTGCCTTCTTCCCAAATATACCATCGAAAATCAGCTGTGATGCTGGACAGAGGCCTTTGCATCCTTGACTTTCACGAGCGCAATCCTCGTGCTGTTCCTGTGGCCAGGAGCTTCTGTATCTTCATCTGCTGCTCTGATCGGTCTCTGACCTTTTATACACACAAGAGGCATGTGCACTCGCATGGAAGCCCCGTCCGTTTGGCCCCGCCCACACACTCGTGGTGTGCGCTGTCTTCCCGCCATTTACCCACTATGATAGCTCACTCAAGGGACCCCTGCACCCTTCGGTGCGATTGCATAGTAACACACACCTGGTCGCTGTAGACAACTCTCTGGCACTTTAGGTAGCTGTAGTGTAGTAAAAGCACTATACATTTACCCAACGAGGTAGCACTTACTGATTATCCAGTAGAAAGTACTCCAGTTGAGTAGAGGTATGGCACAAAACGGTGGCGTCTTCTTGAATAAATATGAAGGGCAGGGTTCATTCTGGCACGATGGTCCTGGCATGGAAGCCCCGCCCCAAATCCACCGATCCGCAAAATCCACGGATTTTGCGGATCCACGATCCGTGAATACGCAAATCCGTGAATCGTGGATCCGCAAAATCCGCCCATGCTTACCCGAGATGATATAAACTGGAAACTATCCAATATGAAAAATAGAGCTTGTAGGAACAATTTACGTATACTGGGCATTCCCGAGGGAGCCGAGGGGAAAGACATTTGTCAGTTTGTCATTGATCTCTGTACCGAGGCTTTCCCCGAATTGACTGAGTGGAAGTGGGATTTTGAGCTGCAAAGAGTTCATAGATTTCCGTTCCAGTTACGGGGTGGACATAGTGGGGGTCGGCTAAAGCTAGGGCAATTATGATATGCTTGAACAATTTTCTACAGAGTGAGAGGCTATATGATTTAGCGTGCCCAGATCACAAAAGGAAAGCAATGGGCTGCGATTTCTTCGTTCGCCCTGACTACTGTCAGGCAACTGTGCAGCAAAGGTGGCACTTGCGCCAACTCATTCCGTTGTTCCAGGCGAAGGGGTATCAAGCCTATTTGCTTAACCCCGCTAAGCTTAAGGTTATCTATAAGGAGAAAACATATTTTTTCACTTCAGAGATAGTCACAAAGGATTATCTGGGAACACTGTAATGGGGAGCTGATTTTCTTGGGCCTGTAGATTTTATAAAGCTTTCTTTCTTTCTTCACTCCCTTTTTTCGTTTTCTGTATGGTCTAAGTGGAGAGCGGGCGGGGGGAGCACTTAATCCTCTCTCCATCACCAATCGGGACTCTTCAGTCCCTTTGCTCCATTTGGGTGGGTTTGAGGGATGCTGGGAGGGGTCGGGGAGGGAAGAGGGAGGGTGGGGTGGGGGGTGGAGGGGCAAGGAGTTACAAGCAGGGGTCAATGCCTTCTAAATCAAGTAAAGTTTGGATGAATAAATGTACTTCAGCAATGCTATGTTTTTTTGTTTTCATGGCTGCAACTATTGTTGTATATCAGGGTTTGGGGGAAAATCTTTTTGGATTGTTTTTGAAATTGTGACAAAATTATTTTTTAATGATGGGTAAGCTCACTATCTGTTCTTGGAATATTTGTGGCCTAAACAGTAGGAAAAAAGAGGGATTATGGCCCAGATCCTTAAAACAATGAGAATAGAACTGCTCTGTGTACAGGAAACCCACATAGCCTGGAACAATAGGGCATGGTTAAAAGATTTAGGATTAGAACTTGTTTGCTTGACAGGACAAGGCACGACCACGAGAGGTGTTGCTATCTTAAAAAAATATGGATGGGGGAATGTAACCTGGCTTAGGTGGACCCATATGGTCGGTGGGCGATTGCTGAATTAAGGATAGAGGGATCGGCTGTCATGATTTGCTCATTGTATGGGCCTAACTTTGATGATCCCGCCCTATTGAATGATCTTAGTATTGAGCTGGCTAATTGGCCATCTTCATTAATCCTTTGTGGGGACTTTAATATTCACCTGGCTGGAGATGTAGACATTCGGGGTAATTATAGATATGAGTGCAAAAAGAGTAAAGTGTTTAAAGCCACCAAGGGTCTATTAATTGATTTTGGATTGGTAGATGTCTGGTGGCTGAGAGGACAGGGTGCTCCCGGAAGTACTTTTTTCTCTGCCCCCATCATAAGCATATACGACTTGACTATTTCTTTGTGCTCATGGAAATGTCTACGAATGCTAGGTTTGAGATTCACCCAAAAATAATTACGGACCACAATCCAATTACTATAGAATTAGAAATAGAAGATGGGTATAAGCCCATACGGAAACCTTGGACATTTGAGCGCCAGCTTTTACTTGATCCGGGTTATTTGTGAGCGAATGAATAAATGGATAATATACTTTTTCAGTTTAATTGTGGCTCTGCTTCAGAGGTTATGTCATGGGATGCTTTTAAGTCAGGAGTGCGGGGGGAGACCCTTAGCTACTCCATTAATAAACAATCTAGGTTAAGGGCAGAATATGCAGAAGAACTAAGTAAACTGCGGCTTTTAGAGACCAACTTTATGACGGCCATCACTGCTGGATGGGATCACGAACAAATTTCGATTGATCTCGCTGTACAGAAATTGAAGGTATACCAGAATTTTGCAACAAAGTTAGCCTCTCTTATTGCAGTACACCGTTCGGAGCTATATGAGGTGGGCGAGAATTCAGGGCGCCTTTTAGCTAAAAGGCTGAGGCAGAAAGAGGCAGCTACCAGGATTAATTCTATTCAGGATGAGCAGGGGGTACTTCATGAGAACCCGGCAAAAGTGCTGGAGATTTTTTGTAAATTCTACACCCAGCTATATACGCGTGATGATAGTACGCCGGTAGCAGGGAAATTAGCAGATTTCTGGGGGGAGAGGGAATTTGCCAAAGTCTCCATTGAACAAAAAGAAGAGTTGGATGCCAACATCACTTATGAAGAACTTGAGGCAGCGCTAACATCGCTCGCTATCGGAAAGGCGGTGGGTCCAGATGGGATACCCCTTGAATTTTTTAGAACTTTTTTCCAGCTTTGAAAGAACAAATGCTGGAAATCTTCTTGTGTGCACAAAGAGGTACCGGACCGATGTCTAGGCGGAATTCTACCATCATGGTCTTTTTAAAAAAGGGTACATCTTTATAGCTTTGTTACATCAATTGGTATGGATGTATTCAGTGCTTAACTTGAGCCAGTGGTTTCCAGACAGATTTGTTTACGGGGAGATTAAGTGATTTGCCCAGAATTACAGGGTGTTGAGCCGACATGGAGACTCGAACCTTGACCCCCAGCTCCAAAGTCCACGGCTCTGGCCATTACACCACATCCCTCACCTCTTTTATGGTTCCTTTTTTAGGCAGTGCTAACAGACTACACATTGAGTTACAACGCTGTGCTTCATTGGTTAACAGTAAAAAACAAGGGGGATATTACCAAGCCTCTATCGCCACCACAACGTCACTTTTTGTGACGATGTGGTGGCAATAGGGTCAGCACCCTATTACCAAGGCAGTGTTAAACCACATAACTTGGCTAAAAGCCACGTTAAGTGGCTTAACGCTGCCTTGGTAATAGGGCCCCTATCACCCTAAAATTAGCATGAAAGGGGCGTGCAGTGGGTGTTGCGGTGGGCGTTCCACCGCAACACCCATTCACTTCGATGCTGCGACCAATATCAAGAGAGGCGATAATCGGTGGCAGCGCCGAACTCAAGACCAGAAAAATCCTGATCTTAAGGTGGTGAAATGAGGAGAAATGCTTCATTTCTCCTCGTTTCTGCTTTTCTGCTTTTTCCATGTGTGCTGCCTTGTGCCCTTCCTGTACATAAATCAAACCTTTTTTTAAAATGCCATTTTGTAACTTACATGTGTGCTGCATGAAGCAGCCTGGCGCTTCCGAAGTGGCGATGAGAGGCGTTAAGCCAAGGAGGCTACCGCCTCTCACCACCACTTCCTAGATATTATGCCCCAAGATATACAATTTTTGTTTTATACAAAAGTGACGAAATGTTTATTAATTTGTAAAACAAATACCATGTAACTGAAATTCCTTCCTGAACCTTGAGCAAAGAAGGCCTCTCTCTTATAGTTATGTGTTGACGCAGATCCTGTTGTTAATTACGTGTTTTTCGTAAAGAAGACACTCTGAGTCCATATGCACTTACAGACTCCATCACTGAAACATTTCCGGTGTTTGTAAAAAAGACACACTAGTGCAGAGCTGACCGGTGCCCCGCAGTGGCTAGATTCACATCAGCCTCTAATTCAAACTGCTGATGGGTGGATACTTACAGAGAGTGGGGGCGGGGCTTCCAGCCTCACCCTGAATAGCACGAGGCTCCAGCATTGCAGGCGCCAGGGACAGATATTCCAGAGGAGGCAAGGAACTAGGGAGATAAGTCTCACCCTGCTGCTTTTTGCCCTTTGCCCTTGGCACTAAAGATTTGCACATGACAATCGCAGGAAACCTAAGGAGTGTTAATGTTTCATCTTTTCCTGAAGGTAGGTGGGTTGTGCACTGTTCAAGCATTTATATGTTAGACAAAAGATCCTTAGAGCTTTGACTTGCACAAGGAGACAGTATATCCTTTATTTATGTGATCAGAGATTTGTTGGCACTTCTCAAGCCTGAAGGTAAGATGTCAGGTAACATTCTGGATTTGTGTCATCAGGACAGACGGAGCCCTGACTACTGCAAGACAGGCATGAGTCCCTGTCTTAGTAGCCATTAGCCTCCGGCTCCTCATTTCACCGGTCTGACAGACCCAGGCCCATATTTATCAAGGTTTTGCATCACCCTTGCGCAAAACCTAAATGGGATACACCTCGCATGGCCCTGTGTGTGGTGTTAAATCTAGAGTAAATCTAGAGTAACGCAAGGCAGCGCAAATCGCTGCCATTTGATACTCTGCAGCAGGGAGGCCTGCCATGGGTGGAGCGTGGGTGTTCCCATACATTCTGATACACTCCCAGATTTACCAACACTGGTAAACCTGGGAATAAGTCAGAGAATTGTATGCTTCCCACCACAGATGCAACCAGGAGAAATATGTTTATTTCTCCAAGTTTTTTCCTCCGGCTAAGTGTGCTGCATTCTCCCTTTCACGTAGTGCAGTGCAGCAATGTGGTTTGCTGTGTTGCATGAAAAGTATAGGCCTCTGTATATTTCCCTGTGCAAGTGGCACAGGTTACAAGTTCCCTTGCAGGTGTTTGTTCCCTTTGAGGGTAAGAGGTGTGCAAGAAGTTCTTTTGCATGAGAACATATGGGGTGGGGTACTCCACTATGGCATCCCCCTCTGTGAATGCAGCCCCAAGAACATATATAGTCTCACTGATTGTCATTTAGGGGCTACCGGAGGTTGCAGCTGAGAACCTGAGTTTGCCCCTTTCAGCCCCTGTCCTCCGTAGACACATAGGCGCCTATTAGGATGGCGGACGGACCTGCGTCCCTCTGCCACCACCGAAGTGGAGGGACCTTCCGCAGGGGCAGCGGCGGTCCCTCCGTGCGAATTAAGATGTGACCGCCACCCTGGCGGTCACATCCCGTATATTTTACATTGCGGCGGGTGCTGCTTTAAGCAGCACCCGCTGCAATGTAAAATATGCATGTGTAGCCTTGGCATGCACAACTTGGCAGGCACTGCGTGGTGCCTGCCACCCTGTGCATGCCAAAGCAGGGGGATACCATAGGTACATGGGGGGTACATAGGTACCCCCCATGTGCACCCCCCACCCCCCAACACCCTGGGGGCTCGCAACCGGCACCCAAACAACAAAGACCACATGCTTTTCCACAGCGGAAAAGCCGCCGCGGAAAAGCATGTTTTCTTCCCCATCCTAATATGGCTGGCGGTGTCTGATAGACACCGCCACCATATTAGAGCTTTTCAGCCACGGTCGGAAGGTGACCGCGGCGGAAAAGCGGCGGACGGTCTTCCCGTCCGCCGATGACCCCCCAGCCATCCTAATCTGGTGGGGGGTTTTTGAAGGCACCACAGCGGTGAATCCGCATCCTCCGGGCCGGTGGTGGCTTCCGCCGGCCCGGAGGATGCGGATTCACCGCAATCCTAATCGGCCCCATAGTGCCAGGAAAATATGAGCCTATTTCCAGTTTCCAACTCCTACTAACACAACAGCATCAGACGAGGCTCACCAGAGACCCATAAGGAGTTGCACTTTGAAACTATTAGAATTGATCTCATTACCTAGCAACCCACCTTCGGCCCCAGCTCCACTAACCTTCTTTGCAGCTTTGGGTATGGATGCAACACATGAAACATTATGCTAGGTCAGCACAGTTTAGGAAGGACAGAGAATTATGACCTTGGAAAGTTTTAAACATGTTTTAACACAGAAAGGAGTTATGACTGGGAAAACACTATATAAAATTATTCTGACAATGTTTTTTGCCCTATGCATTTGTTTTACAATTAACTGCATAACTCCTAATAACTGGTTGCAACTGGTTGCAATCATGTAGGTTCAGAGTTCTGTGCTCTATGTACGTATTCTTTACACCTCGTAGCCTGCAATTTGATTGTTTCCTGGCAGCGGGTGTGCCGAGAACCACCAGAGAGGGTGAACTTGCCTGCAAGATAGCTTGGGGAGCTGGTCATGTTGGCTTTGTATGATGCAGCTGTTTGGGAGATGGTGCACAACGGCAAGGGGAGCAAATGGGGTTCCATCGGAATGGGGGATGTGGTCATATTTTTTCAGGTCCTGGAAGAGACATGCTTCTGTGTGTGGGATGCCCATAAGGGATGTCAGTGTGGAGTCTGGGAGGCAATAGAGTAGGGAATTTCCACCCTCTAGATGTAAGGGTATGAGGGCTTGAACAGCAGTACTGAAATTGCTTTCTGGAAGAAATAGTTTGACGTTCTTTGGAAGAGAGAGCCGGTACCATGCAGTCCTTGTGTGTTTTTTGTCAATGTGTTCCTTGTGGGTGAAGTTGGGGTCCAAGGTGAATCTAAGTAACTTTGAATTTGGTGAAAGTTAATTTCATTGAGCCAGGTTTGTACTGTATCTTGTGTGTAGTTCTTGGCAAATAACAGGAATTCTGTCTTGGTTGTGTTGAGCCTCAAGTAGGCGCTGGAAATCCAGATATGTATGATGTGCAAGTAGTGCTTGAAGTGTTTGATGTCTGAAGCAGGGGGAAAAGACGAGTTGTGTGTCATCGGCATATTGGTGAATCTTTTCTTTTTAAATTTATCTTTTTTTTCACGTTTTTTATTTGAATCGTACAATCATACAAAACTTCCATGAATTGCCACTGCCACTCAGCCCATACATAATGTACAACATGCCCATTCTTAATAATATTTAAAACAGTACATTAAAACAAATCACCCAGTAGTCTCCATTTCTACTTCACTCATCCCCATTTGCGACTACAACTTTCATGCAATCAGCGGCCTGCTGGTTGTACTTGAGATCAATGTCTTTACCCCGTCAGCCCGCCAGCCCTCAGAACCTTCACTGTGTCTCAGATTACCTGTCTATACCCCCCACCTTCCCAGAGGGCTCCTTCCTCTTGTTCAGAGCCTGGTAGGCCATGCTGCTCTCTCCATTGACCCCAGATATATTATACTTGTGAGGGCATCCCCTGGACCAATATATTGTCTGTTCAGCCAGGGAGCATCGGTCCATCCCTCTCAACTACTTCGAGATTGGAGGGCTTCTTTAGATCTACAGTGGTCAACAATATCTCATTTGGCCAGCATGCAACTAATCCCAACCAATAACCTTTGACTTCTGTTCCCATTCCACCATGGAAAACCTCTTAAGAGTACCAATTTAGCATCATGACCCACCAGGATTCTCATTACCACTTCTAAGAGCTGGAAGATTGAGTTCCAGTATCACTGTATCATCTGGCATTTCCATACCACATGCCTGGCCAAAGTGGAGGCAGTCTGGATTTTCCCCCCACCCCATCTACCATTACCTGTCCAGGGTGTAATATATTCTGTGCCAATATTTAAATTGGGTCAGTCTCAGGCAGGCAGGAATCATCAGTTCTCATGCCGGAATTGTGGCCTCTGTCCAGGCTTCTGCGCCCAGTGATATCAGATCAGACTCTCAATGCTCCCACATTCTGGCCAGCGGTTCAGAGACGTTCATCACCAGTGTCTTGTATATACAACATACGCCCCTCCCTGACATTGTGAGCCTGACGTCTAGTGGGTTATACTCTTGGAGCGCCGCTGCTTGGGCTTTATATCCATCCAGCGCATGGAGGAGTTGCCAAAAAAGGGAGACCTGTGATCTATGAAAGTTGTATTCCACAGCTAGTGCTCATATAACATCATATGGCTTGTTTGCCAAACATCTCCCAGTTTGCAGATCCCCAGCCTGTCCCACTTCTGGAAGCCCTGGAACCCCGCCACCATGGATAGTCATGCTCACATCCACAGCAGCATTTCATTGGTGAGTATCCCTCATCACCTCATCCACTTCAGTGCTCCTCTCCAACTTATTGGGATTGCCATAAGGGCCAGGAGGTCAAGCAGAAGGGCTACCACATAAAACCAGGCCCATGGTCCCTTCCCAGTGGGAGAGGCTCGCTCAAGCCTCACGGCCGGGAGGTCCTGGTCACCTTATTGGTGAGTCTTGATGCTGGTATATGTGAGTAGAGCAACAAGCAGCTCCAAGTAAAGGTTGAAGATGACAGGAGACTTTATGGAACCCAGGGTAATAGGGATCTTTTGTGACCAGGAGGTGCCACATGTGTCCTACGGACTGAAACTAACTTCTGGCCAACTGTTTGCATGGATTGTGAATGGACATTGTGATAGTGAATATGTAGGCAGTGACACAAATGTACTCTTATCTACTTTAGTGGTAGTTTTGTGTTTGTATTAACCCTGCATTTGTTAATTGTACTTCAATAAAGTCACTTCCTGTAATGTCATCACAATCAATGCTTAGATGATTTCTTGTTGTGTCGTCAGGGTCAAAGGTTATGTGATGTCAGTTCGGGCCATGTTGTAGGGGAGTGATGTCACTTTCACTCCCCCAGGCATTTTAGTGAGTTGAAGTCCATGGTGCTCCCAAAGAATAGTGGTAACCACAAAGTATGGGGTCTGTTCTTTTCTGCACGTCTCCCTATGTTGCCCTGTGCTCCTCCTTTTCTCGTGATACGAGCCGTTGAAAGACAAGTATCGTGCATCAGTGTTTCAAGACACACAATCCAAGGAGTGGGAGATTTTTTCTGCTCTCCTTCCTCTAGCCTCAGAAAAGTAAGTCATATATGAACAAAGGGATGTGGCAAAGGGCATGGCCTCTGCAATGTACCTTCACATTGGGGATAGACGGGGTTCCCACCCTCTGCAGCCTGTGTCCAGCACGGGCAAGGAGAGCGGAGCCCAGCAACAGCCACATTTGTCTGAATAAGTGTCTGGATTAGAAACACAAACCCAGTGGCAGTTAAGAGATATGCCTGCATATCACAGACTGAGCCAGAGTAACTGTGCAGCTCATTTAGTGATACTTGCTGAAAAATACCTACAGAGATATGGACTTGGTATTTATTGGATCCATTCAAAATGATGAGTGTAACACTGAATGTCGGTATCCATTTAGTCTGTCTCCAAGCGCCACCATCTCTGCATATAACCTGTCCCATGGGCCAGGTATGCACATTCGGCTTGTGAATTTAAGGGTCTCTGTGCATCAGCACAGGGAAAAGGAGTGAATATGGAAGCCTGGTTGTTTCACCTGAAGGAGCTGAAACAACTCTCAAGGGATGAGGAAAAAACATAGGGCCATATTATCAAGAAAGGGCGTTACATTAGCGCCGCATTTATCGGCAGGAAACTGACGATAAAGCGGCGATAACGGGCTTGATAATAAGCCCTTGTGAATTCCCACTGAAGCCCAGGTTAACACCAGAACCTGGGCTTCTATGGGAAGTTACAAGGGCATATTATCAAGCCCATTATCCCGGCTTTAGCTGCAGTTTCCTGCTGATAAAAGCGTTGATATTGTATCGCTCTTTCTTGATAATATGGCCCATAGTTTTACTGGTTCTTTGAAGCAGAAGGAGATAGGGTCCCGCTCGTGTTTCTCATCAGTCCGTGAGCTATAGGCCCAGCATTGATTATCTGATACACAGGAGCAGGACAAGATTATAGATTTATTGTAGATGCCCAACCTGACAATAAACAATAGAGCACCCAAATGACTTAGGTGGCTCTATCTCTCCCTGGCCTCCACCAGAACGAGGAAGAGGCCGTCATAAGCCAGAGTCAGCGCGGGAGGGAGAGGAGGGTTCAAGAAGCATTCTGGACCAACTTCTCACTTTTCAGCATTTTGCTCAAGTCCCTCATTTCCAAAGCCACCACCTCCCTGCATCACTGGGAAAGTGCAGCCTGTGGGTCCCTGGACTCTCCTTGAATCACACCACAAGGCATATCCTATGCCAAACAGAAACTGTGCAGTCGCTCTGATAACAATAATGTAAGGGCTCTGTCACACTCTCCCAACACATGCCACTGAGTGACAGCCTCTAATGAAGGATCCACGGGGCAGGCAGGTACTTGCCACAGAACACTAAAAGGGCAAAACGATCTGTGGTAGCGCTGGTAATTCACCCTTACGAAGTACACTTTCTGTACGCCGACTCTTACCCTGCAAATGTGGCTCAATTGGTTAGAATTTGTAAAAATCAAAATTTAATACACTGATTTGGGAACTGGCTATGCATGATAATGACCTGTGCATGGACGTCATTTAGGGGTCGCCAGGGGTCTCAGCTGTGACCCCGGTCTTGCACCTTGCTACCCTTGGCACTGCCTTTTCAAACCCTGGCCTCCGAGGAAGCAAAATCAGAGTCAAAAGGACTGAGGCAACTCCTCCTTATGGGGTTCAGTGCTCCGCCATCTTTCCTGCCCATTTTCTATTACACTAATTGTGAATAGTAGTTTATTATTCACAATTAATGTCATGAATAATAGATCACTGGGAGCTGGAACAAGATGTCCAGTGGCAGATGATGTAAGTAAACATTTTTTTTATATATATGTTGTGTGCGTGCTGGTGGGTGAGAGTGTGTTTGTGTGCAAGAGTCTTGGTTTGTGAGCATGTTCCCCTATATGTGAGCATGTATGTGAAAAGTGAGTAAGAATCAGTGGCAGGTAGTGAATGGGAACGAGTGAGACTAAGGGGCCGGTTACGATGCGACCCGGAAAGGCTCCGACGGTCGGTCCGAGCCTTTCTGGGTCACATCTAGGTTTAATTTCCGATTGCAACCATCAGCATTACAATGCTGATGGTTGGAATTAAACGGGCCGGTCACTCCGGCTGGCTTCCAACAGGCTCAAGGAGCCCGTCAGCAAGTTGGAGGCCTGTCCGTAATCCCAAAGGGCGGCTTTTCCTCCCTTGGGATTGCGATACTCGGTCTCAGGCAGGCTTTTCATGTCAGGCTTTCAGACATGGAAAGCCTATCAGAGAGCGGGTATGGGGGCCTCTAGCAGGGGCTCCTAGCCTCTGCGGCCTCCAGTTGCTCAAGGTGCCTGCCACGGGATGCAGGGATTAACACCACCTCCCATTTCCCTGTGGGAGCATGTTCTATGGCTGGTTTATCGCCATAAGACATGCTCCCATATATCCCAAATATCGGAATGTGACCGAGAAGTGTTCGGTCGCATCTAAATCAGGCAGTCAGGACCACTGACCGGAGGTTCGTAGGTCCCATTTTTGATATAGGCCCCTGAGTGTCAGTGAGTATGAGTGAGCCAGTGAGTGCAAGATAATGAATAAAAGTGAATGAGTGCAGGTCGGTAAGAATGATGATCTTCCGTTTGCGAGTCAGCCATTGTCACTGGCATACTGACAGTAATTCTTGGCTTTTACAGGCACCATACAGAAATGCAGCTGCTGGTACACTGGAGGCAAGTGTTAACATGACAGGCACCCGTGACAAAAATATTGCCTCTAGCATGACAGAGTCAATTCTTGGCATAATGGTCACCCTTGGTAATATAATGGTACTGCCATACCAAAGGCAATTTATGGTATTTGGGGCACCCATTGAAAAATGGTGGCACTGGCATACTTAAAGACTTTTTTATCATGAGGGCACCTTTGGCAAAAAAGCTGACACTAGCTCATTGGAGATACGTCTTGACATAAGGGATGGACACCATGGCATATGGCAGAGGGACAATAATGACAAAATACTGGCCATGTCACTTACATATCATATGTAATTTGTGGCATCAACTGACATCCATAGCGTAGGTGAAGTACACATGATAAAATGTTGGCCTCTGCACAATAAAAAAAGTAGTGTTTTGACACACGGGGTGCCCATAGTACATTGTGGAAACAGTGAGGTTAACGCCTTGGGAGCATGAGATTTCATTGGCTTGGCACACCATGAAAAGACTTGATATGAAAGTGTCCTTTCAGAGCCTGTGGCTGTTTAGCAAATTTGTATGAACATTGTGCTTTTAAATACACTAGTTGACCCAATTTTATTCAAAATGCTCTCAGGGGAGTATCCCCTCCTGGAAAAGGCCTGGATTGCTACAATTCAGGACAAAGTATTACTTCTCACCACTGTCAAAGATTATGTCAGCACCTTAATGTAGGTGTTTTATAAAAATGGACATTTGTCTGTGCTGCGTTATAGTTATCATGCATTTATGGAACTTTAACAATGTCAATTATTGTGATATGGTCATGGTTAATGTCAAGTGATACCACTTCCTTTGGCATTCAGGTACAAATGTCATGTGATTTCCCTTCTTATTATTGAGGTCGAATGGTGTGTGAGGTCACTTTTGCTGAATTATCGGCTCTGCAAACTCGGGCCCAATAATTTCGAACCGGAGACATCAGACCCGGAGATCATGCGTTAACTAATACTAACGTTAGTTCGCAGCAATTTGTTTACACCCACGTACCGCTGAAAACTATCGCCATGGTACCGATGTCGTTACATGGTGATAGTTTCTCATCGCAGCGGTATTTGTCCACATAAACATCAATGTTACAGCGATAACAATCTTGCAGCTAACATGAAAAAGTGGTGGCAGGTAATCAGCATGCCGCCAATTTATTTCATGTTAGAGGCAAGATTTAACTATAAAATGCCCACGAAGCATCCCAAACACCCCCCAAAAAAGAACTATGGAGGAAGATGGACTCAGTACTGCAGGAGAGAGCAACCGCACTAACACCACAAATAGCCAGGAGGACCAGCCAGAGAACCAGGGGAAGGGGAAGGGGAAGGTGAAGGGGAAGAGGAAGAGGAAGAGGAAAAACAGGTTCAGCCAGCAGGAAAATCAGATCCGGATTGCGAAGGTGACAGAGAAACAACACCAGCACTTTCTCAGCTCCACTATGTCATTGGGGACGAAAAATGCAATGTGGCAGTCCATCGCAGCCAAGGTGAATGCTGTCGCAGATGTGAGGAGAGTTATGTAGCAATGGGGCAACCCGGGCAACCACTGGACCTGGGTAAATAGTGGTACACAAGGTAATGTCACAGTGGAGAGCAATTTAAAACAGATAGACAAAGCAAGTGTTAATCTATTGTATCTGAACAAAGTAAAGCACCACCATACAGATGTTCCACCAATGGATGAGATTTTATTTCATAACAACATTGAAATGATTCAAAATATAAAGTACAAAAATTTTTCATAACGAATATTTTTCTACACACAGGTGCACAAAAGGGTGAAGTGATAAGTACATGGGAGGGATAGTAAGAAAGGACAGTAGTGCGCATATATATATATACATCAGTAAATAATTTGATAATGGACTATCCAGACAGTTTCCTGCCAAATATATTAAATGTCAAATCATAACATAGTTGCAGATATGTATTCTCTGTCATATTTGCCTGACAATAAAATAAAGAAGTGTCGACGTTTCGACCCCTAAACAGAACAGCAAAATTGGTGCATTGGGCGCGGGGTCTTCATCAGGACTGAAGTAAGGGTGAAGAGAAAGCACCAGTGAAGACAGCTATAGTGCTTCAGGCTGTGGGTAAATAAGCTGGGCTGTGTGAGTTCTCAGACTGCTTCTTAAATGTCCATGGTATTCAGAATGTAAGGGCCAGGTTGATTAGTAACCGGTGGCTCTGGGCTGCTGGCAGGGCCAGTTAGCTGTTGACATTACCTTGTTGTATCGCAGATGTGAGGAGGACAGTGACTGACTGCAAGAAGCACTGACATAATGTTAAGCGCAAGGCCACGCAGAAACTGGCCAACAATCGCCAGCCAGCACTGCAGACCGGAGGTGTGAGTCCAGTGCCACAGGAGGAGCTGGATGCCTTGGAGGGACAGGTCGGTGCTTGGAGTCCAGGGACGGTACATTGCTGAACATGACCAGCTACATCAGCAACAGGGTAAGTAACAACCAGGGACTGGAGGGAAGGGGGTAGATGGGACCAATGTCACTCATGCCCAAATAAATATTACTCAGTGCACACCTACACGGACTGCAGATCTTGTCCCAGATGCTACTGTCACCAATACAACAATGACTGGGTCCTACAGGCAATTCCACGTATCTCATACGTGTACCACGTATTGCAATTTTTTACAATTATCTCCCCTCAGGGTAGAGAGTATCACGTTTATTTTGCCACTGTAAAATAACTTATATCCCAACTAGACAGTCTGTATACATGACATTAGTGTGAATCTAATGTGAAAAAAGTGTGAGAAGGCAAGATGACACCTCACGGGTGAACCACCATCGGGATATCTGGTAGGTACTCACCAGATGCACCCTGTTCTCATCATTGGCTGTCATCAAGCCCAGAAATGAATGTGTCCAACAGAGGAGTAATAGAAAAAGAAAGTGCAGTGAAAAAAGGTGAGGAAATAGAGAAATCTCATAAAGTGTTGCTAAAATGCATAGGCGTGCACGGTTTAACACTTTATTCTTTACTTCGTGCACCCTATCAATTTAAAAAGCAGGGCTGGCTGTTAAGCATACACACCAGTATCACACGCCAACATGTCTCATTGCCTTATCAACCTTTCAGGCAATTTCTTCAAGGCTATACATTTCTTGCCACTGCATCAGAGATGGACACACCATTCATAGAGACCTTAATCAGCCAATGTGTCTCATACCGGCCGTAAGGTTTGGTGAAATAAAAAGGAAACACCCCTCCTGTGGGTTGCCCTCTATTTGCAGCCGATATACTGATCGATCTGCTGGGAAGGAAGCGCCTTGTCTCCACCTTGAGAGATACTCACAGCCCCCTGAGGGTTGTAGGCAAGGGGGGCTGCGGACGCACTCCACTGCTGGCCGTTTCCCTCACAGCTGCAAGAAGCTGCAGAGTGCTGGAGCTGGAGGGAAGGACTATTCGGCGGCCGTTCCCCTCACGGCTTTTGGAGATGGTGAAAGGTGGTAAAAAGCTCCATTACTAACCTCACAATGTTTACCTTTCACTTGTCAGATGTTTGAACTTATTCTGGAGAATAAACATGCACGCAAGAATTTTGTATAGTGATATTTTATTGCACAAACTAGGTTTATGTACTTTTTATGAACAAATGTACACGTGCATCTTTGGACATTGTGATTAGGTGAAGAAATTTGTGATTATTAGATTCCTCCGTGCTATTCCAGCAGAAGAAGCTGTGGTGTGTGCAGCATCTGCCTATTCTTCCTGGTCATCCTCTGGATTGTCCGGATCCTCCGGCGTGTTTGTGCGTACACATATGTTGTGCAAAATGCAACATGCCATGATGATTTTGCAGACAAGTTCTGGTCTGTACAGCAGTCTGCCGCCAGATACATTGTGGCTCTGAAACCTTGACTTGAGCACTCCAAATGCCCTTTCAACAATGGGAATGGTGCTTCCAAGGCCAACATTGTACTCTCTCTGTGCCTGTGTGTGTGTTGCTCTGAGGGGCGTCATCATCCATGGAGTGAGTGCAAAGCCTTGATCACATGAAAACTTGTAATGGAGAGATGTGTCAATTAGTATTTGTGTCTGCTGTGTTTGCAGTGTCTATTTTCGTGTGGGTGATTTGTGCTAGTTTGGATATTCAGATTTTTCATCTGTAGCTTCAGACAATTGACCAGCAGCACTGCATAATTAAATTGCCTATACTAGACAGCCTACACATCACCATGGTGGCATTGTCCGGATCCTGTGTATTGCTTCCATGTTGTGACTGTCAATAAGTATGTTTAACTAAAAAATGGATTACAGTTTATTTACAACCCTGTTGCACATACTGATCCTCTCATGTGCACATATTTCATGGGGTGCACCATTGTCACATGTGCTTGCTGAAACATCCCCCTTACGTTTTTGACTATTACTATTTTGGAACATCATCTATATACCTCAATGTGAGTGATTGTGCTGAGGGTAACTGTGAGAGAGATTCCTTGTCTGCTAAACGTTGAAGTCATTGTAGGCTAATTACATTCACCTTGCCCCAAATGTGGGTCAATGTTTGAGTGACAGTGGCACTGCTACCTGATACTATGGACTTACTGGGACATGTGATGACAACATACATATGCATTGATGTCCTTGTGCATGAATTGACTTTGACTCTGCATGTATGCATGTTTGAGTACTACCTATCAATATTTTAGTGCGTGTCAGTTCACAATCAACAAACATTGTTATTTCAGCTTGTGTGCATCATATTGCTACACCTCACCAGATTAGTCATATGCATGTAATACTAGGCTAAGGTAGAAGAGGCCTTCACCTAAGCAGCAAGGGTAGAGAGGTATTCCTGAGTGTGTGTATACATCCTCCCAAATCAAATATAATTCACCTGAGGTATCCCATCCAGTGTAATGAAAGCTCAGCACTGACCTCCCGTGGTATCAACCGCTCAATTGCGGTGTAGAAGCAATTCCTTTTTGGTAAATGACCCTCACACACTCTAGTTGGGTCATGCTTCATCATCGGGTTCACCCTGACTCCTAAAGGTCAGGGTGTGCTCAACCATATTTCAGGGTGCGCTTAAGAGAGATAAGCCAGGGGGGCTGAAGATTACAAATCCTCCTCCGTCTCCAGGTATCCCTTTGATAATGGAGTCGCAGGGGATATGAAAAAGAAAATAAATGGGTGTTGTCAGGAGAGGATGGTCCTATTACCCTGATTCCATGCCAACATGTTTCACCCCTATTAGGTGTCCCACATGGGTCCTGGTTTTTCTTCAGGACAAAAGGGGGTTCCCTCCCTGGGCCTTCAGTGGGGGTGTTTCCCTATCTTGTTCTTAATTGAGGGCGCAGACAGGTGCACTCTTGTGATAAGGTGGTAGGTAAACGTATCTCACATCCAGTTCTGTAGTGTTTTATGTGTGCACTATTCATGCGTATTTAATGTTTCTTAAGGGACTGCGGTTAGTGGGGGTATCCTTGTATTCACACTTTCCTGATCGGTCATGACCCTCCGTCACACCTACTTGGTTCCCGCCTCTCCCGGCATTTGCAAATGTGTGACGGAGGGGTAGGACCTTTGAGGAAAGTTTGACTACAAAGCTACCCCCACTAACCGCAGTCCCTTGAGACACATTAAATCCACCCACATTGGTGGTTATATGCATGTACAACATGCAGTGAGATTGTGATTTGCATTGTTTGCATGCTCTTCCGATGCATGCTCAATTCTGCAACGACACAGAGTGATGTTTAATATACTTAGGAGAATATTTGTGTGCAGTTAGGGCTTCCCTCATGCAGCACTACTTGAAATCTCATGATGCAGGAACACATGATGCATGGTGCATGGCTGACTATGTTTTTGCATGTCAGCTATTTGTGCACCATCACATGTGAGTGCAGGGATCTGTCTTCTTCTCGTACATAGGGCACATGTGTTTATTTCAACATGTATGTACCAAAACACATGCGGAAAGCTAGCAATGGCATAGAAGCCTTGCTTGGTGTCAAGTTGTTCTTGCGCAGTGTTGGGGAAGCATAGGTGCTGTGGCGTCAGGCTGATAATAGCATCCAAGACAGTTGGGAGGAACCTTGAGAAGGATGACTGGGAGACTCCACCAGCTCTGGCAGTGGTTGGTTGGAAGGTACTGGAGGCCAACATGTGCAGCACTGCTAGTAGCTTTGTCTGCGGAGGGATGTTGTTGCTACGATATGATGGTACCTGAAGCCTGGGCTCTATCTGGGTCAGTATGCGTAGGATGGAGGTCCTTTTCTGATTGTGGTGGGCTATCACATCCTCTAGCGTGAGGTCTATCAGGGTGATGCGTTGGCGGTGGACCTGTTCACTTCTTTGCTGCTGCCTCTGTGGTGGTCCTGGTGGTGGTAGTTGTGGTCTTCTTCGGGCTCCAAGCTGCAAGAGTAGTACCTCCATGGCATCAGTAGGTATGCAAATGAGGGTCTGGGGTAGTCTACCTTATATACTGGCCTTTTTAGCACCATTTTTTTAGACCAGCAATTTTCTGGTCTTAAAAACCAGCCACTAACAGGCCTTAGTGGCTGTTTTTGGAAGGTATCGCCAGACCGGGAAATTGTTGTGAATATCGCGAAGTGGGGTTAGCGGCCATTTGTGCACGGGAACGCCTACCATGCATCTCATTTCTGTTATCTATCGCTTACAGAAGTGGCGATCATGGAAATAAAAATTTTCTCAAGGAAACTGGCGCTAACTGCGGTTAGTGTCAACTTGTACATATGCTGATTTAAAAAAAAGCAGCCGTAACGTCTAAAAATGTACGCTACAGCAGTGTCAAGTCCTTGTACATATGCCCCCAGGTATCATAAATTCTGACTATGGTATCTCCCTGTGAAGATGGAATCGAGCCCATAGTGTCACATTGCCTCAGCACTAGAGATCTTACCTGTCTGGCCTAAAGGCCTGCTGTATCACTGTAGGAGGCCAACCCACAGAAGGAGGCACCGCATTGGCAGACCACAAGTAAAGAATAGTAAGAAAGAAAAATGTAAGAGACAGGATAGAATGTGGCCCAGCATTGCTTCTCATATAATGCACAGTATATCACATTGTCACTATTTAAATGCAGAAAGAAACTACAAACCCATCTCTCAATAGTACGTTCTGCACTATAGACTTCAATAAGGGCCCTGTGCTCTCTTTCTATCACTGATACGTGTCATAATTTAATGTAAACACTAGACTTTTATTGTCACTTCAACATAGACCAATAGTCAGTTTTGTTCAAAGTCTAGAAGTAGCTAGCACTGCACCAAAACTACGTTATGGCAATGGCACATTTTGCCAAACTGAAATAGAAATACTGTATATGTTGTAAAGCTATACAGCTTTCAAGGGCACCTACCTTATTTTACGTGCGTTTGGAGTTGGTACAGATGCATCAGTGTGGCTGTGGTGCAGATATTTGGGCTCGGTGTTCCCCTGTGACGCCATTGACTTCGTGTGCTGATCGCTTCCTGCAGGGCGTATCACAGGCAGTGTTATAGGTGCAAGGAATGAGAATAGTTTCCACCTGGGAACCTGCACTGAAAAAAAGGTCAGTCTAAGGCCCTAACAGCCAGACGTCTCTTTTTTGTATATGAAAGCCACAAGTTCTGGGAGTTTACACTATATCAATGCCCATCACAGCATACAGTAGAGGGCACAGTTACCATACTGTGAGTAATGGCATTCTGCTCTGGCACAGTGTTCATTTACACACAAAAAGTAGTCCCCTTGTCAGTTTAACAAAAAACATTCACAAATATTTGCAAAGCCAAAATTGGGTGCCAGTGCTAGACCTATTGACTTTGTTATTGCTTGTTTTATTGAATGTAAAGCCATATTCTATTGAGGATGGTGTGACACGTTCGTCCAACTCCTGCAGTTGGAAAAAAGTAAATAACATCACATAGTGTGGAACTTTCATTTAAAGACTTTGGCATAAAACACTCTGATTCGAGTTTGCCTAAACATATAATAAATAGTTCTGCAGGAAAAAGTGTGTGAAATAGAATTAAATATGCATAAGGCATATTATGCAATGGAAACAGATGAAAAACACACAGACGTTTCACACGACACAACAGTCACATATTGCAACTTGGCCAACAACGGAATGTGATGACTCAAATTGAAATGAATCCAAAAAGTGTTCACAAAAGTATCAATGGAAAAGACATTTCAAACTGGGAAAGAACATTTTGTGAGCAATACAAAGTTTCATTGTGTAAAAAAACTCAGACTGTGACCCTGCATATTCTGTGGAATACTTCTCACTGTTCCAGAAGGAAGCATATTGTGACGACAAACGAACAATTTACCCAGTGTTACTACTTGGGTCAGTCAGTGTGGCATGAAATGCAGCATTTATTACCCCAAAAAACGATTGTAACTCTGAAAGCAGTGTTTTCCAACATTTCAGTAGGGGAGAAAGGTGGGAGTTGATGAGGCAGCGGCTGATTTATCAACGCAAAATTCAGCAAGGTCGGGGGCCATTCTCCAGACAGACTAGACTAAAATTAGCTGGCGGGCTCCGGCTCTCAAACCTAAGGTCGTGACCTTGCTTCCACGCCTTTCTTTAACACATTCGCCGCCATTGGACCGGGTAATGTGCCACAGTTTGCAGGCTCGCAGAAGCGTCCTTATCATTTAAGAAGCAATATGTCCACAACTTTTAAGACCCTGGGGGCCTCATTTATGAGCCCTTGCGTCACTTTTACGCCGCCGGTGCATCACTTTTTGTGACACACCAGTGGCGTAAACAATGCGCCTTGTTGCGCCATATTTACAAAGTGACGCATCTAGGTAGATGCGTCACTTTGTAAACCCCTGCGCCACATTATACCTGCGCCAGGTATAATGTATGCAAAGGGGGCGTATTGACGCAAGAAAGGGTCGTAGAAGTGACGCAGTGAAATCTATGAGATTTCACTGCGTCACTTCTAGGACACCGTTGCGTCAAAATCTTGCGCCTGCCTCACAGCAGGCGTAAGACTGACGCAAGCCCTTTCACATGGGGCTTGCCCCATGTGAAAGGAAGCATTGCCGGAGTTGCGTCACTTTTGTGACACACTCCAGCAATGCGTCACTTTTGCGCTTACAGATACGTCAGAAATACTGACGTATCTGTAACTCCTTGCGACATGATGCGTCATGCATTAAATATGAAGCATCACGTATTTCGCAAGGAGTGCGCACTGAGAAGTGACGCATTGCTGCTTTCACGCACAGATGCGTCATTCCTCATAAATGAGGCCCCAGGTGCGGCCCTTGCGCCGTTCCTTTCATGTCTAATTATTGACCTGTAAGTGACAAGGTCCAAAATTCTCAACTGATCATCATTTGGAGCGTGACGCCCTGCTTGGATTCATATCTGATAAATGAGAGGCCGGCCAGATGTTGCAGCCTGACACCTTTTAGAGAACCTTGGTCTCCTTTGATTTCTGTGGGCTCCGCCTTCAAACCCGCGTGGTTTCTACCTCTTTAGAGACTCAAAAGGTTGAGATGTGTAAATGGCAGAGGGGGGAAGTGAGAGCATGCAAGTCAGCTCTGTCTGGTGAAAAGATGGGCTTTCTTTCACTTTTGTATTTGCTGTGTTCACCTTGGAGCTAAAAGTGACGTAGCACGAAATGATGTCCCGCCCCGGCCAGAGGTGACACACAGGGGCACAGCTGTGTGTCTGTAGGTAGGTGACAATATGGGCCTCAGACCAGGACTGCCCATTCACCTACATCCCCATCACGGGAAACAGCCTTTACAATGAGGTATTTGCCACGTTGTACCTTTACCACACATTTTTTACCACATAGGTTTTTAAAACGCATATGCTTTTACAAACGAATGTCTTTACCATGCATTTAAGGCAAGTTCGGGGTGTGGGGGTCTCCCCCTCAAATAAATTGGTTATATATATAAATATATAGATAAACAATGCGTGGAAAAGGCATACGTTGTAATAGCATATGTGATCTTAAAAAATGTAGGGTAGAAAATGGGGGGAAAAGGCATGCAGAGTATTTCCCTGGTTTGTTTCGTCATACAAGCCCCCCATCACCCCACACACAAGCTTACTGTCTGTGTGGTTGTCTAAATGCGCTAATCTGGAGGTGTATTGCAGATATTAGTCCCCATCAAACTACTACAGTTTCCATTTTTACACACATAAATTCATGGTGTTCCAACACTCAAAATCCACTTGAATATACTCACAGATCCACCTCACCAGGGTCTTGTGTAAAAGAAAGTAAAGAAAGAGACCATTATGGAAATTCCATGTACAAGACAGATAAGCCATTAGTCTCGTGGCAAACCAGTGAGATAGAAGGAGGTTTGCCACCCATTGATGCATTCCCTCAAGGGGCATTTTCAAGGGTTTACTTCTTGTGGCCATCATCTTGGTAAACCTAAACAAAAAAACACAGCAGAAAGGCCTGATTTAGAGTATCCTTCAAGACGTAGTAAAATTCATCGGCTTTACTTCCTAAACCATACTATCCCTACGATAGAGGCAATTCAGTGAGGGGATTCTCCTCACTATTTAGATATTGTTTTTGAAAATGGAGGATTTTTATTTATCAATGTACACACATGCAGTGTGATAGGAGTGCTGCATTACTTTACCACGTGTACAGATTCAGAGTTGTCAATTTTGTCCAGGTCAGGACAATTCATGTAGCTAGTGGAACTCGGCAATCAATTTGTGATCTTTCTTTGATTTGATTTTAAAGTGTGATATACTTTGAATGAGGCGTTGTAGAGCTTCGTCAGGACTGTATGTCTACTTTACATGGATCACGTCCCTTCTCGCCTCACTCCAAATCTTCTGTTCAGTTTTCTCTGAGTGTCTCCATTATCCATTATGATTCAGTACACAGAGTGGCCCTTACAGCCCATGGTGCTGCTCTTCTCACCTCCCACAGTCTTGTTTTGAGTTTAGCCACTCTGGGAAGTCCATGGTCCCTCCTACTACTCGGATCTCCTAGGGCTGTGTAGAGCCTGCTTGCACGCCCACCTCCCCCTCTACTTTGCAACGCCCTGTCCATTTAACAATCTCTGCTACGCTATGAACTGTCCTCAGACTCAGTTTGTCTCCAAGACGACAGTGGTAGAGCGGGCCAATCAGACAACTTGTGTGTTTTACAATGTGCGGTTTGTGATTATCAGAAGTCTGTCTGGCACTTGGGGAACAGGGCATGGGCCATTGGGGAAATTGTACTTCTGAGCATACAAAGAATGGAAACATAAGAATGCAATTAATGTTGGATGTTATGGGTGAAAACTACAAATGGACGCTGTTTTAAACGATATGCATGCAGCTAGCTCCCCTTTGAGTGTCAGTGTTTCGTTTAGATTTCTTGATCATGTGTTCCTAGTAATTCTCTTTATAGCATACAGGACCTTTTCATTCTACATTCACTCAACCAGGTCAAAGTGAGACTGCCTTATTACTCCCAGTCCTCTGTTAGGCTGCCAATTTTCCATATTTTGGTCCATTTATTACAACTCCTCCCCTCTAAAACTTGTTGGCCAGCCATCATGCACCAGTCCATGTCTTTTTCCCACTTTTGTAGTTCAGAGGGCAGGGTGCACGAAGCTAACAGGAAATATTCCATTTTGCAATCAATAATTCCAGAATGATCAACAATCTTGGGTATTTCAATGTAGGATCCTCGCCCAGACATTCAACAGTGCTACCTTATAACAAGTCTGATATCTGTAGTTCTGTTACCTGGTTCAAATTATAATAATGTTAATTACAATTAAATGCATATATACCTACAATTATAATATCAACAGTTTGGATCACAATATTTTTGTACCTTATATTATAAGCATGTAAAGTCAATATCTTTGTGGTTGATTTTTTTACCACAATTTATTGCCATAAAACCCCTCCAGAGGATGTATACGAAGTTAATCATCACTACATTTTCCTAATATTATAATTTTTAAAGTAACCACCTTTACAATCAGCTTCTAAAGTCTATGCAGACAGATCACAAAAGAAGCAAATGCATTTCTTACTATCTGGTAATTATATATTGAGGTCAAAATGTGTTGCCTAAGGAGATTTTGTCTTCTGGACATTATTGTAGCCAGGAAATGTAACATGAGCTTGATGTGTAAGAGTTTACTGCTATACTGTAAATGCTTTTGATCCACTTCTCGATGAGCAATGTTATTGTACGTTGATCCTGGGAAAATAGAGTAATGGTTTCAAAATTCATCTTTCTCTCACCTTCAGTTAATCTATGTTTGTGTACGAGCAAAGTACAACTGTGTACGGTGCTGCTGGGGTTGCCTTTGATGTATAGGTCTTAGAAGGCCCACCCGCCTTACTTCCTACTAAACCAATCCAAACTCACAGTTCTCGATCATGATACATTGGCACAGATTTACCACGGTTTTGCTCTGTTGCAAACTTCCTAAGACCATCTCTGGTTTTAGGTCTATTTTGTTTTGAATTTATAAAGCAGAGTGACCACTCAACAAGGCTAATTTGGCACTGATAACGCCATGAGAAATGTCATCAGAAAGGCACAGCTAGCCATGAAAAGAGACAACATTTTAAAAGTCCTTACTGGAAGAAACAGTAAGTCTTCTACCAATTGATTTGTGATTAAATCTTTGAACAATCAAGAGTTTTTATTTCAGGCATAAGCAAACACTTAGGACAACACCACATTCACCCCTAACACAAAGGAGATGATTCAGTGGAGGAGACAGTCTTGTTCACAAAACCTATTAATTAGAAAAATATCCTCTCCTCATCAGGGATCCAATAAATACACCCAGAGAAAGAGGATATGATTTCTCGGAGAAGGGTTCAGAGCCAATCTGGCAGCAAACACTGGATTACCCGTTAACTGTAATTTATGAAACTGGTAAATCAGGATATGTTGAATTGCAGTAGTCATTTTGAGTTGAAACAAAAGCAACTGGATCTTATGTGGCAATGAAAATAACTGAAGAACATATCACATAAAGTAAGCTGGAAAACACAGGATTAAACTAAAATGGAAATTTGATAAACCTGAATCAATGATTAATCAACTATGACTCCGATTTATGTCGGTGCTTGCAATAAAGGAGGGCCAAGCCAGTAAGCCAAAACAAATATTCCTAAAGACAAGAATGCTCAAATGGCCACAGAGTCTCAGCTTTGTTGCCATTCAGTTTCAATTTATTCAGACATGTCTATTGTTGGACTTTCAGAAGACAACTTTGGTGTTTCGAAGCAACGTGGCTTGAATCACCTGTATGCCTAACAACATTTTGTGCATTGCCTACTTAAACCAAAATATTGAATAAGTAATGCCAATGGAATCGTACACACATTAAACATAAACATAAACAATGAACAAAAAGAGACCAGCTAATAATAATATTAATAAAACAATTTATAGCGCGCATGGCTACTTCAACCGAAGTGTCCCAGCACTAATGCGAACTGACTGCCAAAGTGAACAAGGGGCCAAAAAAGAAAGCAAGAGCTTCCTTAAAAAAAAACATGTTTTTAGCTTTTCCAAAATAAAAGTTCTGTTTTAGCTTGTTGGAGATGCAGCAGGAGAGAGTTCCACAACTTGGAGGCAAGCAACTTGAAAGAGCTGCCCCCAATTCGAACTTTCCTGAAAGTGGGAACCTCTGCCAGCAAGGACCCTGAACACCTCAAACACCTTGAAGGAAGGTAGGGTTTGATAAACTGATGGAGATATCTAGTGCCAGCTTTGTTAAAGGCCCTGTAACAATAACAGAGAGCCTTAAAAGACAGACTCTTCTTAATCGGAAGCCAGAACAATTTCTGCAGAGCTGAGCCCATCGAAGTCCGCCTTGGAAGGTTCAGCAATAGTCAAGCAGCAGCCTTATGTACACATTGAAGCCTCATAATTGGAACTTGAGAGACTCTGAAATACATGATATTCCAGTATTCCAGTTATGAGATCATAAGAGCCCGGGTTACATTTTCCTTGCAGCTTCAGGCATATGTCCAATGATCTATTTCAACATCCCAAAACATTTGCCTGCTAAGGCAGTGATCTGGTAGTCGAATGTCAACCTCACGTCTGATGGAGTAGGGTTTTAACTACAAAACCTGCTCAAATTAACTCCCCAGTAACACTTATCAATAGTGTAAAGTGTGACGAATGTGCATCAACATGAACATAAAGGTGAAAACGCTTTGTGCATGGGTGCACTAATGTTAAGACTCATGCATGAAAGACAAGGCTGCATTTTCATTTTGCTTTTAAAGATCAACAAAAACAATGCTGCTTTTGCACATTAATGCTCTTGCTAGGGCAAATAACATTGGGATTAGTACAATGGTGGGAGGTTAACAGTGAGAAGTATATTTGTAAAATTAATAATGTTTGTGTTCTATTTACTTTAGAAAACATACGGGCCTATATGTCTGCATGAATGCTTAAGGGTTAATTTGGTTAAGGAACAAAATAATATACTGAAAATCGAGCACTGACAGAGAGTGGAAAGACAGGAAGTAGCTGACTTTCGGTAAATAATGCAGTGTGTCTGCCAAGAAGAAGAAACGATGGCTATGGGAAAGTGAGGAAATGTTCAAACTTCTTCAGTCGAAAGCGGCAACTCTGGATAAAACTATGAAAAAATAAAATACATGTTACAGACTTGAGGAAATGTGTGGATAGTGTAATGAGAATGAATAGAGAACAAAGGGTGTACTAGAAAATGTGATTGTGACTATGGTGGTGTGACAGAACACCGCCCAAATCAACCAATGAGAGACTGAAGTTTAGAAAATCTTTCAACTACTGTGGGTTTGACATGCATGTTTTAGGGTATAACTGGGGTGCCTTCAGGGGGTGGTTAGGCCGGCGTTGGTAGAAGCTTAGAGGGTGATCGTCGCTGTCTGTCGGTTTGCTGAGGCCTACCTGTTTCCTGTTCCTGTCGTATTGCCAAGTATCCTGATGATCTTTGTTCCTTGAAATCTATCTCAAGGGACCCACTACTATCCCTGAGGCCAAGGGGTGGTATTTCTTATTTCCTTGGGTTAGTATTAGCTAAATGATTTATATTTTGCATAATCATTTGCAAATGTATTTTGTCTCTGAATCTTTTGTCTCTTCACCTATCCACTCCTTCATGTGCATTTATTCATTTTCATATGAGTTTGATACTATTTGCATCAATATGTTTTTCTCTCTCTCCTCGTGAATAATACTTTGCTTGTCTTGTGATTTCTGTACATATTTGAGCTTTTATTCTAACATTATTTGGTGATCAACAGAATTAACTTTACAACGAGTTTGGGGTTATTTAGATAATTATAAATAGATAGATAGTTAATATTATTACCATCAACTTCTCAACTTTAGGTCTATCGACCAGAGGAAAGAAGTTGATATGCAGGCTCAGATGGGGTGAGTTTTTGTTATTGGCCCGTTGTATGCTGTTGTGAGGTTATTGATTATCGATTCCTGAGTCACGCTAGATCACGTCAAACAGGATGCCCAGATTCTTGACCTTGGCACCCACAGAGAGACACTGCCTTACAGATAAGACAAAAACAGTGGTATCAAGATTTGAAATGCTCTCTCCAACAAAAATTCTGTAAACTCCTCCACGGCTCGATCTTTAATCCATAATTTAGACAATCTGGAAAGAATATTTGGTTTGCTCACTGTGTGAAATGCTGCCATGAATTCTAACAAAATCATGAACACTGGAACATTGGCGTCTGCTGACTGAAGAAGGTCAACTAAAACAGACAGGACTGTTAGCTCTGTACTCCACCCAGGATGGAAAGGCATCTGAGCCAGTGGCGTAATGAAACTCGAGGGCCCCCCCTGCAAAGTACATGGGGGGCCCCACTTCCAGCTCACTAAGGAGTTCTCAGGCAAGCATACTTTGCTGAGGGGGCCCCCTGGAGCCCGGGCCCCCTGCACTACGGGTTCTGTGGGGGCCTTTGTTACGCCCCTGATCTGGGAACGGGGAGGAAATTGTTATCCTCTACAAATTAAAGACCCAGATGATCAAACAGCTATGGTCAACAATTTAGCCAAATATGGAAGCCAAATAAAATAGGGTAATAGTTGGTCAGAGTGTGAAACCTAGGAGGCAGAGGACCTAAAACAGAATCAATCAATTTACTTGTTGATATAAGCAATGCAAATTCATCTGAATTTACAGGAAGAACTCATGCAAGAGAGTCAGTAGCCTAGGCAGGAGAGTGCCCAAAGTCTAAAGAACAATTAGAATCTTAAAGGGATGCCTGAATTGCGATAATCTTATTTTAAAAACAAATCCGCTGATCCGCCTGCATTGAAGGGTCTATCAGCTCCCTAATAACTGCAGAAATTGCTGCACAAAGATTGGGAGAGCTGAAAATGTTATCTGAGCTATAGCTATTTTTAATTTTACAAACGTAATAATTTGTTGTCACTCAGCTTGGGCAGCAGGATTAAAACTAATCCTCTAACAATGTCCAGCACCGGGAAAAAAATGTTTGAAGGCTTCTAAATCTTGGGAAAACCAACTCTTGGAGTGGTGAGTTGTTTTTTCTAGGCTTGTTGGTTAGCCGCTAAATTCAGTAACTCAAAATATTAATTCAAAAGGTTCTGTGGGTCAGCTGAAAAATAAAAAAACAGGCACTTTCTCCAATTTACAGTTATCTAAACAATCTGCAGAAATAGCTTTCCACTTCCTATATTTTGCTGCTGGGCAATATGCAACTTCAACTTTGATAGCTGTGCTAATGAATTAGGAAGACTGGAATTATCTCATCAGGTTGTTTGTAATATATGTATATAATATATGTAACGGCTAGGGCGCTCGACCTCGGACCTGGGGATCTGGGTTTGAGTCTCGGTAAGGACGCCAAAAACCTCCTGTGATTCTGGGCAAATCACTTAATCTCCCCGTGCCTAAAATGAATGTGTGTCCTCATGTAACGTAACTGGTGATATGTAAAGCGCTCTGATACCTGATTCGGTTCGGGTCTAGTTCGCGCTATATAAAACTCTGCAAAAAGAAAATGGTTAATTATTGGTTAAATTAGAGCCAATAAGGTTCTAAGCATGTCCTTTCAAATGAGTAGGTAGCAGTATATTAAGTTTCAAATAGAAAAGAAACAATAAAAACGTTTGCTGTTAAAAGTGTCACAGGAAATTGAAGTGAATGTTTCTGTCATCCATATTGATCACCTGTGAGTCAATACTGCACTATTGAGCCAACGCCAAATCTAACAGATCATATGCAGCATTACCCACTGAAGGGATACAGTATTACAGAAAGAATCATACTTTGTAGATTAACACATTTGTGACCACAAATGCTATCACCTCCCTTAATAGAGCATTGAGCTTCTTTTAAAGTATAATTTGGGGTGTAATTTATTTAAATACGTCAAGGATATGGTCAGAGAACCATATCTCCGTAATGACAACTAACTCCAAAAAGTATTCGGCAATTAGCTTCTTGATGGACTGAGCGACTGTCACTTCATAGCAAGCATTTAAAAGAATGTATAAAAACCTGTAGTTAAAAGACATTCTAGGCCTCAAAAAAGGGCCCCAGTTAATAAGTTTATGTACACAGCCCTGCAAAGTAACATAACATAACGTGTACTTGTAAAGCGCACGTTCACCTCAAACGAGGTATCTTGGCGCTAACAGATGTTTATTGTTTCCCAACTCAATGCTACCACGCATCAGGGGTTAGACTAACATTTTAGTGTGATGGTCCGCATCACTGCACTAAAATGCCTTAGTCACGCATTATTATTGCCTTGAAACCATCTGTGCTGCGAGGGAGAAGCGGAGAGTGACGGCGACAGTCAGAAGCTGCATTAACAGCATGCTGCAGAGAAGACTCCTGCTGGCCTCAGTGGTCTCTGTGTGTCAAGAGTAACTGAACTGTATGTAAAACTGGAAAATAGAACTTGGGAGGTATGTCATTCTAAGATGGCCATTCATTTCTAGAACATACATTTTCATTTGTCCAATTCTATGTCTAGTTCCATTTCACATCTATCCAAAATAGCTGTGTCCCCAAAACTTGCGGCCTACACGCTAGTTCCCATCAACTTTCCACGTGACATACGTCCCTTGACCCTGAGCTGCACCGCAAACCCCAGAATCTTGTATGGAAGCTGCTGTTTCACCAGTAGAAGCGAAAATAGAGACTCTAAGAATGGGCAACAGGGGAGCGGCCTGTTTATACCCTGCAGAGAGAAAAACCCAGGAAAAGATATGTGTGGTCTCTCCGGAGACTGCTTGAAATTATGTAAGGAGGGCCTGCATCAGCCGACCCAGGTAAAAACTGGAGCCTTGTGGGGTCTGACGCGGAGGAGTGTATGGAGAAAATGGGTGATTGTCAATACTTTTTTTACTAGAGTGCAGCAGAGGAGAGCTGTTGAGAGCTAAGAATAAACGTGCAAGCACACGTGGGCATCTGAAATTGTATGTCTAGCCAGCAGCAGCCGGTGCAGGTAAGCGCGGTGGGTGGTGTGGAAGGGGGGCGGGGGGATGGGGGGTGACAGATTAGGATTTATTTAATTTTCCCTATACCCTCGTCTGTTGATATTCCCCCGCCAGCTGCCCTACCACCCCACCATGCTTACCTGCACCGGCCGCAGCAGTGAAACATTCAGTGTGCGACGTCGAGGAAGGCCAGCATTTATCATGCTGTGACACCCTAAACAAAAGGATGGCGTATGTTTTGCAAACAGATTGGTTTGAGTGAGGAACTACTGCTAATGTTGAGCACCAGGAGACATATAAGAGGGAAGCGACACGAGGAATACAACATTTTCTAGCTATCGCGTCACGAATTTTAGATTCTATTAAGGACAAGGAGGCGAGGATTATGCTTTCTCATTTCTTTACTGCAACAACAGCAGCCAATGAAAATGAAACTACAAATGTAAAAAACAACATTTCCCATGAGGTTTTGAACCACGCCTCCAATACAACAACCAATCACAGTGGTAATAAGCATATAAAGTATAGAGACACTAATCTGGCC
The DNA here is from genome assembly GCF_964261635.1 of Lissotriton helveticus. NCBI lineage: Eukaryota > Metazoa > Chordata > Amphibia > Caudata > Salamandridae > Lissotriton > Lissotriton helveticus. Next base: position 1,295,344,496 of record NC_136065.1, read on the forward strand.
TCCTCTTTCTTTGCGCGAACAGTCTTGTCATAATGATCAAAGTCTTTAACTCTCAACGGAGAGAGCAGTTCCTTAGTAATTCTCAACTGAGAAAAATCCAACGCCAGGAAGGAAACATCTTCCACCAGGAAGGGACAGCAGTACAATCCACAGACGATAATTAACTCTTGTTGGAGTCATTTCCTGAAACAGAAAAAGAAGTTTGAGAAAAAACGCCCACAAACTATATTACTCAGAGGGTGGGTACAAAGTTGTTAAACAACATCATTACAAACAACTTTACAGTTAATATAACTGTCCCAACGGGTGGGATAATCCTCGCCTCCGTGTCCTTAATAGAATCTAAAATTCTTGTTGCGATAGCTAGAAAATGTTGTATTCTTTGGCAGGACCGGAGGCTTCTGATTATGCTGGTTCAAAGCTCATCAATCACAGCATCAGAAACATGAGGAATAGGTTTATAATAAAACACCTTAAACATTGAGTCCGAAGACCAATCAGCCGCCTTGAGGATGTCCTCCAAACGGGAACCCAACAAATAGGCTTTAGAAGCCATCGCACCTCTAGCTGAATGAGCACCATAAACCGAAACATCAATACCAGCCTCTGACATAATCCAACGAACCCATCTGGCTAAAGTAGCTGCAGCGACTGGTTTGAAGGGTTTCTGAACAGAGATTAACAACTGGCCTAACGGATCAGTCCTATGTGCAATAGTACCCTCTTCATAGCATTTCAGACACTGCAACACACATAATTTTCTATTATGTGGAAAAGCGGGGTACTCCACAGAGCGTGACATGGTCTTAGTTCGTCGTGTAATAACGAAGGAGACACCCTGCGGAGAAAACATCCTACCAGCCAAATCTAAAGCCCTAACATCTGAAACTCTGCGACATGAAATGAGGCACAATAGCATAGTAAGCTTGGCAGAAAGCTGTTTTAAAGATAAATCGCAATTATCAGGCCAGGTTTCCAGCAAATTAAGAACCTTAGTAACATCCCACAGCGTAGAATACCCGGGCTTAGGAGGATTAGCCACACGCACTCCTTTAAGTAACTTACAAACCAAGGGATGCATCCCCACCGGCTTACCATCAATGTGATCATGTCCAGCAGAAATAGCAGATCTGAAGTTATTAACTAACCTGTAAGCCAGGCCTGAGGCCGCACATTCACAGAGAAAATTCAGCACCTCAGTTACATTCGATCCCACGGGATCCACTTGTTTTGGAAGGCACCAACCCACCCACTTCTTCCAAGATGCAGAGTATCGTTTCCGGGTGGAAGGAGCCCAAGCTTGTTGCATAAAGCTGGAAGCCTCTTGTGAAAGGCCTGCAAGGCATTCATGTCTCCGGAGAGCGTCCACACCATCAACGTCAACTGATTCTGCAGGATTAAGGGGTGGCAAGCTCCCACTGGATCCTGCAGAAGTGTCGGGAAAACTGGGAGCCGGAATGGAAGGTCCACAGACAACTCCAACAGTGTGGGAAACCACGACTGAGTCGACCAAAACGGAGTCACCAACACTATTGATGTTCTCTGGCGGCGCACAAACGCCGCCACCCTCGAAATCAGAGCAAACGGGGGAAAGGCATAATTCCTCCGTTGCCCCCAATGGTGAAGGAACGCATACATCCCCAGCGCCATCGGATCCGGTCTCCAACTGTAAAACAGGGGAAGATGGGCGTTGAGGCGAGAGGCAAACAGATCCATCTGGCAGGGGCCTCGCATAGTCATGATCTGAGCAAACAGCGATGGATGGAGTCTCCAATCGCTGAAATCTCGACGAAACCGGGAATTCCAATCCGCCACCTGATTGAATTTCCCCGGAAGGTACTCCGCCACTACCGAGATCTTGCGATCCAGGCAAAAGTGCCAAAATTCCTTCGCAATGTGTGCTAGCATGCGAGATCTCGTCCCTCCTAATCGATTGATGTATCTCACCGCTGAGACATTGTCCATTCGAAGGAGAATACAATTGCTCTTCAGCGGTGAGATAGACCTGATGGCAAAGGACCCTGCCAACCACTCTAGACAATTTATGTGTAGTGTGAGCTCGTCTGTTGACCACCGTCCACCTGTGGTGAATTCTCCACAGCGAGCGCCCCAGCCCCACTGGCTGGCGTCGGACTCTATTACCACATCTGGGGCTGCACCGAAGATGGCTCGGCCATTCCAAGCTGACATGTGCTCCAGCCACCACTGAAGTTCCTCTCGGGCTTCGAGGGAGAGAGGGATGAGGTGGTCGTAATGAAACTTCCTCTGTAAATAAAAGATTTTCAGTCTCTGAAGGGCTCTGTAGTGCAAGGGCCCCGGAAAAATGGCCTGAATCGATGACGCCAGAAGGCCCACAATCCTTGCCAGAACACGCAAGGAAATCACTTCCTTGGATAAAGTGGATGTTATCTCCCTCTTGATGGATCTGAGCTTGGGAAGGGGAAGGAGGAGCTGAGCTGCTACAGAGTCTATCAGGAAACCTAGAAACTCCATCTGCTGGTTCGGTATCATGTCTGACTTTTTGGCATTGATAACGAACCCCAGATTTTGCAGCAGAGAGGTCGTCCACTCTAGGTGTGTGAGAAGAAGGGATCGATCTTGGGCTAGAAGAAGCATGCCGTCTAGGTAGACAATGAGACGCACCCCCATCTCTCGGAGGCGCGAGATCACCGGCTTGAGAAGCTTGGTGAACATCCAAGGGGCTGAGGACAGACCAAAGGGGAGCACTTTGTATCAGTACCACTGCCCTTTCCAAGGGAATTGCAAGAACTTGTGATGAGAGGGGCAGATGGGGACCGTCAGATAGGCATCTTTTAAATCCAAGCGGACCATCCAGTCGTTTTCCAACAGTAGGTCTCGTAAAAGATGGATACCTTCCATCTTGAAGTGGCGATACGTGACATAGGGATTGAAATCTCTCAAATTTAGAACTAGGCGTTGACCGCCTCCTTTCTTCTGAACTAGGAAGATGTTGCTGCTGAAACCTCCGGGGATGAAGAGTCCTACAGCAATAGCCTCCTTGGCTAACAATTCTGCTAGTTCTGAGTCGATAAAACTCTGTTCTAGAAGGGAAAAAGGAGAGGGGGAGGAGGAGAGGCCTGAAGGGGGGATTCCAACATCTCTATCTGATAACCTTGGACGGTCCGGAGGACCCAAGCATCCGAAGTGAGGTTCGACCAATTCACCACAAAGTGACGTAACCTGCCCCCTAGCGGAGCTAAACACATCAGACTTACCAGAGGACTGATTGTCGAAGTTCTTGTAACCTCTGTTGACACCTCGATTATAGCGACCTCTGAAGCCGCGGGATCTTGATGGGTAGAAACCGGCCTGGTCTGGTTCTTGTGTGTATCCCCTGCCCCGTCTAGGAGCGTAGCCTCGTTGAGGACTGGTATTTGAATAGCGGCCGGTCGAGCGTCCTCTACCACGCCCGGCCCTATTAGAGACCTGATGCAACATCCTCTTCAAGGAGGCCTGAGATTTATCGAGGGACGCAAAGGTATTAACGAATTTTGCAATGTCCTTCACAAAGTTGTCCCCAAACAACTGTCGTTCCGCCAAAGGACCCGGCTCTGATGAAGCCAACTCTACCAACTGAGGGTCAATCCGGAGCAATACTGACTTCCGTCTTTCAGAAGCTAAGGCGCAGTTGGCATTGCCGAGCATACAAATGGCACGTTGCGCCCAACCAGCTAGGACTTCAGGGTGAATGGCATCCCCTGTCTCTTGCGCCTGAAGGGCCAGTTCCAAGATTTTGGCTAACGGCCCTGAAAGATCAAGGACCTTATCTTGGCACGCTCTGAGCGCGCGATCAATCCCTTTTTTAGGGTCTTTCTTGTATTTTTTAAGAAAGGTAGTCATGGAAGTGTCAATATCTGGTGTGACGGCCACTTTATGGGCCAAATCGGGGAGGGGACACTCGGACTTTAGGCGGGCTCTCACTTCTTTGTCAAAACCTTTGCAGAGGTGGGTTTCCAGATATTCCGCTACAGCCGGGGGAGGGACCCAGTCGGAGGACCTGGGATGTACAATGTCCGAAGGGTCAAAAGAGAAGGGTGAAGGGGTAACAGGGGGGGAAGCATGTTTGCGTTTCCTAGTGCTCTTGCGTGGGGCAGCGTCAGAGGAGTCCGTATCTCTGTCAGTGCCAGTGGTGGTAGTATCTGGAGGGGGAGAAGGGGGGGACGAGACGGCAAGGTTTTGTCACCAGCAGAAGATTCTTTGGATTTACATAGCTTATCATAGGACTGGGCGTGGGGCCAGGCTGTGTCAATAGCGACCTTTTTAGGAGGGGGGGGGGCGGGAATGGTCCTGCTTAGGCAGAGGAAGAGGCTTACCAGGGACCAAAAGCTCCAGTTTTTTGGTTAAGGGAAGCAGGGCTGAGGAAAGGGCTTTATCAAGTTTAGCGTCCAGCTTTTTATCAATCATATCCTCCACGGACTCCTCTTTGTAGTACTCATCTTGGCCCTGGTAGTCACACGCAGCACCCTCCTCATCGCAGTACTCTGTATCTGCCAAATCCACAAGGAATTGGAATTCCACTCAAAGTCCCCAGAGGGAAGCACAATTGCCAGCCCAGGCGAGGGCGTCAAGCAGGGGAAGTGCCAGGCACAGGAGCCAGAAATACCAAGAATAAATCAACTCAGGCGAAAAAATCCAATTCTAGGACTAATGGAGGGTAAAAAACAACCCTTATCTGGTGTAGAAAAAAGGTTGCCAAAAATTGTCCCACTTCCCAACTCACTGGGAAGTCAGGGGTTAATGCTGCCAAGCTCCGATTCAACTTGCGATGGAAAACGCTGCTTAATTTATGCAAAAAACGGGCCCTCGGCTCCTGGCGAACTGCGTGAAACCCCACTTCAGCCGGGGGCAGAGCGTCTTGCAGGCCCTAGGGGCGAGGCGCGCGCGCACGTTGACGCGCGCGAATCACCGGGCGTCAGGCGAGCTCCGACGTGCGCCTCCTTCCCCGAGGGGGGGGGGGCAAGTCCCTCCGTACCGCGGACCGCGAGAGACGCGGCCGCATGTGAAGCAGCGATCGGGGGAGAAGGGGGCCTACCAGCGCAACACGCGCTCGAAGAAAACGAACCGACGCGGAGTGGGCCAGAGAAGCTCCGCTCCGAAGTCAGGAGGGGGAGGGAAGCCGCCAGCGGCGCACAAGTAGATCAGTACAACAGACGATAACCTGCAAACAAGGTCAGACAGTGTAATACAAACAATGCATAAACAATGTATAAATGGCAATATGCACTAAATAAACGCTCTGGGCGTTAGTCACAACATGGGGCCTGCCTAGAAGCAGAATAAGCATATAATGTAAAGAGCACTTATCTGGGCTGCGGAGCAGCAAAGAAAGAGGAGGCCAGATTAGAGTCTCTATACTTTATATGCTTATTACCACTGTGATTGGTTGTTGTATTGGAGGCGGGGTTCAAAGCCTCATGGGAAATGTTGTTTTTTACATTTGTAGTTTCATTTTCATTGGCTGCTGTTGTTGCAGTAAAGAAATGAGAAAGCATAATCAGAAGCCTCCGGTCCTGCCATAGAATACAGGTAGGTGACTCTGGGGGGGCTTCAAGATGATTGATTGCATGAACCCTGACCACAGTAACGGCAATTCCTGCCGACCCAGGTTCCCAGGAATTGCAGCTGCCGCCCGCCAAAGTTAAATTATAAGACATGTGCTGTCCTGTGTATAGGGGTGGGTGGTTGTGTCCTGTCACGTTGAGAGCAGGTACTGATGGCCTTTAAGAGGCACACGGCATGGCTCTCAAGACAGCGGTGCCACGCCATGAGCTCTCCCTCTAACTTCAATGTACAGCAGATGCAATGAGTACTGTACTGTCCTGTATGTAGAGAGAAGCATCATCCCTGTCACTGTGCCAGCCTGCACTCCGAACTAGAAACTGACCCCAGTCTACTGCAACAGTGGCAGTCCAAAGCAGCAGGATTTCTTTTCCCAGAATTGTGATACTTTGTTGAGTCAAAGATAACCCCGGGAGTAATGTTCCTGCTGGAGAGAGGTTGGAATTTTATCTACTGGCAGTGCAGACTCTCACCATAAATGAGCGTAGAGGGTGCTGCAAAGTACGTGTGCCAGCATATCATATAACTATTTTATGTGAATAGTTCAGTGGATTACTGCTTTTGTCACAGAGATCCTTTTGTTACTTGTGGTTAAGCCACACCTGGTACTGAGGTGAGTGGGGGAGGGTGCTGTGTATTTATAACTAATAGGTTTAAAAGCACCTGCTGCAGAGTTCCTTAGAGTTTCTCGTTGCTCAAATGTGTGTAATTTCCGATATTTGTCTCTCTACAGGTACTTCACGATTTTACTCACAAGAAAGTGCCTCTCTGTCATACACTTATTCATTGAATGTCACTCATAAGTGCACTGCAACTTTAAAAATAAATGTCACACATAAACAGTCTTAAACCTTGGCACCTATGTATACATATATATAACAGTCCTTTAGAACAATTAATACCTCATTGACTGAAGCATGGAATGAGGAGTAGAAATTAAATACAATTGAAAGGGTACGGACAGAGCACAACTTGCCAGATGGATGTGAATACCAGTAGCTTGACTGGCTGCTGGGTGCAGCCAGGGTGTGGACTATATAGACGGATTTACCTTTAGAATGCCTTAGGCATGCCGCCAGAGCACCCATTGCATGGATGCACTGCAGGCCTCATTAAATACCCATTGAAAAGCTCCAATTTACCTGGACTAAACAACTGGTGAGAGAACACTACTTCTACCAGCCTACCTTTACAAACCACTTCCTTAAAAAATGCAAAGTACAAAAGGTGAAAAGAAATCCTTTCCAACTACTTTCAAAGATTAGGCACATATTAACATTTTAAAAGCAACTTAATTCCCCACACATTTCCCAGCAGAGATCAGCATAGCAATTATAAAAATGTAAGAGTATATTGCATATACTAAATCTATATACTAGAGCATATTAAAGAGATGAATATGGTCGGTAATTCCTTTGTATAAGTTGGAGTTCTCTTACTCTTAGAGCTTAAGAAACGTCTTGCATTCAGAGGTGTATACCTTGCATCCCACTAGTGTAGGGATATAGACGTTCACTTATTCATCTTGCCAGGAAAGTCCATTAGAACCACAGGCCTGTTTTTGTACTTGTTAATTTTCATATGAGTCTACCATCAGAATATGAACTTGTATTTTGCACTTTGCTAGTTTTCACAAGGAGTCTACTGTCAGGATATGAACTCATATTTTACACTTTGACATTTTCACAAGGAATCCTCCATTAGGATCACAAACTCTTTTATAGTTGTTATTTCTACAAAGACACAGTCAACAGAATTGTGAACTCAATCATTCAATCAATCAGGGTTTTATAGAGCACAGCTACTCTCCTGTGAGGGTCTCAAGGTGCTGTGTGTGTGTGTGTGTGTGTGGGGGGGTGGCTGCTGATCCGTCTAGGTGTGGCGGTTCAGTTGAAAAGACAGGTCTTGAGGTCCTTCCTGAACTGAGTAACGGCGCAAATTGCTTGAGGTGGAGGGGCAAGGTGTTTCAGATCTTGGCAGTGAGGTAGGTGAAGGATCTTTCTCCGGTTTCTGGTCTTGTGGATACGTGGGATGGAGCTCTCTAATTAAAGAGAGGGACCGTGGGATGGAGGCCAGGCAAGTTAAGCGGAATGGATTTGTCTGGTGGGTGTATGGAAGGCGAGGCGGTGGGTCAGATATTCTGATCCTGCGTCATGGAGAGCTTTGTAGGCATGAGTGTGGAGCTTGATGGTGATTCTATTGTTGATGGGGAGCCAATGGAGTTGTCGGAGGTTTTGTGTCATGTGACTGCAGCGGCTATGTCGAGGACCAGTCTGGCTGCAGCGTTTTGGACATTCTGTAGTTTCCTAAGCTGTTTCTGGGAGACGCCGGCATAGAGTGCGTTGTCGTAGTCCAGTCTACTGGTGATGAGTGTGTGGGTGACCGTCTTTCTGGATTCTTTGCACTGGGAGCAATTTAGATGTTGAAAAGGAGCCATGGGACACTCTGCAGGTGATCTCTGTAGGCACTGAGAGGAACGGGGGTAGTCTGACTCGCTGTGTTCGGCCAGTCAGGAAGGAGTGGATCCAGTTCACTGCCTTGTTGCGGATGCTGGCATCATGGAGTCTCATGATTAAGGTGCTGTGGGAAACGGTGTTGAAGGCGGCCAAGAGGTCCAGTAGGATGAGGGCTGCGGTTTCTACCCGGTCGAGGAGGGAGCAGATGTCGTCAGTGGGAGCGAGGAGTCGATCTCGGTGCTGTGGTTGCTTCAGAAGCCCGATTGGAAGATGTCCAGGATGTGTTTCTTTTCGATGAACTCAGAGAGTTGGGCATTGATGGCCTTCTCGATGATCTTGGCTGGGAAGGCGAGGAGGGACTGACGTTCTTGAGGTCTGTCGGGTCAGCAGATGGTTTCTTCAGCGGGGTTGATCTTGACGTGTTTCCAGTCATCTCGGAAGGTGGCGCTTTCTGTGGAGCATTTGACGGTGCTGCGAAGATGTGAGGTGATGGAGGCGGCTGCTCTGTGGAAGATGTGGTATGGGCAATAATCTGATGGGGCTCCTGAGGGGATGCTCTTCATGGTCTTGAGTGTGTATTCTGTGGTGAGTGGAGTCCAGTTGAGCACGATTTGTGGGGTGCGGCATGGTTGTGTGCAGTGGTGGTCAGCGTAGGGACAGGGTCTTGGGCGTAGAAAGTCATCCTAGATCTGCCTGATGTTCTGGTGGAAGAAGATGCCAAGTTTGTTGCAGAGGTCTTGTCACCGTTTTCTTTGTAGTTTTGAGGTGAAGGTGGTGTGCCTTAACAGAGGATTCGAAGGTTGCATGAGTTTCTGAGGTTTTTTTATTCCTCCATCTCTTCTCAAGCGTCGTCAGGTGCATCTGGAAGGTGGGAGTGAATCAGCTGGCTTTCTTTGAGTGTTGCTTGCTTGGTGTCTTCTTGAGCGGTGGCAGAGTGTCAGCGCAGTTGGAGATACATTGGAGAAGGTTGCGAGCTGGGGTGTTGGTGTCTGTTAGTGTTGGTGGGGTGGTCGTGCCGATGAGGTCAATGAGACATTCTTCGGTAGCCTTGTTCCAGCTGTGACAGGGGGTATTGTGAGCAGTGGTGAGCGGTGGGCGTGGCGAAGTCAAGATGTACACAGTAGTGGTCGGTCCAGAGGAGCTTGTGGTGTGGCTGTAGGTGATGTTCCAGCTGGTAGACAAAACGGGATCGAGCGTGTGTCCGGCTGTGTGGGTAGGTGCGGTTACTAGCTCCTTGAGTCAATGTTCATCTACATCACCTCAACAACTGAAACCAATGGAATCACATCTGACATACACTATTTCCTGTATCGTATTAATGTATTGATTAGAAACAGCATAAGATTTATTGATGGTTAGGCAAACAACATGATATTAACACATGACTTGGTAAGAAATATCTAAAAGTCAAATATGCCAATCTGTGTTTGCCAATTATTTGCCATTTTTATGGGCAGGTTAACAGGGAAGATGGCCTAGTGGCTAGAGCTGGCTAATTTGGAACCTGGGAACCCAGATTTGAATCCCAGCCTTGGCAGGCCCTTGGATCAACATTGTTTGATTCTAGCCAAATCAATTAATCTCCCTGTGCCTTAAAATATGAAATGCATTTGTCTAATCCTCACTTGATGTACACAATGTACAAGATCATCTCCCAACCCAAACACTTAATGCACAGTACTCCATTGCTTACTTGTTAGGTTTGCAGAGAACAAATGCAGTGTGAGTGAGGTTAGTAGTGTCTAACTGTCCAGAGGTCCAAATACTTCAGTTAGCCCTTCAAACTAGATGGAGAATGGAGGCAAAATGATGCATTATCCTCTAATGACTATCCAGTGGCAGCTCCTCTGCTAATGTGGAGGAGGTCGCCCCACAGCTCGCGGAGCAGTGTAAAAGAAAAAAGATAATGGTAATAATATAAGCTATTATTATTTTATTTTTAGAATCCACCACGTTTGGGTGGGGTGTGGCCGGGCGCCTATGAGGAGGTAGGAGGAGTGATTTCTGCACTCTAAACTGCGCATGATGGTTTGGCCGGCGGACTTGGCCAGGCCAAACCGTCATGTGCACTTTGCATATTCCCCACCCAGGCTGCATTACACCCTTTGCATTGCAGCATTGTGATTTGCTCCGTGGAGCCTGGGTCCTTCCTACTTTAGCCCGGAGAGGAGTGACGATGTGGGAGCGACAGAGGAGAGAAGTGGCGATCAGGTTAGAGAATTCTTTTTAAACCTAACACCTACCCTCCCCACCCGCCAGCCCCGTAGCGTACCAGTTACCACTGTAACTATCCCTATATTCTTAATACTAAGCCTAATAGGAAGCATCTGCATCAGAACTGGGCTCCCCAAAACACTGGGCAGACATACTTAACAAACTTTCCATGGAGCCAAGTGAGTGTGTGACCCTCAGCATTCTTATCCATTCAGTTAAACTGCCAAAAGGATGCTTAAATTACTCATCATCTTCCTGTTTGCCATCTGCAAATCCAATGGATGTGTGGTTTAAGTTCCCCAGTATTGCTTCAGAAGTCATCTGTTCTTTGTGACCCTGCGTCATCTCAGCAAAGATCTACTGCCGAGATCTCCTGAAAATGTAAGATTGTTCTATTTGTTCCCCTAGCACTGAGGCACTCAGTAAGGTAGGCCAGGTAATTCTGATGGGGCCAGTTACCAGCTCCATCAGAATAATGAGATCCTTAGACACAGGAGGGATATTTATGCTTTACCGAGACATTTTGGCTACTGAAATCTGCTGAAATATTAGGGTGAAAGTCTGGATCGAAATAAGGAATAATCATGGGACTTAACATGGAATTGCTGAATATTTCTTAGTGGACTGGAATTACCAGTAAACCTGCTAGGGGTAACAGGAAGTACTCGTCCATATCCCACTCTACTTATAATGAGCCACATAGAGGAGTACATTTTGGTTCTGACTCAAATCCCATCTTTCAGGCCTCTTGTACCACTCTCATGATTTCCTTGGAGCTTGTATGGCCCACCATCTGCAACATATCTGCCTCCCTGGATTACAGGATGGCAAACAGGGTGGAAACAGGTTGTCCCTCTCCACCTTTCCAGCTGTCCCTATCTTCACAAACTATCTTAGATTCACCTCATACCTAGATCAGACAATACCATCAACAGGAGGCCAACTGTGATCACTAGGTGCCTAAACGGTGGAAAGAGGAGTGCACCCCTGCAAAGAACACCAAGTATTAGGGGTGCTGTGATAGGCTTGTGAACGTTTTACTGCACTAGTGCACTAACCTTTGAGTCCCATTGGTAGAGTTAATAAAGGATGTTTACTTTTCAAAGCATTCTTTCTCCATTCATTTTGTCCTAAGTGTGATTTATAATTGATTTATTCTACAGGTGTTTACTGCCCAAAATGGTATCTTCTCTTTCACGTGTCTGGTGATTCCTGCATCTACAGCTAGGCTATCTCTCTGCAGAGAGACTATATTAAGTAGCAATGTACAATCTCAAACTCTCAAAACCAGAATGGAGAACAATGTTAAAACTCTGCAGACACTAACAAACAAGAATTAGAAATGCAATAGCTGCCTAAAGCTCAACTCAAAGACAGAGGTCCTCGTCCTCGGACCCTCCCCCACTGCGTGGGACAGCTCCTGGTGGCCCCCTGCCCTCAGAAACCCACCCACCCCGATGGACCACGCCCTGAACCTCGGCATCATTCTAGACTTCTCCCTCACCTTGACCCGCCAGATCAGCACCATCACCCCCACCTGCTTCAACTCTCTCCGCATCCACCGCAAGACCCTCAAGTGGATCCCCCAAAATGTAGAAAGACCATCACCCATGCACTCATAACCAGCAGACTGGACTACAACATTCTCTATGCCGAAATAAACAAACCCTGCTACACAAGCTCCAAACCATCCAGAACACCGCAGCCAGACTCGTCCTCGGAACCCCATGACACGAGCACATGACCCAGCACCTACAAAACCTCCATTGCCTCCCCATCGAGAAGAGAGTGACCTTCAAGCTACTCACTCACACCTACAATTCCCTCCACAAAATCGGAACCAAATACCTCAACGAATGAGTCCCCTTCCACGTACCCAAAAGGAAACTCCACTCCGCCGACCTCGCCAGGCAGAGACCTCACGCATCCGGAGAACCAGAGCAGGCGGAAGAGCCATCTCCTATGTCACAGCAAAGACTTGGAACAAACTCCCAGTCAGCATCAGATGCTCCCCCACCCTGCCCACCTTTAGGAAGTGCCTCAAGACCTGGCTCTTCGACTGATCCGGAACTGCACCCCCCCCCCCCAGCCCCTGCCTTGAAACCCTCACGGGTGAGTGGCGCACTTTAAATCCCCTGATTGATTGATTGATTGAATAGATCTAGCATTTTTTTAAGTTAGAATTATTGGTATTGTAAATGGCAATGTCTTTGACCTACCAACGGAGGAGGGAGAAAGCAGCGGGGGGCAATCTGCCGAAATGCTCTCTTGGAGAGCGATTGGCCAAACGTAAACCAAACAGACATTAAAAACAAGAAAACGTGTTGCACAATACATATAAGTAAAAACATTGTCTAGCGCCGGGACACTCTGTTGAGTAGCTGTGCATTCTACAAATCCTTTTTTAAACATAACATAACAATGATGACAATTTCCAGAGTAAATTGCACAGTGTAAGGTGTGCCTTTGCTGTTTTAACAGTTACCATCCAACTGAAGGGTAATCATTTGATCGACTAGGGCAGAACAAAAAAGCTAAGGTTACACAATCTGAATCGAATGTGTATTAAGTAACCCTAACTCTCTACAGAAAATGCATTTACACGCTCAACTACACGATCTATGGAAAATCAAAGAAAGGCCGAAAGTTAGCGATTTACATATTTCATTCCCAACCTCTGAACGATTGCAGCTGCTTGCTCACGAAACAGAAATCATGGGTAGTCTCTGCTTTACTGCTCCACCAATTTTGTGTGATGTTAGGCAAATATTTTATTTCACTGAGACTTTTTTTTTACTTCATTATCACATATGAGAGCACCTTCAAATATGTGAGTTTAGTGATTGCGCTGCACAAAAACCTATTGTATTCGATGTATAATACGATGCTTTATGCATATTTAGAATTTAGGCCAGGTATTGGGTGTACACGGCGATTGCCGCACCTCTTGATTAACTAATGGCACTGCTGTAAGGGGAAGGACCGGAATGTTTCCAAAAAGCACATGTTGAAAAACTAACATTTTTAATAAAAGCCACTGAATGCATTGAAAGAATCTAAAGCATTAGCATGTTAAAAAAATAAACTTTTTTGAGTGTTGAAGACACTACATAATGTGTGTTGCATGACTTATATTGCATTGAATTTAATTGGACTTATATAGTTTTTACTTCCCCTGACCAGGGGTTGAATGGCTTTACAGCATCACAGAGAATAAATATGCAAGTATAAACTTTTGTCTACAGACAGCAACCAAACTAAGGGGCCTATTAGGATGGCGGACGGACCTGCGTCCGTCACCCCCGAGGTGGAGGGACCATCCGCAGGGGCAGCGGCGGTCCCTCCGGTGCAATTAGGATGTGACCGCCACCCTGGCGGTCACATCCCGTATCTTTAACCTTGCAGCGGGTGCTGCTTGAAGCAGCACCGGCCGCAAGGTTAAAAATGCATGCTTCACATTTACATGCATAAAGCGGCAGGCACCGCGCGGTGCCTGATGCTTTGTGCATGTCAATGCTGGGGGGTACCATAGGTACCCCCCATGTGCACCCCCCACCTCCGACACCCTGGGCGCCCGCAACGGGCACCCAAACACCAAAGACCACATGCTTTTCCACGGCGGAAAAGCCGCCGCGGAAAAGCATGTTTTCTGCCCCATCCTAATATGGCTGGCGGTGTCTGATAGGCCGGCCCGGAGGATGCGGATTCACCGCAATCCTAATCGGCCCCTAAGAGAGGTAAAAAAAAAGTTGCTGAAAATGCAAATGTGGGGCGCCGGTTTTCAATTGTCATGTTTGTTGTTGAGCGACAGCAGTGGCATAGCTAGGTTTCTTGCCACCTGTGGCGGTCCCAGCCTCTGCCGCCCTGCAGTGACCGTAAGAGCGGGGTGTGGGGTTTGCTGGCAAACAAATCCTGCGTTTGATGCCCCTCGCGGCTGCATGTAAGGGGCGAGGCAGGTGCCCCTAAAACTCAAGCTGCCCGGGGCAGACCGAACCCCACTCCCCCTTGCTATGCTACTGAGCGATGGTCCTTCCTGTGCAGAGTATTATACCCATACAGTCAGAAACTTAAGGCAAAACCTTGCACAGGGGGGTTTTGGGGGTAGCCGAGCACAGCCCCTGGGCAGATTGGGAGGGGGAGGGGTTGGGCCGGCGAGCGGCCATTTTGGTTACTTTGGGCTAAATTGGGACTAGCCCAATTGTAGCCCAAATTTTGAGTGATAGCCCAATAGGTATTTAGGGTTTTTGTGCTTTCCCAGCCACCATTTTAGGTTTGGTGACCTGGTGGCTGGGAGCGCTGCGCGGAGTAGGTTTTTTGTCGGGCCTATAGTGGTAGGAGGTAGTGGTTGGCGGTCGATTATAGGGTGTTGGAGGCAATCCGCTCCTCAGCGAAGCTGGTCGCGTGGGCTTGTTGCTGCCTGAGGCCTTGAGCGGGCCGCGCCCTGTGAGGCACGTGGCGGCGGGGGTGGTGGCCGCCGTTGTGGACTGCTCGCCCCCCTGGAAGGATGGGAGGAAAAAAGTGAGTGGCCTGGGCCGCGTGGATGTCTGGGGGCTCGTACCAGGGAGCAGGAGGCGGAGGGTGGGGAGTAAAGCCCAGCCGGGGAGCACGGCCTGCGTCTCCCTGCCGAGGCCGCTAATGAGAAAAGGCCACTCCGGCCTGCAAGGAGCAGCAGCGAAGGAGAAGGGTAGGGATGTGGAGAGCGAGGTGTGTTTTGTGGAGGCCAAGGCGCTCGCGCCTGGGTCCCGAAGAGGAAGGAGGGCGGCCCGGCGGGGGAGCTCCGAGCGCGTATCACCGGCGCGCACACCGGAGGAGAGGGGCCGCTCATATGGGAAGAGGGTGGCCCCTATTAATATCGGCGGTGCGGTGCAGCCAATTAGGGCCCCGCCTGCTAGTGGGGGCAAAGGTAAATGGAAGGAGCAGCAGGCAGTACAGGTGCCTGCTGCCCCGGGTTTCAGGCAGGGGGAGAGCAGAGTTTTGGGGGGAGGCAGCAGGAGGTGCATGGGGCCCAGAGCAGTCAGCGGGGGCTCCTCACATGGGGGCCAGGAAGCAGGGTCCCAACAAGGGCAGAGATCTCCGGGGGAATGGGGCCTGGTACGGGGGTGGGGGACATGTCCCCCTTGTTGCTGGAGTCAGAGGGGAGCGAGAGGGATTGGGAGGGGTTGGACATTTTTGATTCTTGGTTGGAAGAGGTAGGGTACTCAAGGGGAGGGCGGTTTGGCGGTGGTTCGGGGGGATGGGCCATCTCCCTCGAGGGGTGGGGGGGAGGGTGCAGGGAAGAGGTTGAGGATCAGGGTGTTTTGAGGGAGCCGGAGGGAGGTTTTTGGATGGGGACGTGGGATTTCGCCGGGAGGGAGGCCAGGGGGCGGCGGCGCTGGAGTGGAGCGAGGAGGAGGTGGACATGGGGGATGCGGAGGAGGTGGTTGATCTTAGCATGGTGGGCAAGGCGTGGGCGGCTAGCACTTTAGGTGCAGGCAGGAAGCAGAGCTGGAATGATAGAGGGAAGAGAGTGGGGCCCAGCACACCAGACCATGCTTTTATTTTGCAGGCATCGGATTGACACTGGGCGCCAGACTTAGTAAGGCTGGGAGCAGCCCGATGGCACCAAGGAGAAGTGAGGGTTGAGCCTCGGGCGGTGTGCCCGGTACCGGCGGGAGATCCCGTCGAGGCCGGCAGAAGTAGGCCCACAGCGGGCTTGCCTGCCCTAACACCCACGGGTCCACAACGGTCCGTGGAGCACCACCAGAAGAGGAGTGCGAGAAAGTTAATTTAAATGATTTTAGGAGGGTGCAGTCTGCACCGCTGGCTGTGAGGGACGGTTGTTCTAGGGATGTTGAATTGGATTATGAGGAGGAGAGCATGGAGGAGGGAGAGCTGAGAGAGGGAGAAGGTGAGGGAGAGGGGGGCCGAGTAACGATGTGCATAGTATGTTTCAGGTGTCACAATGCCAGGCGGAGCCCACGGGTTGGACATCGTGATGGGAGGACAGGTCAGCCCCCTCATCAGGATGGACCAGGGAACGGCGAGTGGAATCTTTAGTGCCAGGTAAACGGGCGGCCGGAGTGGCCCTTTTTATGGTGTCTGTGGGCATGGGGGGTGTGGGGGACGCTGTGGAGGGGGGTAGGTTGAGAAAAGGTACGTATGTGATGGATGTGGGGGTGGGATGGAAGACCCAGGTAAGGGGTCAGCGGAGGGCTCAAGTATTGCATCCGGGGGTGATGAAGGTAGCGGGTCGGACAAGAAAGTGACGGCTGGAGGGGATGGTCCAGGTAAGGGGTCAGCGGATAGCACAGGTAAGGGGTTCAGGGTGGACAAGAAAGTGACGGGAGAGGTAACGACAGAGGAGATGGAGACCAAACTGGAAAGCAAGGAGTTGAAGATAAAACGTTTACCGTATTTGCGTGTCACAAAACTATTGGGTGCACATTTAATGTTGTCCACTAAGGAGCGTATTTGGAAGGGTGAATACGTGGAGATCCTGAAGCTCCTTCATAGGGAAGTCAGGGCAAAGGAAGGGTCAAAGAAGGAGGAATATGAGTTAGCGAAATGGCCGAAGGTGCCTCTTACGATAGAGAATTGGATGGGGACATTCCTTATTAATGCCAGCGTGTACTGTGAGAAATTCCCTGAGAGGTCGTGGCCATGTTTAAATACATGGACGTAATTAGGAAAGCCCAGATTACCGGGGGTGGTTATGCATGGGCGTAATACGATAAAGAGTTTCGGCAACGCATGGCGTGGGATTCGAAGGCGAAATGAGGCGAGCTGGACATGGACCTGTGGCAGCATATGATGGGGCTAGCCATGTCAGGGAAGACCATTTTTATGGTCAGCGGGCTGCCACTAGTATATCAGCCCCACCCGAGGTGGGGGGAGTTGAGGGAGGACAGGTGGGATCCAAGGGGACCTGTTGGGATTATAACAAAGGCTTGTGCACCCGGGATTACTGCAGGTTTTGGCATGTATGCTCAGGTTGTGGAAAGGGCGGGCATGCATTGGTTGGGGGACAAAGTCAACAGGGGAACTAGCAGTGGCAGGCAGGGTTTAGGTCAGGGACTCAGCAATAGCTCCCGGGGAGGCGAGGGGCCAAGGGGCAGGGGCCAAAGGGCACATATGCCAGTTACAGTAGACAAGTTGGTGGCAGTCTGCAAGGATATACGGATGCGAAGGCTGCAGAACGTTTAAGGTTGGGATTTTCTGAGGGTTTGCGACTGGGGTACGACGGACCTAGGACAATTTGAGGTCCGCAGAGGAGCACCCAGAGGTGGTGCACGACATATTGGTTAGTGATGTGAGTGAGGACCTCATGGCGGGACCCTTTGAGGATTGGCCTCTAAAAAATGTGATTGTGTCACCCATTGGAGTGCTGCTAAAGAAAGAGCAGGGACATTTTCGCCTCATACAGCATCTGTCATGGCCCGAAGGTGGCTCGGTAAATGATTTCATTAATGAACAGGTTATCACGGTGTCATATTCATTAGTTGACGTAGCCATGTCACTGGTAGTGACTGCGGGTGCAACAGCGATGATGGCAAAGTGCGACATAAAGCCAGCTTTCCGGCTGCTTCCAGTCCATCCAGAGGATGGGGACATTTTGGGGATCCAATTTAACGGTCACTGGTACGTGGACAAGGCATTACCGATGTGCTGTTCTATATCTTGTGCACTTTCTGAATGTTTTAGCACGATCCTGCTCTTCTTTGTGGGCACACTAGACTCCACGGACCGCCAGGAGGCGCTGGACAGGTTCAATGAGATCATGGGGGAACTGGGCGTGCTGTTGGCACCTGCGAAAACTATGGGGCCCTATACGGCCCTGTCCTTTTTGAGCATTGAGTTGGACTCGGAGGTGATGGAGGCACGCCTTCCGGTGGACAAAAAGCAGCAAATGCTGGGGCTGCTGGCGGAGATGTTGTCAAAACAAAAGGTCATGGTGACAGAGATTCAGGTGCTATTGGGGCACCTTAACTTTGCTGGGAGAGTGTAGGGCAGACGTTTTATAGGTGACTGTGCAGGGCACTAGCAGGACAGAGACCTCTGCATCATCATGTGCAGCTGTCGGCAGGGGTGAGGGACCTTAGGATGTGGCAGTTTTTCCTACAGAATTTCAATGGGAGCCCCCTGATGCGGGAGGGGGATATGGTGTGGGATGTGCAAATCTTTTCTGATGAGGCAGGGAGCAAGGGTTTTGGTTTGTGCTGGCAAGGGAAATGGTGCGCGGAGTAGTGGACCACTGAGTGGGCCGGAGGGGGACAGAGCATAGCCTTTCTGGAATTCTTCCTTCTGGTGGTAGCGGTCACGCTATGGGGGGACCAGCTGGTGCAGAAAAAAAGTGACGTTCAGGATTGACAACATGGCGGTAGTGGAAATTGTGAACCGCCGGTCTGCTCAGAGACGTTTTAATGCATGGGCACAGTGGGCTCTGGCCCAGGGCCCCAGCCTGTCAGGGGGCCCCCTGTCAGAGTCAGCTCTGTTCTCCAGAGTTTTGCCCCAATGACCTTGAATATTGCTTACACAGATTGGTTTATAAACCGTTTTCCTTTAATTCACTTTTTATGTACCTGATGTGTGATAGTCTAGTAAAGCCATTCTGCAGAGAAACGTTAGGTTTATGTTTCATGCAAAAGTTTCAAAAGTTTCCTTTAGATCAAAAAAAGGCCTAACATATAAGAAACGGGAGGGCGTCACAGAGATTATGTGCAGTAATATTGGTGAGCTGCTGCTGTGTTACAATATTGAAAACATACATAACTATCACTGAATATTAGATGTAAACACATTTAGGGCCTTATTTATGAGAAGTGATGCATCGCTATGTGAAAACAGGGATGCGTCACTTCTTAGTGTGCCCTCCTTGCGACATGATGGATGCGTCATATTTACTGTATGACACATCATGTCGCAAGGAGTTACAGATACGTCAGTATTTCTGACTTATCTGTAGGCACAAAAGTGATGCATTGCTGGGGTGTGTCTGGAAATAGACTCAACTCCAGCAATGTGTCCTTTGACATGGGGTTTGCCTGCATCAGTCTTGGATGTATGACGTTACAACGCACACTTTTACAGTGCATATCTTTACAACGCATTTTTTACAACGCAACATCCATTACAACGCATTCCATTACAACGCATGCCATTACAACGAAATTTAAAAAACTACATTTACAACGCATTCCATTACAATGCATACTACCTTTACAACGCATACCATTACAACGCATTACATTACATTGCATGTTTGATAAGTATTGGATAGTGTAGGGGTAAAATTTACTATTCTAACTCCAGGGGGTGCAACAGTAGGGTAAGTGTTGGATAGTGTAGGGGTACAAATTACTATTCTAACTCCAGGGGGTGCAACAGTAGAGTAAGTGTTGGATAGTGTAGGGGTAAAAATTACTATTCTAACTCCAGGGGGTGCAACAGTAAGGTAAGTGTTGGATGGTAATGTTATGCGTTGTAATGGTATGCGTTGTAATGACTGAGTTGTAATGACATGCGTTGTAGTGGTGTGCGTTTTAGTGTCATGCGTTGTAATGGTTGCGTTGTAAATGCATGCGTTGTAATGGATGTTGCGTTGTAAAAGCTTTGTTGTAATGGTAGTGCGTTGTAAAAGTTGCGTTGTAAAGGTTGTTTCCCATCAGTCTTACACGCGCTGTGAGGCAGGTGTAAGATATTGACGCAATGGCATCCTAGAAGTGACGCATAAGTTCTCATAGATTTGTGGCGCATGAGTTCTCATAGATTTCAATGTGCAACTTCTACGAGGCTTTTTGTGGTGTAACACACACCCTGCATACATTATACCTGGCACAGGTATAATTTGGTGCAGGGGTTTTCTCAGTGACGCATCTGCCTAGATGCACCACTTTGTATATAGGGCGCAACATGGCAAATTTTTTACGCTGCCGGTGCGTCACAATAAAGTGACGTACCGGTGGCATGAAAGTAAAGCAAGGCCTCATAAATAAGGTCCTTAGAATTTGCATGAGTGTTCCTTTGCCCTGTCAGGGACCTGATGAAATAAAATAGTGTATTTAATATAGCGCACAGCTACTCAGACTAGAGTGTCCTGGCCCGTGACAGCGGGAGGATAACGTGCGTAAAAGACCCATCCGTTATTAAAAAGATAGGTTTTTAAGTTCCCCTGCAGAAAGAGAGTAGGTCTGTGGTTAGTCTCAGCGACTCAGGGAGGCTATTCCACATTTCTGCACCTATAAAGCCGAGGTATCTGCCTCCAGTGCGGGCACGGCATATTTTAGACACAATGGCCAGGTTGGCATTGGAAGATCTTAGGGGTCTAGATGTTGTGTAGCGATTAACACGCCTATGTAGGTATCCTGCTCCTAAGCCGTGGAAAGCTTTAAAGAAGATGGTCATTGCTTTGAAGTCGATCCGTTCTTTTATGCGGAGCCAGTGTAGAGACTTAAGAATAGGGGTCTTTCTAGATCTGGGTTTAGATCTCAGGATGGCTCTGGCCGCCGCGCTTTGTACCACTTGTAGGCGCTGGATAAGGGATTTGGGAAGACTGAGGTACAAGCTGTTGACATAGTCAAGCTTTGATGTCACCAGAACCTGCACCACGATCTTTCTGCTCTCAAGCATTAACAGTGCTAGAAATTTTGTTAGCATCCGGAGTATGCCAAAGCAAGCGCCAGTTAGATTTTGGATTAAAAAACACATGGAGAGTGTCTTGTCTATGACAATTCCTAAGGTTTTGACTTTCTCTTTTTCCACGGGCAGGAGCGGCAGATCTTTTGGCCACCAAGACCTCCAGTCAGGCGTTTCTGGATTACCAAAGAAAACAACTTCAGTTTTGTCAGGATTACACTTCATCTGATTAATCTTAAATCAGTTAAAAAACTTTGTGAGGCAAGACCTAATCATTGCCCTGTCAAAGTCGGTTCCTTTTTTACACGTAAAAATCACCTGAATGTCATCAGCATAGGAAACAATTTTAGCGCCCTCTTCCTCTACCAGAAATGCAAGGGGGAATAGATATATATTAAAAAGGGTAGGACTGAGAATGGAGCCCTGAGGTACACCTACATTCATGGTCGGAACCTGGGATGAGAAAGAGAGGAGCCAGATGTCCTGAGATCTATTTGCCAAGAAGGATGACATCCATGTTAAGGCGGTCTCCCAGACCGATGTTAGCAAGTCTCTCCAGGAGCCTTTCATGTGGGACCGTATCGAAGGCTGTTGACAGATCAAGCAGTATCAGAACAACCTTGCCTCCCTGGTCCAGCTTACCCTTGAGAAATTAAGTCACTTCCAGCAGAGCGGACCCTGTACTGTAGTTAGCCCTTAAACCGGATTGGGACTCATGAAGGAGCTTCCCAATTTCAATGTGTTTTTGAAGGGCCTTGTTTACATGCTTCTCTAATACTTTAGCGAGGGCCGGAAGAAGGGAGATTGGCCTGTAGTTGGAGGGTCCATCGGTTTGGCGTTAGCCATTATTATCAGTGGAAGAATCTTAGCATTCTTCCATAATTTCAGCCTGTTGCCTGAGGAGAGGGAAGTATTAAAGAGCTGGTTTACCGTGGAGTTTATGGTGGGAGCTAATAGGTACAAATATTTGCGGCACATGGGTCGGTAGGAGATCCAGACTTAATGCTTTGGAGAAGGGTCAGAGACTCTTCAAGCTGAAACTCAGGGAAAGCTAGTAAAGATAGAGGTGAAATTTGCTATTAGAACCAAGGTAGAAGGTCAGTTCTTCCTCTGAGATGTTAGTGAAGCCTTGTTGGATCACAGAGATCTTTTTGTGGAAGAATTGAGCTATTTGCTTAGACCATTCATCCGTGCATGGCCCTTCCTTTGTGCCGGCTTAAGAGCAGTAAATGATTTAAATATGCTAAAAAATTCTTTACTCTTATTTTGGGCATTTTCTATCTTATTTTGAAACAAGTTTTTCTTGGCTGCCTTCCCGGGTATGTAATGAGCTTTTAAGTTGTCTTATACACCTTCCTGTCCCCAGGTAGATAGGATTCACGCCATTTCCGTTCCATTTTTCTACAATTTCTTTTGCTAGATCTGAGGGAATCGTTAAACCATGGAGCTGGTGGGGCCGAACTCTTTGAGGAGCGGGAAACAACCGGTACTGCTGCATCAATGTTGGTTCGGAGCCATGAATCTATTGAGAGGGCGTCTGAGTTGGGCAGCCAGACAGCTCCGGTGAGGAATGACCAAGGGTGTCTTATTACATCGGGATGGATAATTTATGAAACGTTCTGTAATTAGGGACCCTCTGCCCTGCAGTAGCCCGAGGGGCTGTGGCAGAGTTGGGAATGGCAAAATTTAATAGGAGGTGGTCAGACCACATAATGGGAAGAGGTAGGCCTACTGATATGTCGAAGTTGTGAAAGATTTGGTCTAGGGTATGGCTTTTCTCATGGGTGGCCGAAGAAATAGATGGAAACATGTTGCAGGCCTGCAGCGTCTCCAACAAGGAAATTGTTTGAGGGTCTTTTCCATTGTCCATATGTATATTGACATCTCCCAGAATAAGGCAGTTGGTATATTTTAAGGCCAGGGAGGTGGTGGCTGTATTAAACGTAGTAATAAAATTTCCAATTGCACTGGGAGGTCTTTAAATCAGAAAACCAGCTATGCTATGATGGGGGGATAAGGTACAGTGGAGGTAGAGTGGAAACTCTGCACCCTCGATGTTTTCCATCGGGATGGTAGAGCAGTCTAGTTTATGATTGTAAATTATGGCGACACCGCCCCCCTCCCACTCAGTCGGTCCCTCCTATAGATTTTTTAACCGGTAAGGATGGCCGAGGTGATAGTAGGGTTGGAGGCTTCAGACAGCCAGCTCTCAAAGAGAAATAAAAGATCAGGCTGTTCGTCTAAAAGTAGGCCATGAATGTGTGGTTCATGCTTTTGCATAGAGCGAAAATGTAAAAGGGTGACCTTTAAGTACTCTGTTTTCCTATTGTTTTTACACATTGTTGCGTTGGAGGATCTTGGGTGCGAGTTTCCTGAGCTGGAGGGGAGACTAGTTGCAGTTATTGCATCGAAAGCCTAGCTCCAAGATCGGATCAGCCGCTGTACACTGACATAATGGTAGCCGCCTAAGGCTAAGCAGTTTTTCCCTATTGTAATATAGTGGAAAAAATTCACCGGAGGGGAACTGGGCAGCATGGCCGGTGCCGCACGCCTCCGGGGGCAGACGGGATTCATTTGGCGTTCCAGCGGTGCGCCCGCTGTTCTAATCCATTTGCATCGGGAATATATATTATGATGCAAACTGGATTGCTAACGCTGCTGAGGAAGTGGAAACTGCGTGGGCGGCAGTGAGGAGCCCGATAGTAGCCCCAGCCCTCCGCACAATCGGCTATCAGCCGCGATGGACCAGGACTGGAGGAAAAGCAAGATGCAAATCGAAGCAGCTAAGGAGGTGTAGGCAAGCAGAATCAAGTAAATTGCAAGTGCGCGTATGTAGGAGAAATTGTTAAAAAGCACAGAGTAATTCAGCCACACATATACAATTGAAAAAGTATTAAAAACCTAGTAGCAGGACAGGAAACACTAAATCCTACCGCTGTCAGCTGCGCACATCCATTTGCATCTGGAATATATAGGCTAATGCCTATAATGCAAACTGGATCCCTAATGCAGCTGAGGAAGCAGAAACTGTGGGTGGAAGTGAGGAGCCCGATAGTAGCCCAAGCCCTCTGCACAATCGGAGTATTAGCCGTGGCGGACCAGGACTGGAGGAAAAGCAAGATGCGAATCGAAGCAGCCAAGGAGGTGTATGCAAGCAGAATCAAGTAAAGCGCAAGTACTCATAGGTAGGAGAAATTGTTAAAAAGCACAGAGTAATTCAGCCACACATTTACAATTTAAAAAGCATTAAAAACCTAGTAGAAGGGCAGGAAACACTAAATCCTACCGCTGTCAGCTGGGCGCGAACAATTTCATCGGGAATTTATAGGATAATGCCTATGATGCAAACTAGATCGCTAACGCAACTGAGGAAGCGGAAACTGCATGGGAAACAGGGGCTCATATTGGAGCATAAATTGAAAGCTGTTCTGAACAGGGGCCCCCAAAATATGTTTGGCCCAGGGCCCCCAAAATCCTTAAGATGTCCCTGGGTCTACTAGGGATGAACAGGTCTTGAAATTACTGAGGGTGTTTGTGTTGGGCTGCTTGCAGCATGATATTGCCTTTCGCGCAGTGCATGTGCCTGGGGTGGACAATGACATTGCTGTTTGTTTGTCTCGTTCACAGTGGGGGAGATTACGTGGGCTAGCCAAGGACGCGGACAGGACCCCGACCAGTATGTCGCAGCATTTGTGGTACGTAGGCAACACAGGATGTTGCAGCTGGTTTTAGGTTCGCCGGTGCAATCCACAAAAGTGGCATATGGTACAGCATGGGAAGAATTCTTGCAGTCTGGGGCTAAGCGGAGGGAATCAACGGTGCGGCGCCAGGAAGATGTGATTCAGTTTATTCCCGATCTGATTGAGAAGGGGTTTAGAGGGTGACAATAGCGGTTAAATTGGAAGGGATCACTTTCGTTGGTAAGTTATTGTGGGGTTATGCGCCATCCGCGGGGGAAATAGGGACTTGCATGTTGGAAGGGTGGGCCCTGGAGTGCGGCCGGACTTCCCGGGTGAGGAACCCACTGTCATGGGAACTACTGGAAAGGGTTTTGCAGATTTTGCCGGGGATATACAAGAACAGGTTTGAAGTTTGTCTTTTCTCTACATTGATGTCTTGGATGTTCTTCTGGGCTTTCGGGTGTCGGAACTGTTGGGTTCCAAATAGGGAGAGGGTATGTTATGGAGTGAGTTCTCCCTTAGTGGGGAGAGGGTCAGCTAATGACTTAAGAAATCTAAGACAGATCAGAGGGGCGGGGGAAGATGGGTTTCCATGCAGGCTGCCGTGCCATCGCTGACTTGCCCGTGCAGGTGGGGCAGGCAGTGGGAGTCTTTGTCCACGGATAGGCGTGGTTAGTTTTCAGGCATGCCGACGGACGGGTGGTGAAAGCTTCACAGCTCTTGGGTGTCTTGAGGAAGCGGCTGGCCGGGCTGGGGATTGACGGGAAGGGATTTGAAATGCATTCCTTTCAGACTGGGGCAGCTTCTGAAGCAAGCAATCGTGGTTGGGGGCGAGGGGACTTTATGAACTTGGGTAGGTGGTCCTCTAACTGTTACCAGTGTTTTGAGCGCAGCACATTGGGGTCGTTGTAGTGCAGTTATGTGTTTTTCCCTGTGTTCATTCATGTTTCTCTTTTCAGGTTCTGTGATGGGTCCCCTTGCCAGGGAGATGTCCATATAGATTGTGGGTCATTCCTTTGTGAAGTGGGCTCAGGTCCAGAACGTGCCAGCTATTTCATTGAGAACCTTGGCTTTAATAAAGAATTGTTTACCGTTTGTCGGAGGGAGGAAAGAAGGTATGCTTTGGAAAGAATTGCTAGGAGATTTCTAATGGGATTTCGATGGCTGGTAGGTGCCCCGATGTATTGGTCATCCATCTCGGCGAAAATTATATGGTGAGGGCGACGGGTTTGGCACTGATGAGGTGCATAGAATGCGATTTGGACTCCATAGACGTCAGTGGTCTGTGTGTGCTGTAATTTGGACAGTTTGTGCCACAAAGTGTCTGGAGGGGAGCAGTGAATCCAGGGGCAATGGGCAAAGCCAGGAGGAAGTTAAATATAGAGATGGTGCGGTTTTGCCACCAGATAGGGTTTTCTATGATTTGTCACTAGGACATCTAATATGATACGCCGGAATTTTTCAGAGGGGACGGGGTCCACTTATCCAGGCTGGGCATGGACTTGTACTTGTTAGAACTCAGGAAAGTCCTATTAAGATTGTTGGGGTGTGCAGAGGTTAAATGGGTTTCGGAACTGGGTGGCAGGGACTGAGGCAGGGGGGGCAGAAAAATGGGGAGGCGGCATTTTCGCTTACCCTCCTGCATTTCCCTGGGTGGCGGAGTTGTTGAAAGTTGGCCTGGATTGGCTGTAGTTTTTAGTTAAATGTTGGTAGTTTGTGAACAGGAGCAGGGAAAGGGTAATCAGGTAGGCTAAGTTTAGATTTGAGGTTGGTTAGTTACAGTTGCACAAAGGCAGGTAGGGATTTGGGTCATGGGAGGTTAGGATTGGTAAATGCTATATTGTATAGGATTGTGGAATATTATTGTTATGGAATGTTATGTTGTATTTTGTCGGGTGGGGGATCTGATGTGGGGATCATAGGGGTGGGGGGGAACAAGGGGTCAGGTACTTTATGTATAGTGAGGTTTTAGTTTTGGAAGGCAGTTGCCAAGGTTTATAAATTGTGATATGCACCTGTTTCAATAAAGCGGCCTTTTACACACACAAAATTGGGCTTGTGCTGGCTTGCCCCCCTCCCTCCCAATGTCTGGCTATGGATGGCTGTGAAAGTTGGGATATTATTTTTTAAATTAACAGCTGGGCTTGCTTCACAGAAGGTTAGTGTCCATTTCCAGCCTCTTCCACCTTAACCCTTGGTCTCTCAGGCAGATGGTGGCAATTTAAATAATATTTCCATCTCATGTCTTCTCTCCATTCTTCAACTCACCTCTTCTACCCCACCCCCTTTTTATATCTCTCTTTACCTCTCTGACTCTCAGCCCTTTCTGATTCTCTTCAGGGCCAAACGTCTCTGAAAAAAGAAAACAGAAGAAACCTTGTGTCTAATATCTAAAACCAAGGATACTTAAGAGCACTACTACACCTAAGCAACACTCCAGCTTACCGGTCTTTCTATCACCAGTGGAAGGTATTCCAAAGGGTGGCCCTGAAGAGAATCCTGTCATTCTAAGGGATTCGAAACGCGTAGGCCTTTGGGTCTGCTTTTTACATCTTGGTGCTTATTAGTTTTGCACCACGATTTGTGTTTATACTTAATGTTGTTAATTATGATGAAAATTCCTCTGATTTAACCGCATTATCAACAATGTATGATTTAGAATGTTTTAGATTTTGTAGCAGACCTATTAATTCACCAACTGGTTACATTTTTTTTCCCAGATTGTGTGAGGTATTTTGTTTGAATGCTTGAATGTGCGTAGTTTGGATGTGATATGCTTGATGACTAACGAATGTGAGTATGGATGAGGTTTCATCTTCTCTTTGTTTGTGTCCTTATGTCCTTTATTGTTTAATAAATGTGTTTCGAACTTGAGCACTAATTCAAATTCGTGCATTGCTAAAATATTTTTGAATAAACAGCTATTTAATAGCAGTCCCGAGTATTGAACTGTGGTCTGTATTCTGGTTTCAAATATTTCTCTAGAATTGAGCATCAGTACTGGCATTTCTTTTCGCTGCTTAGTTGATCAGGCTCAGCCTTACTGATTAGAGCCAACCCCATTTGTTACTAGTACTTTTAGAAGTTGGCATTTCTGTATGCTGTGAGATGTGAATTGCCTGTCTGGCTTGTGAGTGACAGGGGCTGGCTGGTGTGCTTGGCTCCAGGAGCCAGGGTGAGTCTGGCCGGTGGTGAATAGGGAGATCTGCATCTAGATGGAAGGGAGGAGTTGCACCTGGGACCTGAATAGGGCTGTGCCTTCCCTCGACAATGCTGGCTCCACCCACTGTGGTGCGTCTGATGTCCCTGGCCTGTCTTGTGAATAGGGAGAGGGGCTGAGCAAAACAAAGTGCTCCAGAACCAGTTGCATCTGGTTCTCCCCTTGCCTGCACCTTTGAGGCAAAGGATTTCTGTGTATAAAAGAGGGGCTGTGACCCCAAGTAAATATTCTTGTTCTCGGACTGGAATCTACCAGGGGCATGCTGCTGCTGGAGCTCAGGGGAAGGCTTGCCTCCCTGTGCTCTGCCCAGCCCCTGGATACCTGGTGGAGTTCTTAGGGGCCCTTCTGCATTGCCTGGGGGACTGGAGGACTTTTCTTGGCTAGGAGCTGTTGGTTCCATTTCTTTGCCCCATGACCCTTGCAGCATGAGAGCACTGTGGTTTGCTTAAAAAATGCTAGGTTGGTGAGCGCTTTACTTTCCCCTAGGGAGCGCTCTCCCTTGCCCTTGTAGCGCTGGGCTGCGCACCGTGGCTGAGAAGGAATCCCCAGCGTAGGGATTCCCACGTGATTATGGCAGCGCGGGAGCCACCCCGCTTATATTAATATTTTGCAAGCAGGTGCCCACCCTGCATTATTGCCGTATGTTTATTTAAACCTACGCTGGTGCCCACCCCGCGACTTTGCCTGCCTTTTTATTTTTAATCCCGAGCGGATGCCCACCCTGCTGTTTAATTGTTCTTACGAGGGAGCCTACCCCTCTTATTCCTGGGAAAGAAATTCACTGCCACAGCCCGAGCAAAGAGTTGCTGCCGGGCTGCTGCCTAGTGCGACCCGGAAGCTGTCTGCCTGGTTGGATGCAGGCCTGCTCCCGGCCGGAAGAGGAGACGGCAGCCTAGAGCCTCGCTGGCTCCACTCTAAGTACCGGTCCCGAGATGGGGGACCGTGCGAACCAAGGGCCTGGTGAAGCGAGGCTCCCATGAGTAGGGCAAGCCCCGCATGCCGCCGCATCGAGAAGGAGAGAGCTGCCCATGTCAGTCCGGTGAGTGTTGCCGGTGGGGAGGGGGGCCAATAGCGAGGCACGCGACCGGTGCCTACCTCCATTGTTGATTTCCCCAGAGTGGCCCTGACGGCATAGGGCCGCTCCGACCCCGGGAGACATTGCCGGTGCCATTTCCCAGTGTAGGGTGGCCCCGGATGGCAGGGGGCCGCCCCACCGTTGCCTAAAGCATTTTAGTGCCCTCGTGTGGCTCCACCAGGGGACATACCTTTTAAAGCACTGTGTGACTTCCATGTTTTTGGGCCCCCATGAGGGGCTTAAGGCATACTAAATTTTAGAGCCCGTGTTGGCTCCCCCGTGGACTTCTTTATTTTTACAGCGCCAGTGCGCTCCACAGTGTTTGAGTGCACCCTTTACCTTCAGAGCCCCGTGTGGCTCCAACGTTTGGCGCATTGTTGTTCTTAGGGCCAGGGAGGGCCCATGCCACAATTCTACTTCCCAGCTGCCCAGCAAGTAGTGGGCAGCTGCACCGTTTAGGTTGCTCTTTCTTTTAGGGGACATGCTTTTGAATCTAGGAGTAAGACGCACTCGTTCGCCCCTACCTTGGCCTGCACAGCTGCGCAGCACTTAGTGCCAGCTGCAACGTTTATGCCTTTCCTTGAAGATTTCCAGCTGCCCAGCAAGTAGTGGGCAGCTGCAACGTTTAGGTTTTGCGCAGTGGCGCACCCGTGACTGTCGCTGCATTGGCAGCGCACCCTGACTTTGGACAGAGAGCATTTGAACCCCTTATAGATGGCCAGTTGGCCCAGGGGACTGTGAGGTTTTATAGGGCGCAAGGCCTTAATGTCATTTTTTTATAGGTGCTAGGAAATGTACTGTTTGTAGAATGTTCTATGCACCTTGATTTATGCTCATAGATGTGCTTTTATGCTTACTAGGTTATTACCTACTGTTTTATTTCTCTACCGTGGTCTAGGTTTGATTTATTCCCTACTGCAGGTTATGTTACTAAGTTTATTTCCTGATGCAAGTTATGTTTAAGAGATTATGGTTTTGTCAGACGAAGTCTTCCTCAGGATCTGATGTGAAGTTATAAGGACCCACCTCTCGATACCTCCAATTCTGATTGTAATAATTACACAGAATATTGAAGTGATCAAGCCAGCCTAAAATGAAAGATCTACTTGGTTTTCAGAAAGGATAGACTTTCCTGTAATCCTAGAATACGTACTAGCTTTAACTTTCTTTCTAGATTTCTCGGCAGATTTAAACAACGAAAAATATTTACTCAGGGGCTTGTGACTAATAAATATCTGTAAATAACTTCTTTACGAAGCATAAACAAATTACAAGCTCAGTCTAAATTCTCAACTTGTCAGGTGAAATCAAATACGCCACAATTATATTTGGAACAACTGAATTGCGCCTAAAAACACGTAGGAATTAACATTAAAAGACTTTGTTACTTTTATAACTTCTTCAAGAGATTATGCCAGATTTCTAACTCCTGAAATTGACTTTGAAATTACAATTTTTACTTAATTTCCTCCTACCTGTAGAGTACGACCTACTCTGTTAATTAGAAGATTGTGTTAGCTTCACAGGACCCTCGAAGATGGTCTTCTCCGGGGGAAACAAGACCTGGATAGCAGCTTCTCAGCCAAAACTCGAAGCGGAAACGCCCCCTGGACTGGTCCACTCACCACTGCAGCTCCGCACTGTGAAATGGACTCCCAACACCTGAAAAAAGATTGGAGCACCAAGAACAGCCTGCCACCTCTCCAATACACGCAGAATAGTGAGCACGGAAGATTGGGCGCGGTCGCGTACATCGACGTGACAACGCCCTTGCTAATTCTCACGCATGCGACAAGGGTGTGAAAGCTCACGCATCTAGCGGACGATGTTAGGGTGCGAAATCTCACGCATCTGGCGGACAATACATAGAATACAGGCTTTAAGCACAGACAATGTTATGGGCATGTTTACAATTAAATCCTCTTAAACATTTCTGCCACCAACATCCTCCCAGAGACAACTGGTGCATTTTACCACATAAAGGCACCAGACATGGCGGAAGATAGACTCCTCTGTTGAGTGGGGCGGGCCCTAGACCGCAAGCCACCCTAGTCCTGACAGTATTCCCCCCTCCCTGGAGCGGTCTAGGGCCCGGCTTTGAAGGATGAAGGAGGTGGAAACGCCGTATCAAGCGAGAGGCATGAATGTTTTCAACTGGCTCCCAAGAGTCGTTCTCAGACCCATAACCTTTCCAAGATACAAGATACCACAATTTTGAGCCCCTACGTTTGGAATTCAATATGTTCTGCACTTCGTATTCCCAGTTGCCATGAACTAGGACAGGAGCTGGTCTGGGCGCAATATCTTGTCTAGCTGGCTTTAATAAAGAAGTATGAAACACAGGGTGGATTCGCAAAGTTTTGGGTAGCAATAATTTGAACGTTACTGGATTGACTTGACGAAGTCCTGGATAGGGGCCTATAAATTTGGGATGAAACATGTTTTTGTGTTTAAAATTCAAATTCTTCGTAGTTAGCCATACTTTATCTCCAGAAGCATATATCGGTCCTGAACGATGATGTTCATCATATTGTTTCTTATACTTTTCCTTGCTTTGCAATAAACGTTTGTGAATTTGTTGATGGACAGTTTGCATGAGTTGTACAGTGTCTTGCACTGCAGGTGCATCACTCACATTCTTGGGCAAAGCTAAAGGAATTGTATTTGGTATGTAACCATAAAGGGCTTCAAAAGGAGAAGATTCTGTGGATGAATGAGGCGAAGTATTGTAAGCTATTTCGGCAATCCACAGCAAATCTAACCAGGACCTTTTGGAGTCTGCAACATAACATCTCAGGTACTGTTTTAAAGTTTGGTTTAACCGTTCGGTTTGACCATCTGTTTGCGGATGATAACTGGTAGACATATTTGAAGACATTTGCAAACTTTGACACCATTGCTGCCAAAATTTGGATGAAAATTGAGAACCACGATCTGATAGTAGCACTGAAGGTAATCCGTGTAGACGTACTATATTTTGCAGAAATAGTTGTGCTAATTGTCCAGCTGTTGGCAACCGTTTACATGCAATAAAGTGAGCATATTTTGTCAAACTATCCACAACAACTAAAATGACTGAATGTAGATTGATTGGTGGTAAATTGGTAATGAAATCTAAAGAAATATGTTCCCATGGTCTAGTTGGTGTTGGTAATACTTGTAACAAACCTTTTGGTTTACTGTGATCAGTTTTAAATCTTGCACAGGTTTCACAATTTTGAGCCATAGTAAGCACATCTTTTTGTACGGTTGGCCACCAAAATAATTTTTGAACTTTTTCTACAGTTTTTTTGGGGCCTGGATGTCCTGCCATAGGATGGGAATGTAACCAATTGAACACCGTTTCTTGTAATTTTTTGGTAGGAAGATAAACTTGAAAAGGTATTCCTTCTTTGATAGTTTGATTACTTTCTCTGGTCAGCCATTGTTTCCACTGAGAAGGAGGAAAGTTTTCATGAATGTTATCCAAGAATTGGTCTGCAGTCAATAAACAGATTACTTTGTCTGGATCGATTATGGCTTGTGGAGCTCCTTCAAATCTGTGTAAAGAAGAGTCTTTTCTGGAAAGTGCATCAGCTTTTTTGTTGTCTTGTCCTGGGCGGTAAGTTACTACGAAATCATATTCCGCAAAGAACATCATCCATCTTAGCTGTCGAGGAGTTAACATTCTGGCAGAACTCATGAACTGCAAATTCCTATGATCCGTATATACTGTCACAGTAAATTTTGCTCCCATTATATAATGTCTCCATTCCTTGAAGGCTTCAAGTATGGCAAGTAATTCTTTTTCTGCGATAATGTAGTTTTGTTCCGCTGAATTCAATTTTCGAGACATATGTGCAACTGGATGCATTTGACCTGTGTTGTGATGTCTTTGAGATAAAATGGCTGCTATGGCTACATCAGATGCATCAGCTTCAATTATGAAAGGTTCATTCACATCGGGATGCATCAAGATCGGAGCCGCTGTAAAAGCTTTCTTCAAACTTTGAAATGCATCATTGGCTTCTGAAGTCCATTCAAATTTCACTTTTTTTCTTAACAGACGAGTGATTGGAGCTACCACTGCGGAAAAATGGTCAATAAAGCGACGATAGAAATTCGCAAAGCCTAAAAAGCATTGTACATCTCAAACTGAATTTGGGGTTGGCCATTCAGCAACTGCCTGGATCTTTCTATCAGTCATTTTCATGCCAGTTGGTGTGAGTAAAACTCCTAGAAATTCAACTTCAAAAAAATGAAAATCGCATTTAGATAATTTGCAATACAAATTATGTGATTGTAGAGTACTTAAAACTTGTTTGGCATGTCCTTCATGTTCTGCTATGGAATTGGAATAAATCAAAATATCATCTATAGAAACGATAACAAAAAGATCCAAAAATTCTCTTAAAGCATCGTTTAAAAAGAACTGAAAAGCTGCTGGTGCGTTACATAGGCCAAATGGCATTACTAAATATTCAAACAGTCCATATCGAGTCTTGAATGCAGTTTTCCATTCATCTCCATGTCTAATGCGCACCAAATGATAAGCTCCTCTAAGATCAAGTTTTGTGTAGATTACAGCTGTTTTAACTTGATCTAAAAGAACTGGGATCAGCGGCAAAGGATATTTATTCTTGATTGTTATTTTATTCAACGCCCTATAATCGATGCACGTTTTCAATTCCCTATTTGCTTTTGGAATAAAAAACAAAGGGGATGCGGCTGGCGACTTAGATGGGCGGATAGAACCATTCTCTAAATACTGATCCAGATACTGCCTCAGATGCTGATTTTCTTTTTCGGACAGAGCATATATTCTGCAATTTGGCACACAGGACCCTGGTATGAGATCAATTTGGCAGTCATAACTACGATGAGGAGGGAGAACTGCTGCTTTCACTTCACTGAATACTTCTTTGTACATTTCGTAGGACGTTGGTAGAACTATTTCCTTTTCCTCTGCAGTTGCAATTTGACTAACTGTTGATTTTAAGGAGTTCAAACAAGATGAATGGCAAAAATCAGATAGAAAAACAAGTTCCCTTTTCTGCCAATCAATCGAAGGATTGTGCAGGCAAAGCCATGGCATCCCTAGAATAAAACCATACTGAGGTGCTTGAATTACATCAAACTGAACCTCCTCCTTATGTCGTTGTTGTTTAGAATCTTCACAAAACATAGTCACTTTAGAAGTTTGCATGGTTACAGGGCCTCCAGCTAATATTTTTCCATCTACTGCTTGAACTATTTCTGGAGTTTCTTTCTTTTCACAGATTATACATAATCGTTGTGCAGTTTCCAAATCTACGAAATTTCCTGTGGCACCTGAATCAATTAAAACTTCCATTTGACAAGTTTCGCGAGTTAACCGAATTTGGACTGCTAGTCGAAAATGAGCTTTGTAATTGGACACACAGGAATTAATTGAAGGGATGGCGATGGTTCCCAAGAGATCCCCCTCAAAACATCTTGGGCATATTAGTTTTCCGACGTCTGATCTGTTTTTTCAATAACTGCTGCCTTGCTGACATTTGGAAACTTGCCTTTCGGTTTCATCAAACAATCTTTCACGAAATGTCCTTTACGACCACAATAAAGGCATTGTCCATTTTTTCGTCTGTTGTCTTTCAGAATAGAAAGGAGCAGCTCTCTTCTCTTCCCGCCAAGAGGTTTCAGCGATTAGTCTATTGAAATGAGATAGATAAGTAATAAGATCTCTGTTTTCTTGTCTTAACTGTAATAATTCTCGATCAGCAGATAAAGTCACTGTTCGCCTATCAAGTACTTTCTCAAATTCCTCAACAAAGCGTCGCCAATTATATAATAAGGTGCTATCTTGTCTGACCAACGGAACAGCCCAATTTGCAGCATCTCCGGTCAGATAAGAAATTAAAAACGCAATTTTAGGCTGGGGGGTAGGAAAAGCTGCTGGTCTACAGGAAAAATGTAACTCAATTTGAGTCAGAAAAATTTGCACCTTAGTAGGGTCTCCGGAAAAACACTCAGGAGCAGCCAAAGGAATCTGTGGTGGAACACTGACTGCTATGTTTGTAGTTGACCTTGCACCAGTATCTTGAACATCTTCAGGAAGTGGAGTATTCTGGAGTTGAATATGATCCACCTTATCAGCAAGTAATGCCCTAGTATTCATAGTTTCATTTAAATCAGCCTGTATCTGAACAATTACTGCCATCAAATCATCAATGGTGGCCATTATGACACCACAATCAGATCGGGAGGAAAATGATTCGTGGGCTCACTATTCTGTCAGACGAAGTCTTCCTCAGGATCTGATGTGAAGTTATAATGGCCCACCTCTCGATACCTCCAATTCTGATTGTAATAATTACACAGAATATTGAAGTGATCAAGTGGGGGGGGAAGGGGATTAGGAAGGGAAAAGCAGGGAAGGAGATCTGAAAAGGAAAAGTTATTGTTGCAAGTATTCTAGTGCTTAATACTTGACTAAACAAATTATAATAAACCTAAACAAAGATTTTTACTCTCTAAGATCAAGCCAGTCTAAAATGAAAGATCTACTTGGTTTTCAGAAAGGATAGACTTTCCTGTAATCCTAGAATATGTACTAGCTTTTACTTTCTTTCTAGATTTCTCGGCAGATTTAAACAACGAAAAATATTTACTCAGGGGCTTGTGACTAATAAATATCTGTAAATAACTTCTTTACGAAGCATAAACAAATTACAAGCTCAGTCTAAAGTCTCAACTTTTCAGATGAAATCAAATACGCCACAATTTTATTTGGAACAACGAGTTTGTGAATGTACCACAATTATTCAAAGAATTACTGAATTGCGCCTAAAAGTACATAGAATTGAACATCAAAGATCCACAATTGTTCAAAGAAAACTGAATTGCGCCTAAAAACACGTAGGAATGAACATTAAAAGACTTTGTTACTTTTATAACTTCTTCAAGAGATTATGCCAGATTTCTAACTCCTGAAATTGACTTTGAAATTACAATTTTTACTTCATTTCCTCCTACCTGTAGAGTACGACCTACTCTACTAATTAGAAGATTGTGTTAGCTTCACAGGACCCTCGAAGATTGTCTTCTCCGGGAGAAACAAGACCTGGATAGCAGCTTCTCAGCCAAAACTCGAAGCGGAAACGCCCCCTGGACTGGTCCACTCACCGCTGCAGCTTTGCACTGTGAAATGGACTCCCAACACCTGAAAAAAGATTGGAGCACCAAGAACAGCCTGCCACCTCTCCAATACACGCAGAATAGTGAGCACGGAAGATTGGGCGCGGTCGTGTACATCGACGTGACAACGCCCTTGCTAATTCTCACGCATGGGACAAGGGTGTGAAAGCTCACGCATCTGGCGGACGATGTTAGGGTGCGAAATCTCACGCATCTGGCGGACAATACATAGAATACAGGCTTTAAGCACAGACAATGTTATGGGCATGTTTACAATTAAATCCTCTTAAACATTTCTGCCACCAACGTCCTCCCAGAGACAACTGGTGCATTTCACCACACAAAGGCACCAGACATGGCGGAAGATAGACTCCTCTGTTGAGTGGGGCGGGCCCTAGACCGCAAGCCACCCTAGTCCTGACAGGTTTATCCTAGTTTAGCTTAAGAGTTCTCACCTTATGTGATACTGTGCCTGTTCTGATTTATGTTACAGGTTGACGCTGAGTATAGTGTATGCCAGTGATTACTGGCTGTGTTCTAAGTTCATATATATTTTTACTTTTACTATTCTTTACCAAGTGCTAATTCTGACAGTGGCCCACGTGGCCCTGTCATGTGTAAATAATCCCTTGTAAATATTGCCCGTGCCAGTTGGCACAGTGTATATTTTGTGATTACTATCTGATGTGTTTTTATTATAATACAAAGGCTATTTTTATATAACCTTGTGTGGAGTTCCTTTTGTGGTGTGCCTAGTGTGTTGTTACGCCACCGAGATAAGCCTAACTGCTCGTGCTAAGCTACCAAGGGGGTGAGCAGGGGTTATCTTTGGCGTGTAACTCCCTTTCCCTGACTAGAGTGGTGGTCTCTGCCTGACTTTGGCGCAAGCCCTAGCTAACCAGAGATCCCCATTTCTAACAGTATTATTATATTTGGCTTAGGCTTTATGTATCTATGTTAGCTACTATTTCACAATATGCAAGCTAGGACACTACCTGCACTATTTTATCAAGACCCAGGAGAACCTCCTCTCAAGTGGTGTCTTTGGTATTAATCTTTCATTGCTTATTTAGGAGCTACAGATGGCCAACAATTCAACCCTGATGGAAAGGGAAGTTTATTGTATTATTACCTAGGGGTGTAAGGCAAAATGTGTTTGGGAATTTACCAAGTGCATATTGGCACAAGAAGAAGTGCTAGATGAGTATCATGTGGCTGTTAAACAACTTAAAAGTCATTTTGAGGGGCAGGTTAATTTAGTAGTACAATGTCACAAATTTTTACAAGAGTTCAGAATCCTACAGATTCAAAAGATTCCTACATAATTGCATCAAAAGTATTAGCTATAGATTGTGATTTTGAGAATTACACATCACAGTTGATCTGTGCCCACTTAGTATTTAGATGGTTCTGTAAAAAAGTTCAAATGAGGGTGCTTGCAGGAATCCACCCTTGGATGAAGCGGTAGACATTGGTTACATCGCGGTGTTTACACTGCAATACCTTTACAACGCAGGTATTAAAACGAAAGTCATTACAATGACTTTCATTAGATGGTGCTCTAACCTAAGGAATAGTATGATTTACTATTCCAACACCTTCCCTACTGTACATAGACGAGTTGGAATAGTAAATCATACTATTCCAAAGTCCGGTGCCCTCCAACACAAGTCATTGTAACGACTTGTGTTGTAATGCCTGTGTTGTAAACATCATATATTCGACATTGTCAAAAAGTACAGAAAGTGCAGAAGATGACACTAAGCAACTTGAAACATATGCATATGTTTATGAAGGTAGCCAAAGTGACTTCATATAACAAACATAACACGTAAAGGTCTAGTACAACAACAGAGGTAGAAACGTCATGGTTGCGCCATCTAGAACACCTTGTTTTAGATGTGGTTCTATTACTCAAGTATCTAGTTTTAAAAATTGTCTGGCTCTGGGTCAGGAATATTGGAAGTGCAACAAAAGAGGACATTTGGCAAAATATGTAGTGCAATGTTAGATATTGGGTCTCTTTTTCGTAGGGACAGGCACAGCCCTATTCAGGTGCAAGTGTCAGCTCCTCCCTCCCATCCTGCCCAGGATGACCCATCAGGATGTTTATGGCCCGTCAGGAAGCAGCTGACCCATCAGGCACAACTAAGATCCTTTTGTGTGTGGCTGTTTGGAGGGAATGCACAAAGCCCATCTGTCACCCACCCTAGATGTGTTTTCAGAGACAGGCAGAGGCACAGAATGGTTTAAGAAAGAAAATGCCAACATGCCAACATTCTATAAGTGCAAAAAGAACAATTGATGGACAGAATGCAGAACAATGCCATACTTTCACACCAGTACAGAGATCTGGGCCTAAATCCATAATGTGTTGCTCCCCATGCCACTCCAGTTTGAACCCAGCCATATGCAAATCAGTATTGACCCAGCACACAGTGGGAATAGTCCAGCCCGAACTGCCAGGCCCTCCTTGGACTGGAAACAAGTATCCTAGGACCCATTAGCCAGGATAGCGCGACTCCAGTGGCATGGAGAGCACGTGACCCACATCTGGGCATACCCGTCCCACTCGGGGTAACAAATGCAAAAAGAACAATTGATGGACCGAATGCAGAACAATGCCGTACATTTACCCAATGGGAACAGTCAAGCCCGAACTGCCAGGCCAGGTCAGGTCCTCCCTGAACTGGAAACAAGCATACTAGGACTGGTTTAGGGGTTTCTCCACTCATCGGCCAGGATAGGTTGACTCCATCATCTGTGTGTCTTTAACATAAGTGGCATTCTCATACTTGCAACTTAGAACACAACTTTAACGTAAGTTGTGATTTTAAATTTTGAGTACTGAGACACCAAACTCAAAATATCCTTCTTTTCCCAATAGGAAATTATGCTTATAAAATGTAATAAGGTAATCCCAATGTTAATTTATAGGAGAGATAGGCCTTGCAGTAGTGAAAAAATGAAAGCAATCTTTTTTCACTGCCAGGGCATGTAAAGCTGAAAAGTACATGTCCTACTTTTAAATACACTGCACCCTTCCCTTAGGGCTGTCAAGGGCCTACCAAAGGGGTGACTTATATGTTATAAAAGGCAAGGTTTGGGCCTGGCAAGAGGGGTAACTTTCGAGGTCCACATGACAGTTTAAAACTGCACACACAGTCTCTGAAATGACAGGTCTAATACATGTTTAAAGGACCACTTCAGTAGGTGGCACAATCAGTGCTGCAGGCCCACTAGTAGCATTTAATTTACAGGCCATGGACACATGAAGTTCTCCTTCCTAGGGACATAAAAGTAAATTAAATAGGCCAATTGTGGTTAAGCAAATGTTCTCATGTGTTAAGTAAAGAGCACATGC
Organism: Lissotriton helveticus; assembly: GCF_964261635.1. Taxonomy (NCBI): domain Eukaryota; kingdom Metazoa; phylum Chordata; class Amphibia; order Caudata; family Salamandridae; genus Lissotriton; species Lissotriton helveticus. Next base: position 1,295,383,851 of record NC_136065.1, read on the forward strand.
GCTTTAGCACTGGTTAGAGTTAGTAAAGTACCCAGAGCCCTAAGGCCAACAAAAATGAATTCACTGGTTAGCAGTGGTGAAGTGCCAAAAGTCCTAAGGCCAACAAAGCAAATTCAGCAAAATGGGGCGGAGGAAGGCAAAGGGTTTGGGTGTGACCCTGCAGAAAGGGCCATTTCCAACAGGCAAGAAAACACTTTAGTGTCCAAAGAGAGGTAGACTAGTCATATCAGGATAGAGCTTGAAGTATAGAGAACAAATTAAGTGAAATAGTACTTTCTGCGGAAATTATGATAGTTGCCACTGCACAAAATAGCAAACTGTATTGTGATCCAGAAATTACAGTTGCTATTGATGGCATGGGCTTGCAATTAAAGGTAGATTCTGGAGTAGGGATCACTATTAACATATATATTTATGAACTGTTTTGGACTACAAAAATGTTGCCTGATGTAGTTACCACATTTTTGGAAGGGAGTAAAATGTATCTTTCAGGATATTTATGGGCTGAATTTGGATTTGAGGAAATAAAATATAAGGAAAGGACTATGTTGCCTGCAAAAGTATCAATGTTTTGGGGTGGTGGTATCAGGCAGATTTTGATATGGTATTTAAACATGGCGATAAACATTCCGTAAACATAAGCATGTATCACGCCAGATCAGAAGTGGATGCACAAATATAATCAGGTTTTCAGCAGTAAAGTAGCAAAACTCAAAGACTTCATTCATGGCATAAAGGTGAAGAATAGATGTACTCCTATTAATCATAGACTTTGTACTTTTACCACATGGTGTAAGAGATTAATTGTCCAAGATTCTTAAAGGTATGCAAGATGACTTCATATTTGAACCTGTGGATGACACTTTATTGTTATCCTCTTTTGTGATAGTGATAAAAGAAATCAGGAGATTTACATCTTTGTATTGGCCCACATGGTCTTACCAATACCATTTGGGTGGAAAGCTTTCTACTTCCCAGCGTCTGGCATCTAATCACTGCTGTAGGTCAATCTAAATGGTTCTCTAAATTAGATCTTCAAACCTCGTACCATCAGGTGGAGCTTGAAAAAGACTCTTGTCATCTTACAGCTTTCGTATTACCTGATGGTACTTTACAGTTCTGCCACATGCCACTGGGCCTCAGCAACTTCTGTATTCGGGATTAAGATTGTCAAGGACATTACTAATGCTTTTGTATTTCAAGATAACATTATTATTATTGCCAATCCAGAAGCAGAACTTGGTGTGATTCTTTAGAACGTGTTTAGGACATTACAGCATCATGGCATCACTTTAATAGGTGATGAGTGAAATATTTGTGTGAATGAAGTAAAGTACCTGGGTCATGTATTATCCAGTGAAGGAGTCAGGCCTAAACTAGGGTTAGAAGATTGCACTGTGCAAGCTCCAAGTCACAAGGATAAAGAGGATCAGTCATGTTTGTTCGTAGGGCTATGCAAATTTTATTCAAAAATTATAAGGAACTTCTGTCGTATATATATCTTTATAGGGATTTACTCAAGAAGAACAGTGAGTTTGTGTGATTCTTTGAATGTCATCAAAAGTTTGTATCAGTCAATCAAAGCATAGCTCCACCCCTGCACTACAGCCATAATTATCGGGACGAGAATCCTTTATAATGGTTGATGCCAGTGTGTATAATTTGTATGCATTTTTGTCACATATAGATAGTTAAAAACAAGTTACTATTGGGTTTGCTTAAAGAAGGCAGAATGGTATGGAAATATAATATTTAGTTACTGAAAATAAATGTTGCCGTGTATGTGTTTGACGAATGAAAAAATTCAAACCATATTTATGGGGAAAAGCATTTGTTTGACAGCGGACCATAAACCACTACAAGACATTTTTGTCCGATGAAGAAATAAAAAAAGGCCAAGCCTAGAGCAGCAAAACTATTTTCTAATTTACTTATCTTTATTTTTAAAGTAGATTACTTTGCTGGGGAAAAACTATGAAAGCTAACGTCCGATCCAGGTTACCTATATTTGACAGTTTGCAACATGATTTAGGTAAGAGCGATGTAGAGAAAGCATTATTGCTAAAGTTGAAGATTGTGGGTGGAAGCATGATTCAAATTGGAGAACGATGATTTGATATTGAAAGATGTGGTGACGTTTATTTTATCTGGCTGATCTAAATTAAAATCATTAAAAGTGTAATTGAAATTGTTTCATAAAACTTCTGATGAGCTTTCTTTGGAAGGAGGCTTGATAGTCAGAGGTGATAAATTATTTCCTCCCACATCTTTAACACAAAAAATATTGAAAAAAGGACATACCGGTCATTTGGGGAAGATTGCTACTAAACAGAAAGTCAGAAATAATTTTGGTGGCTTGAAATTGACAAAGGGACGCTTTGCTGTGTGCATCATTTCCGTGGCTTATCTTTTCCCCTGTCACTGCTCGCGGTACCCGCTGCGCGGGTCCCGCTTCGCAGGGGTGCCTGCAGACCGAGTTGAGACCCTGCATTTGGGGCCGGTGGGTTTACGTCCAGAGGAGGAAGACCTGTATGCAGGGCTGCGAGCGTGCGGCGGGCTCGGGACTTCAACTCCCAGGAGTGCCCACCGCCAGCCCAAATTGCCAGCACCTGGGCCGCTCTCCCTGCCTACGCCCTCCCATCAGCTCCACCCTATATCAGTTCTATTGTGGGCCGCAGCGCGGGAGCGCGCGGGAGAAGCCCGGGACAAGGGCGGGCCCTCTGTGGCCCTCAGAGGCCTGAGGAGACTGGACTGGGCTTAACCCCTTGATCGTTTTATTTTTTCTTCGTGTAAGTTTTAAGCTAGTCAATCCTGTTTTAATATTTAAGCCGGTTGGTTTTTTATAAAAGTCATTGCCACTTTTGAGTACAGACATAGCTATGTCGGACAAGCCAGGGGGTACGCTTAATGGAACCCTGGATAATTATTTTACAAAGTCTGCGGGTGATGTCCCCAAGGAAGTTGCTTTAGCAGAACGACGAGCGGAACGCCGTCGTTCTGTAGAAAGCCTGAAGAATAGGTTAGTGTCACAGTCACCTTCACCTGTTGTCTCTACTGCTGAAGGGAGCCAAAACGACAATGAAAGCTTACTACTATTGGATAGCTTGCCTTTAGTATTTAGAGATTGTCCGTCGACACCCAGTACTTGCCCTAAGTTAAATACGAATGGGCTCTCGCCCACCAATCATAATAGTACTCCTAGTATAACTAAGGTACCGACCACTCCTGCACCTATGCCACGCACAAATTCACGGAACAGGGCAAAAAAAATCACTCCGCCTCCTAGAAACTATGGCCCACCCCCCACTAAAAAAAGGCGGAAAAGGGGGGAACTCCATCAACACAAATTGAGCCATTCCGACTTTGGCAAGAAGGCAAAGATTACCACTAGGAGTGATAAGGTCCTAATAGCTGCACCTGAGGTTATAAATTCAATGCCCCTACCGCTAGCCACTATGCACGCAGATAGGGAGGCTTGTACTGATACCCGCCCAGATGCCATTGTGCCCCAAGCAGTCCAAAACCTTGTCACATTGGATAGCATTGAAAGCTTAATTAGGAGTTATTCCCTAGCAATTTTAGAGAGACTGAATAAGGTGGAAGAAAGACTAGGGAAAATTGAGCAGGAACTGGGGAAAAAGGAAGTCCCTACTAGTACAGTCGCAAATAATGCTACACAAATCATTACACTGTCTACCCAACCCACTACATCTGCTTCGATTACTGCTGCAAACACGAACATAATTAACTCAAAACCCATTGACAATAAAAATGATAGACTCCATAATTTGCCAAAATCCAAACCTGACCAGACTTCAGCTGCCCTATGTGGTATTCTATGACATGTCATACTGTAGAACCTATGATGTCATTACTGGGGTCTGTAGAATCTTAGATTCATACTGGGCTGTTGTCGGAAGAAGACGGTTTCCGCTGTGTCTCTTCCTGTGGGTGTTAAGCTGTTCTGTTGCCTGAATAAATCTACATCTTGGAACCCAACCTCTTCATTGTGTTCATTTACAACACAATTACTGGCGACGAGGATGGGATCAACAACCTCCAGATTCTACATTTCGACCACAGAACAGCATTCACATGATCGTCTACCAGTCTAACAAGTTCGTCGGAAATTGACATTACCTTCGTCAATTTCGGGTAACGTACTGCCGTTCAGAAAGAAAAGTTTTTTTGGGGGGTTTTCCAGATTTTCTCACTATTTTGCAACTCATCACGCTTACCTGCTTTGACCGTTGTGCCGTTCAAATCGGCCGAGCGTTCCAGTGCAGCTCGAGACGCCTTCATCTGTTCGTCATTTCTTGACGTTCGCTTCTTGCTGAATCTCTGGAACGAGCCGCAAAGCATTTTGGGAATTACCCTTCAACCCCAGTGACGCGCTGACGTCACGTGCGTGCCGCCATCTTGGAAACCTTCGTGGATCGCAATCTCTGCCTCAAAGAGTTTTGAAACCACAACTTCTTCTCGAGTCAGCAGTTGTCTTACAACTTATCAAAGGTATAAAAAATGTTATGTTTCTAAAATTTAGGTTCAACGTGGTTACAAACAATTTTGAATAAAATGTCAAACATTGCTGCCCCCCCTCATTTTCTACAAACAGCCGGAGATCCAAGTATTGAATGGGATTTGTGGTTCCCAATGTTTCTGGCATATGTAGATGTCCTTGAAAAGGAGGGGTGTTCTGCTAAACGCAAACTAGCCCTATTACGACATTGTTTAGGAGGGGCAGGTATTAAAGAATTTGACAATCTCCCTCCGATCGAAGATGCTGGAGACATTGATGTTTTCGAAAAAGCCACTAGACAAATGAAAATTTGTTTTGGCAGGAAAATAAATACCGTCATGGAGAGGTTCAAGTTTTACTCTCGCATTCAAAAACAAGATGAGTCCATAGAGGATTATGTCTCAGCGCTACGCTCTTTAGCCTGTTATTGTTCATTTGAAACAATTTCCTACGAACAGGTTCTTAGAGACCAGATCATGATGCGAACCAAAAGCAAGAAAATTCAGGAAAGACTTTGGCTTGGTACAGAAACTACCCTCAATGCTGTCATCAACATAGCCAAGGGTATGGAACAGTCAGAATTGTTCGTATCTGAAATAAGGGGTTCTAATGTCAAACCTTTAGTTCCTGAACCTGAAGTTTCTTTAGTTAAAAACCAATCTAACCCTAATTTTTCTTCCAGAAATGTATTGAAAAAGGATAGTGAGAAAAAATTCGGTGAGGTCAAAAGCTATCCAGACAACAGATTTGTTCAAAAGAAAAATGTTTCTTGTTATCGTTGTGGTAGCCCCAACCATGTTGGCAATTACAACGGTTGTCCTGCCTGGGACAGAGTATGTGTGAAATGTAAACGTAAAGGTCATTTTGGAAATGTTTGTCGCTCTTCACAAAGAGTAAATTATATTTCCCAAGAGGAAGAGGAAGTCCTCAATAGCTTCAATTGCATTCTTTCTGTGGATGAAGTTGAACTTGAAGAGTTTCCCTCTTATCCCATTTTGGTAGATGATATGTCCATTGAACTGATGATGGATTCGTGTTCACGGTATTCTATCATTGGTTTAGATTTGTTTAAAAGTTTATGGGATAATAGAGAGCTTTGTGTTCCTGACATTCATCCTGGAGGTTACTCAGGGAAGAAAATAGACTTGGAAGGATACTTCTGGGCCAAGCTTCAAGTTAAAGATCGAATCACAAATGGGAAAGTGTATGTAGCCACCAAAGGTGTAGCTATTTTAGGGTGGCCACACCAACGTGAGTTAGGCATCAAACTAGATCCTAATGCTAACCCTCCCGTATGTTTTATAGAGCCAGAAGTGAACTTACTTTCTGATATGAATGATCCTTGTTTTGTCAGTAATATTAAAAACAAGTTTCCTGATGTTTTCAAAGATATTCTTGGCAAGTACACAGATTTCAAACATAGGATAATACTTAATGAAAATGCTGTACCAGTTAGACACAGAGTAAGGAACGTCCCTTTAGCTTACAGGGATAAGCTCAAAGGAATTTTAGATGATCTTGTTTTAAAACATATCATTGAACCAATTGAGTCTTCTCCTTGGGTTTCCCCCGTCGTTTTGTCACTCAAAAGTTCTGGAGATCTCCGCCTATGTGTGGACCTCCGCAGTCTCAACCAGGAAATTTGGGTTCATAAACATCCCTTACCAAATATTCATGAATTGATTTCCTCCTTGTCAGGTGCCACAGTATTTTCTACAATAGACTTGGTGAGTGCATATCATCAAGTGGAGCTACATGAAGAGTCTAGGAAGTTAACAGCATTTGTTACTCCAGAGGGCATGTTTCAATATTTGAGAATGCCTTTTGGACTAGCTAGTGCCGCCTCTGTCTTCCAGAGATTGATGAGAGATGTACTCAAAAATTGTAGTGGTGCAGTGGCTTTCCAAGATGACATTTTGATTTTTGGTAAAGATTGTAACGAACATGATTCTAACTTGTATTCTGTTCTGAATTGTATCCAAGAGAAAGGCTTAACCTTAAAGTTTTCAAAATGTAAGTTCAGACAGTCCAAAGTTGAGTACTTAGGCCATGAGATTTCGAAAAATGGTATCAAACCCAAACTCAACCATGTTAAAAGTATTACGTCTGCTCCCATCCCCACTTCCAAAGAACAGTTGCTGTCATTTCTTGGTCTCACTGAATTTTATGGGAAATTTGTACAGAATTATTCTATGTTAGTTCATCCTTTACGCTCCTTGCTTAAGAAACAAGTAAAATTCGTATGGGGTAAAGATCAACAAGAGTCTTTCGATGTACTTAAGAGTAAGATTATCTGTGCACCTTTTCTTAAACCATATTCAGTTAATAAAGAATGTATACTTTGTGTCGATGCCAGCAATATAGGTCTAGGTGCCGTTTTAATGCAGAAGGACAATTCAGGTGAATATGTTGTCTCCTATGCTTCAAGATCTCTTCGTGGCTCTGAAGTTAATTATTCCACGATAGAGAGGGAGTTACTTGCGTGTACCTGGGCCACTCAACATTTCCGCCAGTTTATTTGGGGTACCAAATTCTCACTAAGGACTGATCACAAGCCATTGGTCACTATGCTATCTGCTGGTGGTGGTAGAACTCTCACTGCTCGTTTAGCGAGGCTTGCCGCAAAGTTACAGGAATATCGCTGTGTTGTTACCTATGTCCCTGGTCGTCTTAATGTCCACGCAGACTGCATGTCTCGTTTTCCTGCTAAAGATTGTCCAGTAGTAGATTACACTGAAGAATGTGATGTGGCTTTTACTATGAGTGATGTCAACATCATTGTTAGTGATGATCAGTCTAAACTGATCTCACAGTCTGTTTGGACAAAAGCTTTGGAACAAGATGACGTTTTGAAGGACGTAAGGTTGTTTTTAAACAAAGGTTGGCCCGAAGAGAGGAAACTTAGTGGTGAGTTGGCCTCTTTCTTTAAGGTAAAGGATGAGTTGATGGATAATGGCGCAATGATTTTCAGAGATGATAAAATTATTCCTCCCATAGGCATAAGAGAACTGATTTGTGATCTAGCTCATGAAGGCCATTTAGGGATGTCCTCCACCAAGAGAAGAATTAGAGAATTTTATTGGTGGCCTAGTATGGACAATATGATTGACAAATGGGTAAGGAATTGTTCCCCTTGTTCTTTAAGTGATAAATCTGTGAAACCCATTTCTGTAAGTTCTACCCCTGTTGAGTTTGTTCAGGGTCCGTGGCGCAAATTAGGAGTAGACATCATTGGCCCTTTTAGTTACCAGTCGGGTAAAGAGATGTTCGCCATTGTTCTGGTTGATTATTTCTCCAAGTGGCCCGAATTGAAAATTGTAGAGAAGGTCAATTCTGATGTAATTGTTGAATTTCTTAACGAAGTTTTTTCCAGAGAGGGTTTACCTGAAGAACTCATCACTGATAATGGTCCACAATTTGTTAGCGAAATTTTTTCATCTTTCCTTTCCAGCTGTGGTATCAAACATAAAAGGGTTTCCAACTATTTTCCCCAAGCCAACGGACAAGTTGAACGTTTTAACAGAGTAATTAAAGAATCTTGTCAGTTGGCTTTGCGTAGTGGTTTGAAATGGAGGAAGGCTCTCCAAGCAACCCTTTTGACGTATCGCTTTTCCCCTAATACGGTAACTGGACTTTCTCCTTTTGAAATGTTGCGCTGTAGAAAGCCTGGCTCAAAGCTTATGCCTTGGTGGTTGAGAACAGAGAAAGGTGACTATTTAGAATTAGAATTGGAGGCTGTTAGAGAGAGAGTCAATAAGTACCAAGCAAGAATGTCTCACCACCCAGCACGAAGTGTGAATTTACCTAAATTAAGTGTTGGTGATTTTGTAAGAGTGAAGTTTGGCGGACAAATCCGCAAAGGATCTCCTAGATGGTCTGGTCCTCTCAGAGTCATTGAAGTTTTCAGCAAAGCTGTTAGGGTGGAAGATGGCAAAATTTGGAATTTGAGACGCATTTCTGTGTGCAGATCTGATGACCTGAAACGCTTTTCTGTGTGTAGATCCGCTGACCGCAATTCCTCCCTTCTACAACCAGATCTATCGTCCCCTAATGACCCACATTTGGTGAATGACAATTCAGAGCTTTGTGGTACTCATGAAGCCTTTGATCATCTGTCTTCGTGTAAGAATGTTAGTTTTGATAATGCTACCAATGCTGATGTCCAGAATAGGTCTGCTCTTCGTGGAAATGCAACGAAGAATGTTATTCCTGAGAATCCTGTGAATGTTGATCAGGGTATTGTTGCAGACAAATCTGTTAATATTGATCATTCTAATTTTGCTCTTCCTGCCTGCGACCAAAAGTTAGTTATTTCACGTAGCAGTTCACGTGTTAAATGTCTTCCGATGAAATTTAGGGATTTTGTTTGTTTCTAATTCTAATTTTTTTTTTTATATAGTTTTGTGTTTTTTATTTTCCTATTAGTTTTTTTTTAAAAAGGGGGGAGGTGTGTGGTATTCTATGACATGTCATACTGTAGAACCTATGATGTCATTACTGGGGTCTGTAGAATCTTAGATTCATACTGGGCTGTTGTCGGAAGAAGACGGTTTCCGCTGTGTCTCTTCCTGTGGGTGTTAAGCTGTTCTGTTGCCTGAATAAATCTACATCTTGGAACCCAACCTCTTCATTGTGTTCATTTACAACATCCTAGTCAGTAAACCATCTAAGGGCCTAGGTGATACATTATTGAGGAGACCACTAAGGGAAGCGGAAGGCACTAGGCATATCGGGGGGAGACCAAACCGGGCCCCACTTCCAGAACTTCCACCGGAAGCAGTGCCTTTCGTAGTAGTTCTTACAGGGGTCCCTGTGTTGGAAGAAAATAAGCGGGAAGGCTTTGCCCAACTGAAGAACAAGATCATCCACTGGCTTAGGCTAAATAGGCCAATTGCAAGCAACATCAACGGCGACATTGCACACGTTCGCCGCACTCAGTGGCTGGGGGGCAGACCTAAGGATATTGAGGGTGATGTGGTGGTAGTGAACTTTAGGGACCCTAATGCTGTTCACTTCATATTGAATTGGCCCCCAGGCAATACTAATAATCGCATCACTCCCCGACCACTGACGTACTTCTATCCAAGATCAGTGGTTTTTCCATCCCAGCACCAACCCCCTCAATATACGCAAACACAAGCTCATCCTTCAACCACACAGGACATCAGGAACTCTCTATATGCGCCTTATCCTTTGTTGGTCCCTGATCCCTATGGGTAGAACCTTGTACCAACTAGGTCCAACTTTACCTCCAATAGGAGAATGGACCACTTAAAACCATTCACGCCATTGGAGACCATAAATAGGTTTGACATTTTTAACGGCCTAGATGACTGTGATTGACGCTTTGTGAGTTATGGGGATGATGGAAGTGGTATTCATTCCTTTAGTATAGATGGCATTTATATTTGAGTGGAAGGCGCGGGGACTCCTGGGGTTAATTTTTCAACCACTGCAATACTCTTAAGTAGTCCGATCGTACGTACAGAATCGGTAGCCCCGAGATTGATTGATAATGACCAGAGGTCCATGGGGTGCGACGAGCAACCAGGCCCTATAAGCATATATGGGGAAGGCAGCTCGCGATATAACTTGGCCCTAATGGTACCCCCCAATGAGCCTGAAGATTGGGGATCCTTGGGCTATTGTCAAGATCAAGCTATAGGAGTTATCCCAGGGTGTCTAACTGCAGTAAACTCACCAATGGCCAATATGGCATTGAGGGATGTAAGTGTTAGTGGGGAGAGTAGAAGAGGTCCTAATGCTCTAGGAGCAGCTGGAGAAACGTTGACACATATGTCAACAATTGAGGAGACAACACTGGTGGCTCATTCTGTGACCCTGGTCGATGCGATGGAGCCTCTAAGGTTAGTCTCCTGGAATATAGCTGGAGTTTCAAAGAATCTAAGGGACCCCGAGTGGGCGGAATTCATTGATACCAATGATTTTTGTCTGCTGCAGGAGACCTGGGTGGTGGTAACGCCTCATAGACTAGGGTTTAAATCTTTTGGAATAGGCGCCACCCCATCCAAGAGCGGAAGGCCCTCTGGGGGCCTATTAATCTGGGTGAAAGTTAATTTGAGGGTTCAGATTGAGGTGGTAGATGTAAATTCTCTTGCATATATTAGCACTAAAAATCACCACATGTGAAGGGAAAAAATTCCTCCTAGTAAATGTTTCTAACAGACCAACATCTCTATCAAAGGAATCACCTACACTAGCCAAATTAGATTCTTTTCTAAATGGATTAGATGGCAAAGACGTTCATGTTATTTTGGCTGGCGACCTAAATTGCAACTACGAACCAGTCCTGGGGCTCAGCCAAATTTTCGAAGATGAATAACAAGCTGATAAAATTCCAGCACTGGAGAATGCCAAACCAGTTAAATGTTCGGTTTTGGCTGTCCAAATAACAAAATTATGTGCGGAGTATTGTCTCAGGGCCTGCAATGGACGACTTCCGTCTGACAATTTGAAAAAACCTACTTTCAGTAGAAATAATTACAGGAGCAATTTAGATGTTGTGATTGTATCTATTTCTATTTGGCCGAGTATCTTGGACCTTGAGGTAAAAGATAGGTTAGAAAGTGATCACTTCCCCCTGAGCTTTTCAATAGAAGCTTACTTGTTCCAGGGAGTAGCGGGTACATCACTCGTAGATGTAAATAACGGAGTTAACACTGAGATACATATCAGCAATAATAGACGAGTCCTTAAATGGCCTTTTATATTGGACCATGGAGAGATCCTGGCTGATATATATACACTTTTTGCAGGGACCTTTGGCCCATATATAGGCTCCAATGTAAGCGAGGGTAACCCTACTTATTTTATGTCACTGCACAAAAACTTTTTTAATGAGTTAAAAATGTTAGTTACCAAAATGCCCCAGAAAAACCAACAAAAGATACAGAATCTGTCCCACAGTAAACCATGGTATGATAGAATCTGTAGGGAAGCCAAAAGGGTGCTTATATCGGCTATTAAATCCAAAACTCTATCTGATATAAAAATAGCAAGGAATAACTATAAGACAGTACAAAAGGCTTCCAAAAAAGCCTGGGAGGAAGAAAAATGGGCTGACATGCTTCTAGCGGTTAAAACTAATGATAACGTAGGCTTTTGGAGGTTGGTAGCTAATGGGAACCATGTAGGTAGAGTGGTTAAGGACGTCCATTTGGACGAGCTAACATGGGTCAACCATTTCACTAACCTCTATAAAAAGTATGATGATGCCCAATCTGATGTGGATACCCCAAATCTTGTATACCCAACTGATTGCCTGGACTTTACACTAGTCGAAACAGAGATGGCAATCAACCTAGTAAAGACTGGCAAAGCTCCAGGCTTGGATAAGATCCCTGGTGACTGATATAAACATGATTTAACAGTTGGGCACCATATATAAATTACTTGTGTAATATGTTATCCCTTAGCTTAGATTTCCCCGAAAGTTGGAGGGGGGCTGAAATTGTTTTCATTTTTAAAAAAGGGGATTGGAAGGACCCCTCTAATTACCGGCAAATCAGCTTGATGGATATTCTCCAGAAAATCTACTCACAACATATATTAACTCGTGTCAGTGACTGGGTGGAGGAGAATGCAATCTTAACCAAATGTCAAGCTGGTTTCCGATGTAAAGTAAGCACAATAGACCAGATATTTAGATTCTGTTGTCTTTATTGGAAATATGTACATATTAAAAAAGGGTCACCTATACGTTGCTTTCGTCGATCTGAGAGCAGCGTTCGATTTAGTGCCGCGCAATCTTTTATGGAAAACCTTGAGTGTTGTAGGGTTGCCAAATAGCCTATTGGTCCAGATAAAAGAAGTGCACGAAGGGAATTTTGCAAAAATCCGATGGGGCCCAAGTAGGGAATTGACCCAAAAAATTCCCATCGAGCGTGGCGTTCGCCAAGGTTGCGTATTGGCCCCTACACTTTTTTCCCTTTTTGTGAACGACATCCCTGCACATCTAGAGGGATGTATAAACGATTCACCAAAATTGAATGGAGAAAAGGTAACATCACTATTGTTTGCAGACGACACTATCCTGATTTCCCAAACTAAGAAAGGTCTCCAGGCACTACTTAATTCTTTTAGTGATTATTGTAGTAAGAAAGGACTGGAGATAAATGGGAAAAAGACTAAATGTATGGCCCTTAACCCACCGAAAATTGACAAAGGATGTTTAACACTGAACGGTGTTAAATTAGATTCGGTCTCACATTTTTCTTATTTAGGGGTTACTTTAGATTCTAAATTTTCTTAGAGAGCCCAAATGGAAAAAAGCAAGCTGGCTTTCACCCAGAATATAAAGCCAATTCTTAGGAAAGAAAGTTTGAGTACCAGTAAAGCAGTGTCTCCGGTAGTTGAGCTTTTTAAATTCAAGGTTCAACCAGCAGCGTTGTACGGTTCAGAAATTTGGGGGCCATGGTCAAAAGATACTTTTCGTGTTCTGGACAATAACTTCATGAGAAGTTTGGTAAGGGTCCCAAGAGGCACTCCTTTAGTGCCACTTGAATTGGATCTAAATGTTAAAAGAACTGACCATTACACCATAATCAGCCCATTGATGCTATGGGTTAGATTGTGGCGGGTGCCCGAATTGCAGGGTTACAGGGATGGTCTAAAAGAAATCATGGGGTTGGATAATTCAATAACTATCCCATGGCTAAAACACGTTAAAATTTGGCTTACCAAAATAGGTTTAAAACATTTTTGGGAGAATCCAGAACACCTACCGTCTAACCCAAAACTAACACTAAAAAGGGCCTTTTGGAGTTTAATGGTTAATATGGCAACAAATGCTTCGGCTGCTGGAACCTTGGTAACAAATTTTCTCAGCTTCAAGGACGAGCCACTATTTGAGACTTTTCTAGATGAGATAGAGCCCCCACTTGCCAAAACACTATTCTTAAAATTAAGATATGGTAATCTTTTGACCAAAACAACTTTAGCACGTTGGTCAAGGAGGCCTAATGCTTCATCCCTGGAGGCTGACAAAATCTGTGCCATGTGTGACTGTAGCCAGATTAAAAACGAGACTCACATCTTCTTTTTTTGCCCTGCCTACGCATTGGCTGGAATAAGATGGATCAAACCATTATGCCTATTGTTAGGCCTGAGATCATGCAACCAGGCCCTGAGAATACTCAAAACTAATACAAATCAAACAATAATATTTAGTGTTAGTCGATTCTTACACTCAATCTTTTTTCTAAGGAAAAAAAAGGGGCAATAGCTATAAATGAAGTATATCCTTAAAAACAGAATTAGAACGTGTCCTAGTAATTACAGGGGGACATTTGGTATATCCAATTGGTTGTGCTTAGATCTATTTGTATCAAGAAATGTATTCTTATTGATGTTTTAAAAATTTAACGAATTGTGCTGTGACTCTTTTATGGCATTCATGCCGAAATAAAGAATTTGAATTTGACAAAAAAGTTGACCATTTAGTTGAAAATTGTATGTAATGCATTTTAGTGATACATATTTGATCTCTGGCAATCATAAATCATTTGGCACAGAAAGTACAAAGTTCCCCAAGAATGTCTAGAGACGGAGAAAGAAGGGGGAAAAGGGGAAAGGAGTGTGCAACCCAGAGCGGGTGGAGTCAGGGAGCGGAGGGCTCCCTTGTTAGAACTCAGAGGCCTCACACACCCAGCGAGCTAGATGTCAAGCTTCATCATTGGCCTCTTGCTCCTCGACAGGCTGGCGCTGCAATGCCTGACGGGCGCCTCAAGGGCGCTCTTTGTCGGAGATCTTCAGTTCAAGCCAACGGTTGAGTGCATGTGAGGGGGAGACAAAGGGGTGTAGTCTTGTAGGGAATGTGAAATTAAAAAAGGTGAACCAATTCACAAAGATTTTTATTGGCGTGACTGATTCCCTTGGTTAAAAGGTGGGAGGGGAGATAGAGGCTGTAGGGGGCACGGTGGAACTACCTCGACCCTCAAATCAGGTCGACATGTTTCTTGCTTAATAACGCAATTCTTCAGGACCTAAAATAATTAGTACTACACGGTGAACAATATACAAGTGAAAAAGGTGAAAAAGGAGCGATAAAACCTCTCTGGGTCTGTAAAGGGGCAGGCCAAGTAGTTCTGCATTGAGGGGTTGACCTAAAAGAGACATGAGAAAACTAGCCACAGGGTTCATACTGGCACCATCATCTCATCCAATGGTAGGTCACACTCAAATCTTTCTTGTGAAATATACACACTCCAAATAAGGTTAAAAGCAGAGGCCCTATCGAAAGACAAGGCCTTAGCATGTTAAATTATAGAAATCATGACGATGGCAACAACACACACGACTGAATGTATAGGCTGATGCTTACCCTAAAGAAAGTCCCTAGAGGGCCTCGCAGTCTGTTCCCGTGGGGCAGCACACGAGGGAAAGTACCCTGGGGAGGAACAATAATCAAAAAACAAAAAACACACTGGTTCAAGGTAGTTATTCAAAGGAAAGGAAAGAGAGGGCCAGTGTGCATGATACGGCTGTGGGAGCTCCACATTATCGGGTGGTCAGGCGGTGACACCGCCAAAACCGGAGCCCGACATCCGGGGCATTCCAAGCCAGGTACCAGCCCACCAGACCCCCCTGGGGTAAAGGTAGCGTGCAGAGCGGCCCCAAATATCAGCATGTTCGCACCATGGGCACGCCGCTATGGCACATGTGTCCACAGAGTGCAGCGTAATGAAAGACTACCGGTCTGTAAACAGAGGAAGGCACATATTAGAGTGCCCCGGTGTACAGCTTCATCCTGGCCGCACGCACCCACCCAGCCGGAAGCGGGTCAGCGAGGCCAGAGCATCTGCTCAGGAGGCCGGCCAAACATCGTAGACACCGTCTTAGCGTACACGACGACCAGTACCAACGATAGACATGGGCCCCCGTGGGGGGAAGGAGTCGGTCAAGCGGAGTACTCTTACCTGATGGCAGTGCAGCCCAAGGCTTACAAACCTACCCACACGCGAGGCGCTCAATCGGTAGCGCGGAACAGCTGGTCAAAGTAGTACCGGTGTTACCGGGTTATAAGCTGTCCGACACTCCACTTCGGCGGCCGGGCGGGGAGGGCGTGGTCAGGAAACCAGGCTGACTGCGCCTGCGTGGGCAGAGTTTGCAAGCAGGGGCCATCCCTGAAGGAGATCATAGCGGCCATCTTGGAGTGGTGAAAGTGACGCTCCAGGTAAAGCAATGTTAGTGGCAGTGACGCTCCAGGTAAAACAATGATGGATTACACGAAAATTAGAGCGCGTTTCACGCATAATCAAGGAGTAGGTGTCATCCAGAGCGTGGTCAGGAAACCAGGCTGACTGCACATGCGTGGGCAGGGTCTGCAAGCAGGGGCCAGCACTGGAGGAGATCTTGTCGGCCATCTTGGAGTGGTGGCAGTGACGCTCCAGGTAAAGCAATGATAGTGGCAGTGACGCTCCAGGGCAAGCACTGATGAATTACACAAAAATTAAAGCGCGTTTCACGCATAATTAAGGAGTAGGTGTCATCTAGACTAAAGTGGGGTGAACAGAGACGGGGCAGTGTTGCATAGTTGTGAAGTCTCAGGAGTATCACCACTGTCAATCAAGAGACCCGGATGGGGGATGACAGCCAAGGGGTATCAGACAATCATCTCTAGCTTGTCAGGGATGCCCATGGGACCGAGTCGTCAAGGCCAAGGGTGTCTAACTGCAAGCGGTGGACCCACCGTTGCTCAATTCTGAACAGGGCCTGTTGTGTGATCGAGGGGTGTGATTCAAGTACCACCCACTTGATGCTGTCAGCTCGGTGGTCGTGTTGCAAGTAATGATCATAGAGGCGTGTATGTGTTTTGGAACATCGGATGTTGCTCTTGTGTTCCATTATTCTTAGCTTGACCTGCCTCATCGTCATGCCAATATACTGTTTGCCACAGGGGCAAATGAGCATGTAGATGCAACGGAGACTGTTGCAGTTTGTATCTCTGTTCAGGTGCCAGGTGAAAGTGTCAGACAGTTTTATTTCTTTACATTGGATTGTCTGAGGACATACAACACATCCCCCACATTGGTAGTGGCCCACCACCGGTGGTAGATTCCAGAGAGTGTTTTGACCGGTGGGGGTTGGTTTTTTGGGACGTGTGTGAATGAGGGCATCTTTGAGATTAGATGTGCGTTTGAAAGCAAAGCGGGGTAGTGGGATGTCTAACTCCCCTGTGTTCAATAGCCCCCAGTGCTTATTCACAGTCTTTTTGAAGAAGGCCGAATTCTTTGTAAAACAGGTCACACAGGTAATCAAGTTATCACGTACTTTTGGGTGTGCTTCTAGCAATGCCTCTCTGGGATTATTAAGAGCCCTTTTACGTGAGTCCCGAATGAGCTTAGTGGGGTAACCTCTATCCTGGAGTTTGTTCTGAAGTAAGACAGATTCCTTATTGTAGTTGGTACTAGTGGTACAATTTCTACGTATCCTCAGGAACTGTCCAAAGGGGAGGTTATCTCTTAGAGCCTTGGAGTGATGACTGCTGTAAAGAAGAAGACTGTTTTTATCTGTCTCTTTACGGAACAAGGTGGTACTCAATCCCTCTTGGTTCAGACTTATCGTTAGGTCTAGGAAAGGTATAGTGGTGTCTGAAATAGTTCCTGTGAATTTCAGGAAGGTGTTCTGTTGATTAATCCAAGTGCAGAAGGCATCACATCTCTCACGATCCCCCCGCCACAGGACAAGTATATCATCGATATACCTGCGCCAGAGATAATATTCTCAGAAAATGGGTTGTGGTCTGGTCTAATGATATTGTCCTCAAAAGTGGCCATGTAGATGCATGCTATACTGGGGGAAAAGGTAGAACCCATAGATGTCCCACGGATCTGATGGTATAGCTGGGACCCATACTGGAAGAAATTCTCCGTGAGGGCTATGCTGGCACAGGCCATGATGAAAGGGATAGGTGTCGGCGAAGTCCACTCTACCATCCGGAGAGTTTCCTCCACTGCATCCAGGGTTGCCTGTTGGGGAATGTTTGTATAGAGGGCCTCGACATCCAATGTGAGGAGGAGGTCGACGCCCTCTTCCCCCTTAATAGAATCAATCAGACGTAGTACATCCCTGGTGTCCTGTAAGTAGGATGGGATTCTCTTTACCAGTGGTTGGAAGAATACGTCGCAAAATTTTGAAAGGGGTTCAAGGAGTGAGCCAATGCCAGATACAATAGGCCTACCCGGGACCGGTGTTGTTCCCTTGTGTATTTTGGGTAGGGTATAGAAGTAGGGTATGATAGGGTCAGTGGTCAATAGAAATTCTGCCTCCTTTTTACTTATCCACTCGTTAGCCTCTCCTTCCATAATCAAACTAGTGATCATGGTGGTAAGTCTAGGGGTTGGGTCTGTGGGTAGTGGCCTATAATGGTTAGTGTTGGCCAGTTGTCGCTTGCACTCTATATCATAAGTAGTGGCGTCCTGGATTACTGTGGCTCCCCCTTTGTCCGCCTGTTTGATGACAATGGTATTGTCATTACCAAGTGATTTCACAGCCATACTCTCTGCGTGACTAAGGTTGTTGAAGCTACTCAGGTTGGGTTTAGCCTCTAGAGACTTGAGAACTGCTTTTTCAAAAACCAGAACTTCTGGTGGGACCATACCATCAGTTGGCGTGAACCTGGATGGTCTATGTAATCCTGTGTCAATTGTTTCTTGGTCTGGTTTGTCATCGAAAAAGGAACGAAGACGTACCTTTCTGAAGAGTTGCTTGACCTCACACATTTCCTGGAATTTATCTGGGATGGGGGTTGGGACAAAGCCCAACCCTTTTTCCAGCACTCTGATTTCAACGGGTGTGAGGGCTCTAGTAGATAGGTTAACTATCAGGCTCTCTTCCCTCTGGTTGTGCTCCTGGTCTCTACCGATGTCGATGCTGTCGACTGGTCCTGCCACTGTACCCCTTTCTGACCTCCTCTCCTGCACCCTCTTCCTCTGCCCCAACCTCTGTCGTGAAAAGGAGGATTCATAGGAAAGAACTGAGGTGGACCCTGAGGGTAGAAGGGGTATTGCCAAGGTGGTAACATTTGGGGCGGTGGTCCTTGAAACATCTGTCCCTGGTTGAAACCCTGGTTCCAGTTCTGGCGTCGCTGGTTACGGGTGTAATTGGTGGGGTTACCACCACTAGAATCATTGCCTGAGGAGCCTCTCCGGCTACCATTGTCTGAATTGTCATCAGAGGAGTAGCTATTCTTCTTGTTGGAGTATCCCTCCTTAAGGTATGGATAGACCTTTATTTTGTCAAATTTATCCAAATCCTTTTGGAGTTTCGTCATCTTTTGTTTGATTAGAAAATCTTGGTTGTCAGAGATTTCTTGGTTGATTTCTGTCAGCTTGGTATTGAAGGGAGTTTTGGTTAGAGTGCCCCTAATAGCTGTTTCTAGGGCCGTGATTTTGTCCAAAAGAGCATCTGCAAGTCTCTTAGCTGTCTTAACGATTAAAAATAAGAGGTCCTTGGTGCACTTCCATGACACCTGGCACCAGTCACCTTTAAATTGGCCATCTTCAAGGAAGAGCCTTGGCATGATGGTTACTAAGAGTCCCTGAGGGGCTATATTGGCCCTTAGATATTCCATCATAATAGTCCCATGAACTGAGATTCTCAGCCATTCTTTTTTCAGTGCAGTAAGTGCTGTCCAATCGTCGTTAGTGGTGCCTGAGGCGGTAGCCGCTCCTACTCCAAGGAGTTGTGGAGTCGATCTCAGAGCCTCGGCTATAGCGTCTTCATCGAAGCTGAGACCAGGGACGTCCTCCATGGTCAGAGGATCAAAACCTGGTGGGGGTATAATGTCCCCTCGGCTAAACAATGAGGGAGAGGTGGTTGTTCTAGCAGCCCGTGGGGGTTCTAAAACATGGGTCCACACAGTGATTTATCACTGTAGGTAGCCTCGGGAGGGTCCGTGGGAGTTCAGCCCACGCTCGAAGGTCAATACAAAGGGGGGGCCAATTCTGGACAATATTTAGTGGGGTCCAGTGTACACGTCCAGTCAAACATGTAGCACAGAAAGTACAAAGTTCCCCAAGAATGTCTAGAGACGGAGAAAGAAGGGGGAAAAGGGGAAAGGAGTGTGCAACCCAGAGCGGGTGGAGTCAGGGAGCGGAGGGCTCCCTTGTTAGAACTCAGAGGCCTCACACACCCAGCGAGCTAGATGTCAAGCTTCATCATTGGCCTCTTGCTCCTCGACAGGCTGGCGCTGCAATGCCTGACGGGCGCCTCAAGGGCGCTCTTTGTCGGAGATCTTCAGTTCAAGCCAACGGTTGAGTGCATGTGAGGGGGAGACAAAGGGGTGTAGTCTTGTAGGGAATGTGAAATTAAAAAAGGTGAACCAATTCACAAAGATTTTTATTGGCGTGACTGATTCCCTTGGTTAAAAGGTGGGAGGGGAGATAGAGGCTGTAGGGGGCACAGTGGAACTACCTCGACCCTCAAATCAGGTCGACATGTTTCTTGCTTAATAACGCAATTCTTCAGGACCTAAAATAATTAGTACTACACGGTGAACAATATACAAGTGAAAAAGGTGAAAAAGGTGAAAAAGGAGCGATACAACCTCTCTGGGTCTGTAAAGGGGCAGGCCAAGTAGTTCTGCATTGAGGGGTTGACCTAAAAGAGACATGAGAAAACTAGCCACAGGGTTCATACTGGCACCATCATCTCATCCAATGGTAGGTCACACTCAAATCTTTCTTGTGAAATATACACACTCCAAATAAGGTTAAAAGCAGAGGCCCTATCGGAAGACAAGGCCTTAGCATGTTAAATTATAGAAATCATGACGATGGCAACAACACACACGACTGAATGTATAGGCTGATGCTTACCCTAAAGAAAGTCCCTAGAGGGCCTCGCAGTCTGTTCCCGTGGGGCAGCACACGAGGGAAAGTACCCTGGGGAGGAACAATAATCAAAAAGCAAAAAACACACTGGTTCAAGGTAGTTATTCAAAGGAAAGGAAAGAGAGGGCCAGTGTGCATGATACGGCTGTGGGAGCTCCACATTATCGGGTGGTCAGGCGGTGACACCGCCAAAACCGGAGCCCGACATCCGGGGCATTCCAAGCCAGGTACCAGCCCACCAGACCCCCCTGGGGTAAAGGTAGCGTGCAGAGCGGCCCCAAATATCAGCATGTTCGCACCATGGGCACGCCGCTATGGCACATGTGTCCACAGAGTGCAGCGTAATCAAAGACTACCGGTCTGTAAACAGAGGAAGGCACATATTAGAGTGCCCCGGTGTACAGCTTCATCCATTTCCCGTGCTCAACGACACAGTAAGGCACCCCATATACCAGCTTCAGCGGGGGTATCACAGGACAAGTTAAGTAGTTATTTACGAGTCTCATAACTTTGATTTGAGGAGACTTGGAGGTCACAGGACAGGAGCACCAGTTAATAGTCACACTGCAAGAAAGAAGATACCATAACATAGATTTGGTGCTTGGGAGAGCAGTGGAATCAAAGATGGTAAGATAAAGAGAAAGGAAAAAAAAAGCAAAGAAAGAAAAATAAGAGGTAAAAAGAAATGAGAGCGCAAACGAGCAGAGGAAAGCATAATGCAAAGGATGAAATAAAGCAAGCAGGATGTAAAGAAGGCTAGAAGGAAGGAAAGAAGGACGAAAGAAAAGTGGGAAAGGAGGAAGAAAGGAATAAGAAAGGAAAAAACTTTGTTCCTGAAAACAATTCCAATGGCCATCCAAAAATGGTCAGTTTCACTCACTCACATAGTGCTATATAGTTCAAAGTGCTGGGTATGTTATCCTTCTGGCTACTCCCTAACCTATGGTGCACCTAGGCAGAGTAGGTCAAAGACTCACTGTTGATTTCTTAGGCCCATTTCATGTGCTTCCCAGCATCAAGATATATTTAGTGGTGTTAGTTGTTCATCTTTCCAGATGAGTTGAAGTTAAGGGTGAAGCAGAACTAGCGACCTTTAATGTTATACTTTTTTTAAAGATAGTTTTGCTAGGCAAGAAGTACTATGCAAACTCTTAACTGGCAAGAGAGTAGAGTTCACTTTACATGCAATAAAAAGATTTTTAGACAGCTATGGGGTCAAACATTCTGTACTTTACTGTATTATCCACAATCTAAAGGTAAAGTGGAGAGATGCAACAAAATAATTGTGAAATACATTCAAAGTGCTGGCAGATCACATGCATATTGTGCAGATGCCGTAAGAGATTTAGAGCCTGATTTCGAGTTTGGCGGACAGGTTACAACATCACAAACTTGACGAATATCCTGGCCACCGTATTTCAAGTGCCACAGAATTTAATGGATTTATAATACAGCAGACAGGATATCCGCCATGGTTGTGGCATAAGTAACCTGTCCGCCACACTCTAATTCAGGCCTTTAATCTGGTTTTAAAGTACCACTCTAAATCAGGAGCGGGAGAAAGGGGGGTTCTTCGTTATGTCTATTTTGGATGTTTAAGATTTTAAATCGTGAATATGATGTGGACAGGTTTACTAAGGAAGCCTTGTTTGCAGTTGAATGTTGTAGGTGAGAAGTAAAGTTATATGTCTATGAATGTTTATTGTAATTGCATTTAAAGAGCGTTACTACCCCTGAAGAGGTGTAGGAGTACTTCCAGGCGAGTAACATGTTACTCCTTCAACCAAAATTAGAGGTTGATTGGCAAAAGTTTCATCTATTTTTTCTTTTTAGGTTAATTGAGTTATGTTTGTGCTGTCCGAATGTAATACACTTACTCCTGTTCTATGGTAGAAGTAGGTTAAGAGGAGTAGTTTAATAGAGTAAAGATTTGAGTCATTAGTATGAATTGGTAATCTGTTCATGTTAGGTGGAAGAGTGGTAGATTGAAGGAGGTCTTTAATGCAATTATTAAAGTCCATTGAAGTCTGAAAGCTTTGGCACGAGTCAAAATAAGTCGGAAAGCTTTGGCACGAGTCAAAGAGTGGAGAAAAAAGCGAGATCTGGACCATGAAATGGTGAATGCAAAAGGTGTGTTAAATGTTTACATTAATATATCCATATGCAAAACATATACCCATATACAGACACACATGGAAAATACACATATAAAATGTACATACCCATGTATATTTGTGTAATGCATAACTATACATACATAGGATGGACACTTTCATACATTGTTTAGGTAGACAAACAATAAAGACCTATAGGGAACTGTACGTGCTGCTTTCATGAGACTGGGTCTAGACGTCTGCGGCTGCTGGGCTTGGTGTATTCCTTCTGAAACTGTTTGGGCCCCCTGTGCCTCGAATGCTCCTTCTGGGCTACATGGTTTATGGCAACACCTTTATTTATTTAGGCTGTGGTACATTTGTTAACATTTAAGACGGTTTGACCAGAGAGTTCTGTTTGTAATATTATACTCATTTCATAAGAGAGATACCTGATATCTGCGCATTCTTAAATGAGTATTGTGAGTCCACTGAGCTGATGATGCAATATCTCCCCTTCAGATCACTGACTGGATATGTATTCTTTAATAGAGTGTGAGTTCTCTGGGTATAACTGGGTACAGAAGGATGGTGGCTGGATCCGGCCCTTTACACTGCAACTCTTCGATTCTACTTGCTTGAGTAAATAAGGAGTTTTATATTCTGGATGACCACTTTTTCGTTTGTACACTGCGAAGCCTTCCTCTCTCGTTCCTATGACCTCGAGCGAGGCACCTGCTTGTGCTTATGGTAAGATTTCATCACGTGACTACCTCTACAAACTTGAGCAGAGTGGACTTTCCATTCCAACTTGCCTTCTGGCTGAGAGCTAGTCCCCACAAACCTTTTTACAGTGTGAACCCCTTGCTGATTGGCTCTGTGATTCACAGACAATTCATTGTTCTCTTATTATTAAAGCTTTTCAGGCCATGTGAGGAGCTTTCTTTGACAATTCGTCGCACGTTCTCGGAATTCTGCTCTAAATTCAGCTCCTTCTCTGGTGAGCTGGCGGGCTGCCCGCCCCTCCACCCTTGAAACGGGAGGCACAGTACTTTATGAAGGGCAGGCAGCTCAATGTTAAAGGGCGTGTAAACTCGAACCATGGAACTGAGCCCCGAGGAGAGAAAGTGATCCTATTATGTGTACTCAGTGCCAGCCGGGAACAGGTCCTCGAGCTCATAAAAAGTAATTATCTAACCACTAACTAATCTACTGCCTGTTAAGTACACTGTGGATTTTTCTTGCTCTCTTTACACAAATACTATAAATGTCTGTATCTTATGGTTGTGAAACTGTGCCTGGTGCCTTCCGGTTACGAGCAGAAGAGATAATGAGTAACTATTGTGCCAACATTTTCGGTTCAAACTGATACTTTGAAGAAACTCGGCCGCCAGCCAGAGGCCTCTGGTGCGCGAGCAGTCAGGGCGGGGAGTAACGCTCCTCTGAATGCTTAAACCATCAGCTGCTGACGCAGTCACCGTGAAAACGCCCACAACCTTAAAACACATGACTCCAGCATGACAAAGGCGCACTGGGGCGAAAAATATCTGACGCGGCCTAAGGGCTCACCTGCAGAAGGCAAGGAAATACAAGGGGGGGCCAATAGGCCCCCACGCAAGCATGGCGGGGCCCGGTCCCTCCCACAACCCGTCCCCTTCGGGGCCGCGTTCCCCGCCCCCTCGCCCCGGAAGTACTGGTGTGCTTCCGGGGCGAGGGGGCGGGGTCGCGGCGGCGAAGGGGTTAAGAGCCTAGGGAGCGCGGGAAGCGGCCTCTTTGTGCCCGCGCTCCCAGGCTCGCTCCTCGCCCCGCCGTGGGGCCGTGTAATTTTCTGTCTTTTTTGTCCTTCCTGCAGGTTTTCAAGTCCCCTATTGCAAGCAGCTGGTGCCAACAGCGCGGGAATGGCGGAGGAGCAAGATCCTGGAAGGAGCGGACAACGTCGAGTGACTTTCATCAGGGCGGACAACTGTGGCGGAACATGCTGCAGCACCCGGGCCCCGGCGGCCCGTAATTGCTTTTATTTTGTCCCCTCTGCAGGTGTGCGGTCTCCTACGACAAGTCAGCCGGAATGGCGGAGGAGCTACATCCTGGGAAGGAGCGGACAGCATGGAGGCGGCCCGAAGCTGCGGGTGAATAGTGCAGCGCGAGGGTGAAGTGGTGCGAAGTGCGGGTGAATCCGCTTTCAGATCTCCGGTCCAAGGGAGAGCAGCAGCGTCGTCACTGGGGAGCCATGCGCGATGAGGCAGGAACATTTTAAAGTAAGTTGCTGCGAGAGGGCACGCTACAATAGAAGGCTGCCATCACGTTTGTTTACTGGGGCACATACCGGGGGATTATTACAATACCAGTGCCGGGGCCGTGCCTGAGAGGGCCCCGCTAAAGCTTCCTCTTTGGGTTTGTGTTTAATACCAATACGGGGTGATTTACAGCGGCCCGCAGAAATAATTAATTCACAAGAGTGTACCAGGCTAATAATCTTTTCTTCACTGTATGTTTTCGCCTCTAATTACTGCCCGTAGTATTTTGGTTTTATATATTGGTAGTTTAGCCGACCAACGGGTGCAGAGTCCGAGATAGGTGGGGGGGAGGGAGTCCCCTTTCCTAACGGTACAGCACAGATTACACTCTGCAGGGGTTGGGTTGCTGCAGTGCACGTGTACAGCTGTGCATGATTATCGATTACTTGCCGACTCTGGAGCATGGTGACCAGTGCGCACTTCATGTAATTTAAGCTGCAATGGGGGAATGTACGTCAGAAGGCACATGTGTTCTTTACCTTACCTCTAGAGGTCAGTATAGCCGCATGAGGAGCTGATCAAAATGTTTTGCCTTAATAGTGTTATGGCCATGTAGTCATCAGGCCAGGAGATGAATGCGTCCCCACATCAGGGGGTGTTTAATACGGACATCCCGGTCACCACATCAGCATACACTGATACATAAAATATTTTATAAAGTGAAGGTGTTGTGTGGATTAGGCTATTTGGTTGTAAATTATATGTTTATTACCCAGACTGTTAATACACACCATGGCCTCTGCTCCCTAATTTTCTTTTGCAAGGTTGCCTCTGGTGTAAGAACTCACGATGTTTTTCTCAGGTTGTGGCAAGGTAGTAGAGTGAAAACTGACATGATTTAAAGTCAAAAAGTACATAGGAAAGAACAAAGAAAATACCAACGTCAGGTGCCGTCATTAGAAGGTAGCCCAGGTGGCGATGGTAGCAATTTGGGGTGATGCTATGGTTGGGGGTTCAATCCCCGTAGGGGGCATTATTTTCAATTTCAGATTAAACACAAATTTATGCAGTCTTATCATCCTGCTCAATAAAGAAGGGCGGGAAAGACTAGCGAATTAAGCTGTGGCAAAATTGAGACGTGCAAATATTAGGCACGCGTTGGGGGTGTATCTGTGTGGCCTTATAAACTGCCCAGCATTGTGAGATTTCGACAAAGACTTTCACTAACTCGGTGGACCATCTCTAAAGAGCACTTTTAGCCGTTTTCACAACGGGATTGAAGGCAGTCCATACGCGTATACTGTGCCTGTCTTTCACCCGATGACTCGCTGCGACCCTGGGCACCCCGCTTGCATTGGCGCTCACACCTTATGTTTATCTGAGGCGGCGCTACATTCACTTAACCTCCTTTTAAGGGGGGGCCCTGGGGTAATAATCAAGCACGATTGGCCAGCCTATGGGGTCTGCCACACAGCGTCATCTGTTGCCACGCTCGATGTAAGTTCCCAAATGAATAGCCATGTTGTAGGCCCTGATCGAACAGTCGCACCGAGTGTCAGGTATCGACCATTAAAGAAGATTGGCAGAAGGGGCTCGTGTAGCACGAACATTAAACCAGTGCTGACCCATTAAAAGCGTGGTAGTGCAGGAGACGGACTATGGGCCCAGGGCTGAGACTATTGAGATTTTCTTGGCATTCATCTGTGGGTATGTATATGTTTATGCATATGTAGGTATGCATTTGTAAAATTAGTATGGCAGGGGAATTTCTCGCTGTTGCAATTTCATTGCACTCGGTAAAACAGTTGGCTGCTCCGTTGTCTGGTGCCAAACGGCATTATGTTGATTAAATGGAGCTGACTCGTAACCTCCGGCATCTAGCGTCAAGGACCAAAAAAAAAAAAAAGGGAGCGTGGTGTCAATACCTGGTTTAAATACTGAATTATAGTGCAGAGTGTCCGTCAGAATGAATATAAATTCTGTATACCACATTAAAGGGGGGCTAGTTTACGGTACATCACGCAGTGTGCTTGGCGCAAGTGCTGTTTAACACTCACTTCCTTGCATCCTTAGTATGAGGGCGGGATGAATGCTTAGTCCCTACAGTGCATGATTCATATTAGGTGAATACTCCTTAGAGTGTAAGGTGGGAGTAGAAATGGAACGGGCCCTCTACAAGGCATGGTTTAACCAGGCATGGTACTGCTTGAGGCGTAGTAACACTCACTTCCTTGCATCCTTAGTATGAGGGCGGGATGAATGCTTAGTCCCTACAGTGCATGATTCATATTAGGTGAGTACTCCTTAGAGTGTAAGGTGGGAGTAGAAATGGAACGGGCCCTCTACAAGGCATGGTTTAACCAGGCATGGTACTGCTTGAGGCGTAGTACTGTTGTGGTCCAGTTTGGTGGTGAAGGGTGGCATGGTACTGCTTGAGGCGTAGTACTGTTTTGCTCCAGTTTGGTGGTGAAGGGTTGCGCGATGGTTAGAGTGGCAGAACCGGATGCAGAGGTCTAGCCCGGGACCAGGGGTCAATCCCCCGTCTTGGGGGGTTTTGGGCTCAAGTTACCACCAACTGCCAGCCTCTGACGTTCACGAATTTGCATTTAAGTACAATAGTGGGGTAGGATAGGTACTATCCCAGATCCTATCACACCTGTTTACAAGCAAGTTGGTCCAGTGAACGGTAGACCGGGGGACCACCTGGTATTGGGGATGGCAATCAGGCAGTAGGAATTTTAAAGTAGAAATTGTGTAGGTAGGTTAAGTACTATCCCACATCCTATCACACCTGTTTACAAACAAGAGGGTTCAGTACATAGTTGGCCGGGTGACCACCGGCTACTGGTGATAGCAATATTGCAATGGGCCATGTTATCTCACAAGTTATTTAAAAGGATGGGTCGGGGCCATAATAAATTGCCTGCTGACATGGGAAGATTGTTATCTTTTTCTTACAATCAGGAATGTCCAATGTAGGCACAGGAGGGCTGCACCCATGACAGATTGGCAGGATAGCCAACACGCTTTTAAAAATGTTATATTTAGAGGCACTGTATCTAAATGCATTTAATATGTTAATTCTAATCTCAGGGATGCCGCCCATTGTACGCCTACAGTGGGGCAAGAACACGTCAAACGATCATTTGTCAGAATGGTTATAGTGCAAGGAACATAAAAAACTGCCCACATGGGTTTAAAGGCTGTAACATTAGGATAACAGTTGCAGTGCCCTCGCTGTTCCTGTATGACTCAGCAACAAGACAGTCGTGGTAGCTACTTATGTGGTAGTTAGACAATGTGACCATGAGGGCTGGGCGGGCACTGCAATCTGATCCCTGCTTAACACCCTCCTTGCACTGATCCCGCAACCCCATAATAATTTTCTGGGTGCGGGAATTTTTTAGTGTTTTCACTTCACCTGGGTATATGCCCACTAATTACAACGGTAACATGGCAGAGTGGTCTACGTAATCGACAATACTAGTTCAGGGTGACCGGGGGGCTTGCTGATTCAAGTTACACTTGCGTACGTGCTTGCCTCGGCCTATATGCACTTGCGAATCGACTTAACAGCATTTGGCACTTAATTCTTCCCCACCTGTTTTTTGCCCAAGTAAGTCTGCCATACCAAAGGTCAGCCAGGAAATTGCCATTCCATAGTAGACCTGTTAGTTTCAGGTAATTTCCCCAGAGGACATAGAGCACGCAAAAAAAAAAAAAAAAAAAAAAAAAACTCACTATAGTAGAGTGGATCTAAAGAGGAGGGTCGCGATCATGCCTAAATCCCATCTCTATGGCAGCGGGCGGGCCACCTGCTACTTGAAACTTGTTAGGGAAATGATGCTCAGTCTGGGACCACTGGCTTTACCACTGTCAGCCACGATCCAAGCCAACAGTCAGGCGCAAGGGGTTCGATATTTAGAACACGTATATCTCATCAAGTTGTGATTAGGTGGGTGCCAATACAAACGGACTGTTCCTGTTGAACTGATATCCTAATCATCCTTAAGGAGTCATGAGGGCGTTATGGTATGCACTGGGGACTCCATGCTTTGTGTCGCTGCACTGCACACTGGGTAGTGTTTGTTAATGAAGGCCATTTTACAGGGCACTCCTCGTAACACTAATACAGTCACGCTACAAGGGAACCCAGACTGAGGCTTGCTCAACACTTAGTCGGAAGTGTTTAGGAGTATGCATCTGACGCTAATCGTATCTCAAACGTGGCAAGGGATGGCAATGTAAGACTAGCACATGTACTGCAGTTATCGCCAGAAACACTAATGGTTTGTGTTTATCTTTTTCATTTATGTATGGCCGGGTCCATGGTGGATATCTGGAGTGCACCGCATCACAGCAGCTGCTACAGGTGGACAGCCCAAGGGATGCTGACGTCAGATAGAGGATGGCAAACAACAACGCAAGTGTGATGGGCGAGCGATCAAAGGACGCAGGAGGTGCCAACACAGAGTTGAGTGTTTTGGTGTGTAAGCCCTTATATTGGGCTGGCGGCAGTAATGTAGCAGGATGTGGTTTCACTAAAATGGCAGTATTTGCCGTAACAGGAAAATGTATACCTACAGTAACGGCGCCTGTGCACGCAGGGCCACCAGTGTCAGCATGATATGCATAGATCACCGAATGGTAAGTGACAACGGTAGAGATGGGATAGTACACAAGGGTGTACATTCCTAGCTTCGGCAACCCCAGGATTGATAGGCCTATGCAACGCCTCAGTTCCCCGGTTCAGGAAGTGGGGTAAAAGTAGTACCATACACTTAAACACTTCCAGAGCGTAGTGGCTGGGTGTGGATGGTTAGCAGACTGTACAGTAGGCCAGTGGGAAGAGTAGGATGGGAGTACCAGGATAGCCCCGGTCACAGCATCTGCAGGGACCATCGAGAGGCATGCCCCCACACCCTCGTTCATTTTAGGACATGGGGTAACGATGATAGGACCCAGATTGCACCATGGGGGGGCTGCGTTTTCCCCCGGCTGCACGTAAAAGGGGGGGGGGGGAATTAAGCGAGTGCACGGAGTCACTCGGTGAAGAATCACTCGATAAAGAGGATCTACACTTGGTTGGAGAAACTATTTCCTACACTTTAATGACAGAATATCCCACAAGGGGTCATATCAGGACACTTTAATGACAGAATATCCCACAAGGGGTCATATCAGGACCAAGTAGACTAACAGTCGGCTGATAATGAGGAGTTGACGTTTATTAGAGGCTCTACTCACAGGGTGGGGGGTCCAGTGGACAGAGTCAGGGATGTCATGGGGGTAGGGAACAAAATAGCAGGGGTAGAGGGGTTTGGATTAGGAAGTTATGACCTTTCAGTGTAGGCGGTTGGGGGGGGGGGGCCAGATAGTCGGTAAACTACCTGGCCTGTGGCGGTAAGGTCATTAATCGGTGAGCAGCATTTTAAGGTCCTTACGGGGGGGCGGACCCATTCACGAAAGGGGCCGCCCGCGGGAGGGGCCATTGGTCTCTCTCAGAACTTCAGGGGCAGGATATGATATCCCGTTGTAAAGGGTGCGGGGGAGGGAGTCTACGCTTTCCTCAGGCTGGTAGCCACCCCTCACAACACTATGACGTCACTAAGGTGCGCGAGTGTCTGGGCCCTCCTGTTATGGTTAAATGGAGTTCCGGGAGCGCACGTGGGTGAAACGTGCCCTGGGTTGCGCATGCGCATCTTCAACGTGAGAGCGCAGCTGTAAAAGGATCTGACACCGGTTGGCGACCTTGCCGTAGGCCTTTATTAAAGTTATTAAAAAGTATTAAAAAGTATTGGAAATATTAGAATGCAGTTTAATTTTCAGGATGATTAGATTACGTTAGGAGACACGCTGTATTAGCTATTTGTTAAGGTTAGCCCATCATACCATGTCGAAACGGATGTCAATCTAATATTCTGAAAAGTGTGCATTTTAATAATTGTCAGAAATGTTTATTTGATTAAAATTTTTGATTTGTTTTTATATTTTAATAAATACGGCCAGGGGGGGGGCCCCGTACCCCCCCTTGACTTCCAAAGACCCCCATGTGTTGACTGGTTGAATTGGGTAATTCAGTCGGTGTTCAAGGGGGGAGGTGGCCGGCAGTCCAAGACCATGATACAAGGGGGGGCCAATAGGCCCCCACGCAAGCATGGCGGGGCCCGGTCCCTCCCACAACCCGTCCCCTTCGGGGCCGCGTTCCCCGCCCCCTCGCCCCGGAAGTACTGGTGTGCTTCCGGGGCGAGGGGGCGGGGTCGCGGCGGCGAAGGGGTTAAGAGCCTAGGGAGCGCGGGAAGCGGCCTCTTTGTGCCCGCGCTCCCAGGCTCGCTCCTCGCCCCGCCGTGGGGCCGTGTAATTTTCCCCACCCTCCATCCCTTGTTAGCAGACCTTGGGGCCTGGCAAATGGTGAGAATCAGGTTGGTCAATGTGCCAGACTATAGGTTTAGGGGGTTTGATCCAGTAGGCCTTGAAGTTCCCGTCTACTGGAAGGTAGAACAGAAGTAAATATTTTGTGCAGTGCCATGATATTTAACTAATTCTCTCCTTAGGCCTTTTTTCCCGCTTACAGGAGTATCTGTATATGTATATGTTTTGTGCTTTGCTGTGTATTAACAATTTTCTCCTTAAGCCTTTTTTCCTTTTAGAATAGCAATGTCGTATTTATTATGTGTGTCTGGCGGTAAGGTCATTAATCGGTGAGCAGCATTTTAAGGTCCTTACGGGGGGGCGGACCCATTCACGAAAGGGGCCGCCCGCGGGAGGGGCCATTGGTCTCTCTCAGAACTTCAGGGGCAGGATATGATATCCCGTTGTAAAGGGTGCGGGGGAGGGAGTCTACGCTTTCCTCAGGCTGGTAGCCACCCCTCACAACACTATGACGTCACTAAGGTGCGCGAGTGTCTGGGCCCTCCTGTTATGGTTAAATGGAGTTCCGGGAGAGCACGTGGGTGAAACGTGCCCTGGGTTGCGCATGCGCATCTTCAACGTGAGAGCGCAGCTGTAAAAGGATCTGACACCGGTTGGCGACCTTGCCGTAGGCCTTTATTAAAGTTATTAAAAAGTATTAAAAAGTATTGGAAATATTAGAATGCAGTTTAATTTTCAGGATGATTAGATTACGTTAGGAGACACGCTGTATTAGCTATTTGTTAAGGTTAGCCCATCATACCATGTCGAAACGGATGTCAATCTAATATTCTGAAAAGTGTGCATTTTAATAATTGTCAGAAATGTTTATTTGATTAAAATTTTTGATTTGTTTTTATATTTTAATAAATACGGCCAGGGGGGGGGCCCCGTACCCCCCCTTGACTTCCAAAGACCCCCATGTGTTGACTGGTTGAATTGGGTAATTCAGTCGGTGTTCAAGGGGGGAGGTGGCCGGCAGTCCAAGACCATGCACGTTGCGCTCTTTTAAGTGCATTTGAGATTACTTGCAAAAACGTTTTTTGTTGTTTTTTTCAATAGTTAAAACCTGCAATTCAAAGGAATAGAGTAATTGGCAAGAAGTAAGCGGGAGGCGTAGTTCAAGTGCATTCTGCGCCTTTTAAATAACCACTGCTGATGGCGCCATAAAAATAGTGGAACATTGCTTCTAGGTCAACAACACACACTCTCCATCTGAGCTCTCGGATTTAATTGATGATGGAAAGAAGCACGTCATGTCTTGAACTTTTCTAAAAGCATGTAAATCTTACTGTTCTGCCTTACTCAGTTGCCCTTCCTAAAAATCATCCAGTGTATGTATGGTAAAGGAAGTGTGTAAAAATGTAATCAAACATTAATGGAATCAGCAAACTAATCAACAAAACCCATGGAGATGTGCGTGGATGGCAGACAGTGCACAGGTCCTGCTCACATCCTGGCTACGGGAACATATGGAGGCCGATTCTGATGCTGTCGGAAAAGGCTCTGACCATCGTTCGGAGCCTTTCAGACAGCATCGTAATTTGCCGGTCGGATTTCTGTAATTTGCCCGTTGGATTCCTTTCCGCCCCCCCTCATTAAAATAGAGGTGATCGGAAAGGAAGCCGACCGGTCATTCCGAATGGCTTCCGAACAGCACAGAGAGCCCGTCCGCAAATCGTCATGCAGTCAGTAATCTCAAGGGATTACGGTGTCGGATTTCAGCAGCCTTTCTGTGCTGGCCTTTCTGACACAGAAAGGTTGTCAGAACTCGACTTTGGAAGCCCCAATCAGGGCTCCCATGGGTGCACTTCTTCCGGTTGGAGGCAGAGTGGGTTCTCTGTTGATCCCAGCACCCCGTGACAGGAACCTTGAGGGGCCTGCCACAGGGTGCAGGATGAACTGCACCTCCTATTTTACAATGGGAGCATGCATTCCAGCTGGAATACATGCGCCCATTGTAAAGTATAGGCCTGTGACCGAACAGTGTTTAGTTCCATTCTAATTAGTCGGTCATGACCGCTGACCGGGTGTCGGTTGATCCGCTGACCAAGACGATGTCGGACGGAGGAAGCTCAGCCCAACATCGTAATAGGTTGATTCATAGAAATAGGAACAGCTTGCTCAATCACTCTTCTACCTGTCTGCGCTGTAATTAACACAGGTGTACGGTAATCATTAATGCAGCAAGTTCAATGGTACTGGGTCCCAAGGTGTGAGGGCCAACTACCCTCCAGTTATGACAGTAACAGGAAAGATGGCAATAATGTGAATTTTCTCCCTCAAATTAGTACTCACATGTGTGACACTATACTGGGGTTTTAACATGTTGAATGTGCTCTGGTGTTTTCTGACAGGTGGTGTTATTCTGATTGAAGGAATAATTGTGTAATATGTGAGTAATACAATAGACTAAAAAACAATTTTTATAAAGTTTTCCTACTGTGATCAGAAACAACTTAAACTTCCAGATTAAATTTTGAAAGCATTGTGAAGTTGGAGAAGAAAACTGATATTTATTTTGCAAAGAAAAGAGAACAAACCATGAGGGTCAGTTTCTCCATGTAAAGGAAACTAGATTATAGGGTCTGCACTTGCAAGGAAATGTGTGTGTTATTCTAATTAGTTTAATTGAAGCAAACCCGGACTACAAGTCCCATAATGCATTATGTTGTGATATAAAAGTCCAGGACTGTAACTAATGTCTATGATGACATGGGGCAAGGTGGTCAATCTCCCTATATATCACGTGTCCGAAACATCACCAGTGGACTTGATCAATAGTTTGACCCTCACATGCTTAAGGGACTGTCTCAAGAATTATAAGTCAGTCAGTCAAATAACTTTATTTCGGCCGTCACAGCCATAAAAGCATCACATGCATATAGTAAAATACAGATATAATGAAACAATCAAATATAAATAACAATCCATAGCGACATGTAGATTTATCCTTTTAAAGTCCAGACTTCCTAATACTCCAGAGGATAGAAAGAAAAGACCACCAAAGTGCATGTACATTAGGTATAAAAGAATGGTAGCCCTGTCCGAAATGGCCCTTGTGGCAGGGTTATCCCCAAACATTTTGTTTCTTCCTCCTATTTTTTCCTGACTTTAGGACTCTGGGCACTTTACCACTGCTGATCAGTGCTTACGTGCATATGCTCTCTGTGTAAATTGTGTTATGGATTTGTGTTTCCATGATTGCCATATTTGATTTACTAATCAGTCCCTGGTGAAGTGCACTGAGTGTGCCAGGGCCTGTAAATCAAATGCTACTAGTGGGCCTGCAGCACTGATTGTGACACCCATTTGAGTAGCCCTGAAAAGGTAACTCAGACCTGCCACTACAGAGTCTGCATGCAGTTTGTAACTGCCATGTCGACATGGCCCTAACCTTCCCTTTTCTTACATGTGAGTCACCCCTAAGGTTGATCCAAGGTACCCCTGTGGGCAGGGTGCAGTGTATGTAAAAGGTAAGACATGCACTGATGTGTGTGACATGTCCTGGTAGTGAATTACAGTGCATTTTGTTTTTCACTATTGCAAAGCTACCTGTTTCCATTGGACAGAATGGGGAGTTTGTTTATAACATCCATTGGACAGAATGGGGAGCTTGTTTATAACATCTTATAAACATAACTGGCCCTGGGAAGAAGGTACATAAATATAAGTTAGTATGCCGGAACTCAGAATCTGAACTCAGAATCTAAAGATGCATCTTTTAGTAAAGGTGATTTTTACATTCTATGTTGGAAAATACCACTTTTAGAAAGTAGGTATTTTCTTGCTTAGTCATCCTGTGTGCCTCTGCTGGGTTTGTGGATTGACTGTCTGGCTTTGGGATGACAGGGGCTGAGCTTTGTGGACTCAGTCTGCATTTAAAGTGGTGGGAGGAGGTTCCCTTGCACCTGAATAGGCCCTGTCTGCCTTGGACAATGCTGTCTCCGCCTCCTACTGGGAAGCAAGGCCAGAGAGGACCAAACTGGTTTGGACTAAGCACAGACACTCTCTGCCTGACAGGACAACGGATTTTAGGCTATAAAAAATGGGGCCCAAACCTCTAAACTTTAGAAATCACTGGAATCAAGGAACCTGCCAAGAAGAAGAGCTGAAAGAGCTGCCAGGAGGAGTGCTGCCCTTTTGCTGTGTTGTTGCTTTGTTGGGTTGGCCTGCAGTTGCTGCTTCTGCTTTGGGCAGTGAAAAGGACTGGACTGAACTTTCTTTTATTGTGCTGAGTATCTGAAATCGAGCTGGCCTCCTGTTCTGAAGTTTCATGGACTGCAAAGACTTCACCAACCTCTGGGCACCGCTTCTGGAGCCGCTGTTTCAGTTGCCACAAAGAAGGGAACCGCAACTGACTCTGTCACCTACTCCGTTGCTTGTCTGTATCCTGACGGTACCGCAGACCGCATGGTCTGCATCTCGTACCGCAACCCTGGTCTCATCTACAACAACGACTGACGCCTACTCCACTGAGCCGCTTCTTGCACCGTGACCTGTGGGCACAGCCTCGCTTCACTTTGCCATCCTGATCCCTCCAATGCTGTTGCTGCTGCTGACTCGAGACCCGTGACAGCATCCTGTTTGGAGGCACTGCTCGTAAAGTTTCACGGCGCACCGCCTCGACCCCCACAACCATCTGGGCCGACCGATGCCAGCTCCCACAAACCGGCTCTGTCACCTGCATCGCAACCTACCAGCACTGCATTCAGCACCGTCTCGCCCTGCACCGTAAGCCTTGGTCTCACCGACGACGCCTGCACGATCGTCACCAAGCACCTGCCTGCACCGCATTGAGAGGACACCGCTCCCTGCACCTCTTCCATTTTGCAACACAACCACAACGGTTGCCACAACTGGCTCGCACCCTAGAAAGCTACTGTTACCAAGTCTGTTCACGCTTTTCCTGGCCATCGACGCAGCTGGCTGGAACTGTTAGACTCAGTTGTTTTCAGCATCGCGGTAGACTGTGTTTTTGAGGTATTTCTGAAGTTTACAAGACATCTTGCAAAGTATCTATTTTTTAAGTACTGTATTGTGGATTCTTTATCCTTTTTGGTCTTGTTTTGAGTATATAAAAATATTGGATATTTTTCTAAACTGGTGTGGTGTCCTTTTGTAGTGCTTTCACTGTGTTACTGTTGGTTATGTGCAAATGCTTTACACACTCACTCTAAGATAAACCTGACTGCTCGTGCCAAGCTACCAAGGGGGTGAGCAGGGGTTATTTTAGGAGTGTAACTCCCTTATCCTGACTAGAAGGAAGGGTCCCTACTTGGACAAGGTGCCAACAAGAGACCCCCATTTCGAACAAGCCCTCATACAAAAGCAGATACCTAAAATTACTAAAATCAGCATAACCCCCAGTTTTCTAGTAGGGGCCTTAAAAGTGACAGTGCCTAAAGTGCAAATGAGACCAAGGTATATAATTGCAAATTCCCAAGCGCTAGTTCAGCTCAGACTATCTAGTGCAAATGATAAAATAGGGTTTAAAAAACAGTAAAAGCAACTAAGAATATATCCAAGATCTGTGACAGCAAAAATCTATGCCGTAAGAATTGACGGCATAACCCGTCATGCAGGTGAACATCTAAGATTAATTCAAGACTAATCTACAAAATAAATACTTGTGTCAGATCATTTAAAAGGTATTAAAGTAGAAAAGAGTTACATCAATTGCATGGTCAATACGTGCCTCCTACTTATCCACATTTTGCCTAGAAATCTGGCAACAGCACAGACAATTATCATGCTAGAATCAGATTTTTAGATACATAAAGCATCACTGTAACAGCCGGTATCTAGCTGTCTTCAGACAGGAGCTATCCACCTGGATCTTAAAGGGCGGTGCCTAGGGCTCTGCAAGAGAGCAGCCAGGACAAAGCTGGGATGTAGAAGAAGGCTGACCCCAGGAGGCAATGAAGGTGTTAATGGGAAGGGAACAAAATCTGAATTGCATGTAGAGTTTAATTTTCATTTAAAAAAGCTTTATTCGAGAGTGAGTCATAAAAGCACATACAGTACACAGAACGAGACAATACACAATAAATAGAATATATAAACTACATATAATTAAAATTGTATTAAATTCTGATTTATACTGCCGATTTACAAAAAGTATAAAAAGATTCATCCATGATGTAGAGTTTCCTATCCTGAGGATTTGTGATAACCTCCAATTATTGTTTGAAAGTGCCTTCCAGTTTGAACTCCATAAACTCAAGTGTCAGATGATCCCCGGATAGATAGGAGATAAGGGACTGCGCCACCCAGTCCCAGTAATATTTCTTAACCTGGGCTTTGGTTGGAAGAGTTTCCAGGGTACCGGTGTCCCATAAGCCTTCTATCCCTAAAGTGGACATTAATGATTTCACCCAAGTTAGCCAGCCAATTTTCTAATGGCGGTCCAGCTCATAGACCGTATCCAGAGCATCAGCATAAGAGTGTAGATCAGGGGTAGTTTTTGGACAAAGCCAAAAGAGCAAAGGACGCAGCTGTGCTTTTGCACAATTGAAAATCTACCCATATCAAATCCCAATCGTTGCAGAGGGGTGTTTTGTGGTAGAGAAGAAAGCCATTTCAGAAAGTTGTTTTCGGACACTAAGAGTACATCCAATTTTTCGAATCCCCAGAGATCTGCCCCATAAAGAGCTGCTACCCCTCTTTATGATTGTAAGTATAAATGGGGGCAGCAATTGACCTGCTTGATGAGATCTTGTGCTCCTTGATCAAAGCTCCTGTGATATGCCTAAGCTGAAGTTTCTGCCTCTTAACATGATGTCTCCAGGAAAGGTCGTCAGAGAGAGTGGCACCTAAGCAATCAAAAGTGCCCACTCTCTCTAGTGGTTTCCCCTTTAGAAACAGCTTCCCCTTGAAGAATTGATGAGGATTAATCATTAATAGCTTAGTCTTTGCGGTGTTTATCTCAAGACCTCTTAATGTGTAGAAATACTCAAAGCATTTTAGAAGGGATTGCAGGCCACTCGGGGTCTTTGAAACTATCGTGTGTTGTCTGAAAAAAGTAGGGTTGTTACCTTAACTCCCCCCAGGGTCGGCCATCAGATGGGCTCTCTGCGAGGACCTGGACAACACCATTGATGAAGAGTGAGAAGAGAGTGGAGGCCATTACACACCCTTGTTGGACCCCTCGGTTAACCCTAATCGGGTCTGACAATTGACCTTGGTTACCCCAGCATACCCTTGCAAAAATTGATACTTGTATAGCGCACTACTCACCCGCAAGGGTCTCAAGGCGCTTGTACGAATACCGCTGTGGAACCCATCCTGGCTTTCCCTGTGAGGTGTCCACTCCTGGGCACCCCCAAGGTAGAGGCCAGGCATCCTTAGCGTTGTGGGGGGCCGTTGTGGAGATTAAGCAAGCTATTGCCCAGAGTTGCAGAGTGGGACTCCATGATTGGAATAGGCACCGAGGCGAGAATTAGCAGGTCCGTGGAATTTTGAGCCCAAGACCCGCAGAGGCGGGGAATTGAACCCTGGTCCCGGGCTAGACCTCTGCATCAGGGTCTGCCGCTCTAACCATTGAGCCACACTTCTCCTTGCATAGTTGTTTTCATGCAGGCGAATGGTCAGTGTTAGAATTTCAGCTGGGATTCCCATTTCCTTCAAGTCACACCAAAGTTTGTGTCTGGGGATAAGGTCAAAAGCAGACCGCAAATCAATAAAAGCTACATAAAGGCTTCCCTGTGAGATTGTGACTGTCTTCCAAGTTAATGATAGGAAGCGGCAAACCTGGTCGACAGTGCTGACATTCTGTCTAAACCCGGCTTGAAAAGGTGACAGAATGTTATTGTCTTCTATCAAAGTTTGGATTTTCATAAGAAGTGTTTGGGCAAAGACCTTTTGAGCACTGTCAATCAGGCTAATGGGTCTTTAATTCGAGGGCAATGAGCGATTGCCCTTCTTAAACACTGGGATTACCTCAGCCTCTTTCCATGAAGATAAAATTGCGGAACAGGTGGCTATTCCATTGGCCAGTGCTAGAATATACAGAGATGGCGTCCAGTCGGGGGGCTTTAGATCAAGTAATAGTATTGATACTGGATCTTTTTTCAGCTAGGGTGAAGAACCCATCAATCTCAGAGCTGCCATATATGATTGTTGAGTCTTTGTTAACATGTACAGGCTCTCCAGTGTATAAAGATGAAAAGTGTCAATGCCATTCCTCGACAGCAATGTTATTGTCAGGTGACTGGGACCTATTTTCCTCTCCCTTCGTTACTAAAAGCCAGAAACTTTGTGTGTCTTTTTTTGCACAAGCATCACTGATCAGGGTTAGGGTTAGGGTTAGCTCAAGGGAATTGTGATCGCTGTCCTTGGTAGACCCTACTAAGCATGGGCGGATTTAGCGAATCTGGCGTACGCGAACTTGCGTATTTACGGATTCGCAATCCGCAAAATCCGCGAACTCTCGTGAATTTGCGGTTTTTTGTGTTTTTTGTGTTCGCAAGGGTTTGCGAGGATTTGTGTACCAGTTCGCAATTGCGAACTTACTTGTCGGCTCGCAACGGCCGCGACTATGTTGTTTCTACGTCTGGTTCATCATCACAGGTTCACAGCACCCTCTGTTTCACCACTGCCACCCTCTGGTACACCCATGCCACCCTCTGGTACATCCTCACTGCCACCCTCTGGTTGGTTTATCACTGTAAATTATGGGGGTGAAAAAAAGCAAGCACACCTGCCCTGCTTCAACTGCCATGAATTAATTTGGGGTTGATTAATGTGTCAGTGATTTTGAAACTTCCAGTCTAGCTGGCACCTGCTTCCTTCCTTATCTGTAATTTGCTTTCTGTTGCAGTGCAATTTTTTTTTCACAGGACCTTTATGGCCTACTTGTAGCTATTCTATGAGCCTGCTGTTTGGGTCAGAGCAGGGTCATAGAATAGTTGCAAATAGGCAACTGAACTCTGGAGGGGTCCCTCAGGAAGCACTAGAGTGAATGGTTACTAATGTTAAGATTGAACTTTTGCACCTGCTGATTGCTTTCAGTTCTGCAAAAATCGCTTTTCTGCAATTTCGCGCGATTTGCGGGGCGCGAATCCGTGCGAGATCGATTTCGGAAGCTGCGAATTCGTGCGAATACACGATTTGTTTTTTTTGCGGCGTGTATGTTCGCGTGATTTTGTGCGTGTTCGCAAGGCGCTTGTAGCGCTACGTTTGCAAAGTTACCCTAGCGGTCGTACATGGGCGTGGCCATCTTGTTTGCGTGACGTAATTCCGTTTCCGGCCGCTATGTGTAATCTCGCAAAGTGTGCGGCTCGCTAGTACAATTTCGCGCGTGATCGCGAGGAAAATCTCACGCGAACTTACCCACGCGGTTGTGAACGGGCGCGGCCATCTTGTTTCTCATTCATTGCTATGGTTCTGGGCATGCTCTCTGTATCCTTTCTTAATCTCTGCCATCCTTTGCTTTTTTGAAGTTTTTTTTATCTATTTTACTTATTATCTATCCCTCTATTTTTCTAGCTCTATATTTTTGTGTTTTCTGCTACTTTTTGTTAATTTTGAACTACTTTTTTAAACGCTTTTCTTTTCTTCTTCCCTGTTCTATTTCTTCTTTCTTATTTTGCTTCCTTTCTGCCCAGACCATGGCAAAGGGAGCCGGGAAGAAGCCCGCAAAGGGGAAGGGTCCCGCACCCCGTGCCCGGCTCCCGTGCGAGCGTTTGAGGGGGGAGACAGTGATAGCTCGGGAGATTTTTAGTGCGGAGGAGGTGGCCGCACTAATATTTCACGTCCAGCGCCGCCTCCCCAAGACCATCATGGGAGGCGGCAAGATCGCAACCGGCTACGGCATCCGGGAGCGCCGGAAGCGGTGGGAGAAGGTGTGCCGGGCCATGTTTAAACTCTCTGGGGTCCGGCGCACTTATAACCAGGCCACCCACCGCTGGACGGATGTCATGGACCGGGAACGCGACTTGCTGGACGTGCTTGGCGTAGAGATCCCCGGGCTTGGTGAGTAGTAGTAGCTATTTCTAGCTATTTCATCACTACTCTGTTTTATCCGGCTCTGTTATTTGCAAATGTTTGTTTTTTACCAATAGCAATAATGCTGCCGATTACATTGTAGGTAAATTATATTTCAAAATCTTCTATGCATTTCAGGGCACTGCTCTCCTTCTCAGTAGCCTTGCTACTATGCTTATTTGTTTTGTATTTTGTGTTCATTTCATTGGCCTGAGAAATTATGTATGAGTGTAGTGTAAAGAACTGCGTAATGCTAGACACTAAGGGTCATATTTTCAATTACCGGCGCATCCCTGCAAAGTAGCAGGGATGCGCCAGTAATTGTGCGCCATGCCACCACCACCCATGGGCCCAAAACGTCACAGAAGCCTTACGCATCTGTGCCGTAAAGGCGGCGCATTGCTGGAGTTGCGTGCCAACGATGGCGCAGCTCCAGCAATGCTCTGGGGTGCCCTATCTCCCCAATGCTGCATTGTGATGTATTCCTATAGGTTCTGTATCGATCCCCCTATTCCTGACCCTGTTCTGGTTAATAATTAACTAGCAGCCATCCCACGGTACAAAAAACCGTTATCTGATTAAAGCCACACCACAGCACAGGAACGCGTTATCTGATTAGGTCATAACGCTTGCCATCTAATTAGGCAAGCACTATTCCTCCAGCCCCTGATAAGGCATACGGAGTTCTCAAAACAAATCAAATCTATGACAACCTGGGAAAATCCCTGCGGCCATTATTTTGATTTCACCGAGAACTTCAGCAAAAGAATGTGCGAACGAGCCCGTTCATATGACATCCTTATTGACGTATCCATGTCCATCCTTACGTCAATCTCGGCACCTTACAGGTATAAATATTACCGACATTGCCTTAAGCAAACACACGCGGTGGTGACGAGATCAGAGCAGCGAGACTTGCCGAAGAGGCCAGCACAGAGCGGACCCCACTGGCGCTGCCCCGCCTTCCTGACGCGCTGAGAACGAGACGCTGCTTTTCTCCTGCCGAGAAATCCAGCTCCGGCGCTTCCAAGCAGCCCTCGCAGGCAGCTGGAATATCAAGACCAGAGACGAGAGATACCA
Source organism: Lissotriton helveticus (assembly GCF_964261635.1). Lineage (NCBI taxonomy): Eukaryota > Metazoa > Chordata > Amphibia > Caudata > Salamandridae > Lissotriton > Lissotriton helveticus. Next base: position 1,295,426,029 of record NC_136065.1, read on the forward strand.
GCCCTCAACCATTCTAGATCCCAGGTACAGAACTGAATAACCCCTTGCAGAGAATTCTTGAGTCAGTCACTTGGCAAAACAAACTTAACTTAAACTGATACTTATCTACTCCCGCCCACGTATTAGGCTTAGGTCAGGTACACTGGGGTAGGCGTGGTTATAAGCACCAGTTGAGTACGATTAGTCAAATGTATATATGTATGTATCTATTTTATCAGTTTTAAATATCATATGGCTTAGAAACCATATCAATGCTTCTGCAGTATTATTTTATACTCCTGCTTTTATTGTATGCACTTTACTTAACCATAAGTATCGCAATAATATCGATTAATTTCTCTTGTACGAGAAAAGAGACTGATCAATAAATAACATCTTTTATTGAATACGCCCGTCTCTTCCTTTTCTCTACAATCTGGTGAAACTAAGAATGCACTGAACTGACTGAGTAAAATAAGTTGTCTTTTGTTTTCACACGACTCTAGAGATACACTCTTGAATAGGGGAGAGCAAAGTTGTCATGTTCTATGGTTGTCAGAAACTAAATCCCTTCTTGTCTATTCAGGGAGGTTAAACTCCTCCTTGCCTATTCGAGAAAGTTTCTAGTGAACTCTGAGCTAGCTGGCAAAACCAAAAACTTTAAGTCTAATATCGTCAGTAGAAGACCTAGTTAACCTCCGTCCTAGGTCTATACTATTGAAGGTATTATTCCAATGCGCAGAGCCTATTGGGATAATAGGAACTACACTACATGGCGCCCAAACGTTTGGATAGGCGATAAAACTAACGCAAGACATTAGAGTAACTCAGTCGTGCTTTTTCACACAGACCCCCTTTTTTCCCATAATACTCCAAAGACGTCTGGAGTGGGTGAAAGGTCATATCCGCCAAACCTCGCAGGAGGAGACTCCTATGTATGGTTCTTGGTTTAGTCAACGTTGAAGGATACACTGTTCCAAAATATTGTGCATCTAATCTTTGTTTCCATAGAAACCTGATCTGCAAACAAACAGAATAACCTTCCTTTCGGTAAAATGGTAGACAGTGATGAAGAAAGAGAGACAGTTAGACTAGCAGCTGAACTAATAGCAGCTGATAATACTCTGCTACAAAATGACCCGGATATAATACTCATCCCGGTCAACATAAGAAAATCTATAACTTTAAAACTTATAGAAAATGGACTGACATCGAGAGGTGGTACAGTCATATTCGTAATTGAGGCACACGAATATCGGCAGACAGAGGTATTCTATTCATGGATAAACTTTCCAGCAGCAAACGCTGTAACAAAAGAGTTCCACTATTATAAAATAGAGGAACCACCGGATACCTACACTCCTTTCGAGGAGGTGGAAGTACCACTCAAATTCCAAGAGCACCTGCTCTTGTTTAAAGGCGCCCTAAAACATAATAATCACATCACCAGGCTCGGTCCACTAGGTAGACCAGGAGCAACGTGGCCGGTCCTAGCCGGATATACACCACATCCAGACATTGAAGAAATGCCTGCAGCAGAGCTTTTAATACAGCTAAAACAACTAATCAAAATACATAGACAATTAGTCCAATATGTAATGCGGACTTCAACAGTCCAACCAGCAAGTAAAATTCCACAGCTGAACCCTCATCAGGGTAACACAAATAAAATTACACCACAGAACTTACAGTCCTGTCTGGGTAAAGTACCCGCAAAACGGGAACAAATACCCTTCTGGCTAGCACAAAAAATCACTCAAATAGAGGCGGTGTTTCCAGACACCACCCCGGTAGAAAAACACAGGATTCTGACTATCTGTCTTCCAATGGGAATCGCACCACACGTGGAAGACTGTGACACTTGGGGTACAGTCTTTGCTTCCATATACACAAAAACACATGGTGTACCATCCATGTCAGTAATACCAGATGTGCTAAAACAAATTCAAGATGAATATGGTCCAGAACCCGCCTTAACTCTCGGTATGAAATTACTGAAAGACTTCAAGCAGGTCTCGGCTATATTATTAGCCAACATAAAGGGAGAAGCAGCAAACGTGGCGATCCGCCAAAGGTTAAAAGAGACAGATATAGCAGACCAACCAACTGAAATTGCCAGAATCATAGATAAATCCTATGAAGAACTAGGAAGAGATAGTCTGGGCGGAATACCGGTAAAACCTCAACTGATTGAAAGTCCTGAAAAGGCATTTATTAAAAATAACTTAAACACTCAAAAAAAGAGCTGGGATGGAAACAAACAATCCAATCCTAAAGAAAAAAGATTCCAGTCCAGAGGAAGGTCTCCTCGGCGGAGAGAAAGATCTCCGAACCAAGGACGCAGGTCTCCCCAAAGTGAGCCCTCTGGAAAAAAATACAACCTTAGAAATAGGGATAATATAAAGAAACCTGATAGATATCAAGATAATGATACACGTCCCTCTCAATCTTTTCAGACTTCCTCGCAGAAATCGGAAAGAAGAGGACGATCAGAACACAGGGAAGAGCACGTCAAGTCCAAAGACAAGGAACCTGCTCATCTAAATAAAAAGTTACAATTTCAAAAAAAGAAGGTAGCCAGTATTAAAGTAATCAACAATGCCGAGAATACTGAGGACACAGCTGAAAAACGGAGAATGGGCTCAGACAATGCTAGACAGCGCAGCAGAAGTGAGCATAGCTCGCAAAGTCCTTATGAATCATCTGGAGACAGTGGACACGAATGAATACATTCAGGTGGAAACTGCAGATACCAGAGTTAGCAAACCTCATAAAATATATGAAATTACATTGCGTATAGAGGGGGATAAGACTAGAAAAATAAGGGGACTATTTTGGGATAATCTGTCCAAGGGCTATGACATCCTTCTAGCTGAACGAGACTGGCCACCAGAGTTTGTCAGGGAGTGTCCTCATGGCGAAGAAATAATTATGCCTGCCTTCTCAAATCATATTCCAATTCATAAAAAATATACACTTGCTAGAAAGTGGGCAGTAGCTCAAGCTCCTGCTTTATATAAAAATCATGTAGGATGGGATGAGGACTCTCCTCCTCACAAAATCCAGTTAAAATCACAACCTACTGCACAGAGGCAGTACCCAATTAAGCAAGAAGCTAAAAAACAGGTAAAAGAGATCCTAGATCAACTTGAATACCAGGGGGTGATTGAAACTTGCACCTCACAAATGAACAATCCTTTGTTTCCTGTCTCCAAACCAGACAACTCATATCGTCTAGTTTTGGATTACAGACACCTTAACTCATGTTGCAAAACCTTTGCAGTACAAAACTCGCATAGTGCTGCACTAATGAATAACATAGTGCGCAAAAAATACAAAACAACATTAGACATCTCTAATGGATTCTTTTGTCAAAATATAGCACCAGAGAGCAGATATTTGACTCCGTTCTCGGTAAATGGCTCGCAAAAAAGTTTCTGCCGTTTACCCCAGGGGCACAAGAACAGCCTAGGATTATTCTCAAAGAGAGTAACAGAATTACTACAAACATACGATGATGAGGCATTATCATATGTCGACGACATTTACCTAACAGATGATGACTTGGATACTCACTTGAAGAGAGTGAACACCATAATACTTGGGTTCGCAGCAGAGGGTTACAAATTCAACTTTAAAAAATCAAGAATTGCCCATCTAACAGTCCTGTTTTTAGGATATGAATTATCAAGTGAAGGCAAAAGCCTGGCTGAAAATTTCCTAGAGAAATGTGCGGTACTCCAAGCTCCTAGAACACTAAAAAACTTACAATCAATTCTAGGCTTCCTAAATTTCGGAAGAACATACATTGCAAATTACGCAGAAAGGGTCAAACCCCTTTATGATCTAATAAAACCAGATTTTAAAAGAATCAATTAGACTCAAAAACACACAGAAATTTTGAGATCTTTACAAACAGACATGTTAATTAAAACAAAATTAGAAACACGTGACAACACACGCAATCTTGTGATTCGAGTCATCCCAGGAAGATGCGGATTCACATACCTGACCTCTAATGAGGGAGAAAAGGTACCAATTGCATACAAATCACACTTTTACACAGAAGCTGAAAAGAAGTTCAGTATTAAAGACAACATTGTTCATGCAGTTCAAACGGCTATAGCAAACGAAAAAGACAACGCTGACGGTAGACGTATCACAGTCAGAACAGCGGAGTCAGCCTTTGAGGCATTAACAACCCCATGTAATTTACCAACAACAGCGTTGAATCCAGAATGGATACAATGGGTGAATTCAATTACAACGGACAGAGTAAAATACTACTTTGATCCAGAATTAAAGGAATTAAGATATCTAGAATATGAAATGACATACCCTCTGCCAATCGACATTCTGCCTTTACGACAGTACGCCTGTGTAATACATACAGACGGGCATGCTCAACCCTCGGTTTGGGGAGAGCTGGCTTACAAGGCCACATGCGAAATTGTAAAAGAAGTGTGGCGCGGAGGTAAATTAAGACCTCTACTTACAAAAACACACTCAGTGGAAAATAATTCAGAACAACAAACGGAAATAATAGCGTTAAAAATGGCGCTAGATAATGCCGATCGCGAATTCCCGACACTTATTGTGTGCGATTCGTATTACTGCGTCAAATCATACAATAACGATTTACAGAAATGGATTCAAAACGGTTACAAAGATGACACAGGTGCAACAATAAAGCAAAAAGAGCTTTGGAAACAAGTAGTTCTTTTACAGAAAGAACTACCAAAAACTCACGTGATACACTCACTGAGTCATCAGCGTGATGGCGTTCACGTTGCAGGGAATTCATTGGCTGAGAAAGCCACAACGGCAGCAACTGAATCGGCTTCCGTAGTCAAGAAAAAGCATACAGTAAAACACATTGACGGTGAAACGGTGCTGGCGGTGAACACGTCATCAAAAGGCGACTGCTCGGCGCTACCGATCAATTATCCACTCAATTATACATACATAATCGATGCAAACTCAGTCCCTTTTGCTCGAATCCCTGGAGTGGGGGATAGAGTGATTCCAAACACGGACAGGAGAGGCTTGTTAATAGCAGACGCACATATGGGTGAGGGTCTCAGACACCTTAAACAAAAAGATTCTCTGGAAGAATTACAATCAGTGTACTGGTGGCCAGGCATGAGCCTGCATCATCACATTTTTGTAAAAAACTGCCCAGACTGCAATAGAGATCGCAGTGGCGAGCGAGGAGGACTATTACCATCGCACTTCGCTCTAGAAAAACAACAACAATAAGAAAGTACCCATCACGAAAAAGCGTTATATTAACATAAAAAGACTAATTTTCACTTATGATGTAAGACCCCAGCACTCGGCTGACGTCTGGACTGTTATAAAAAGATTTGCGAGTCTATAATGGCATATACGCTTGAAGCATGCTACGTTTGGCTGAATGTTTTTTTTTTTTTTTCTTCATGCGCTAAAGCGTTTGAAAAACATGGCCAAATGAGCATAGCATAGCGGGACTCTTCTCACTTCCTACCTGAGGGAACGGGATGGTGTAAAGAAAAAACCAAAGGCATAAAGCAATCTATAACAGCGAAGGTATTAGGTTCGGGAGCTGGGTGGGTCAAACATCTAATAAGTGTCCAACGTAGTCTAAATAACCTGCCAAGAAATTCTCTGAGGGGATTCAGTCCGTACGAATTATTGTTTGGAACTAGAATGATGGTCTTAGATCTTGACAGTCAGACTTCAGTGGTTAAAGAAAAAAGCTTTGATATCAAAGATCGTTTGGCTATTTTGCAGGACTTAAACGAAACAAGGAAAGACCTGAGCAACATAAAGTTGAAACAACAGCCAACGACCACTGAAGAAAAACCACCTGTCCCAGCAAGAACTGTCTGGATTCCAAAAGTCGGGGATCTAGTCAGAGAAAAGATCGTGGTAAAGAAGGAATTTGGGCCTTCTTACAGAAAAGCAGTTCCTGTCTTGTCTATCAACGGGACAAGATCAGTAGTACTACCGCCCCTTGCTGGTAAAAAGGAGAACAGAGTTGTATCAATCGACCTGATAAAACCACAATCATGTGGCCGATAACGAACAGTAGGCCAAGTGGACTCCCGATAAGTAGTAGAACACCAAGGTTTGCTACAAACACAGAGGTTCAATCTAAGAGGCTACTCACATTTGAAATGCCAACAGAACAACAACAAGGACTATGCAACACGGCTATGGAACTTAAACCTCTAAAAACCCAAATAAAAACATTTAGCAGAGACACACCAATCTACAATGAAGTAACAAATGACTATGCTGCTGCAACAAAACATAATAATAAAGCAAACAGCAATCCTGAAACAATAGGAACAATAGACAGAACGGCATCCGGTTACTTCATCAACTTCAATGATTCATCTGAAAACCTGAGTGAATCAAAGGAACAAACATCAACAAAAACCTTTAAAGATAAAGCTAAGGAACTTTTTCAACATCTGAAAGAAACCTATCTGATTTCTCCGTGGATTGAATTCTGGGTGGCCTTAGGTGCCCTTATCCTCATACTTTGGCTCATCATGGTACTATGTTTGGGACACTTCATTGAGGGAAAATATGCTAAATTGGACACAGCAAGCCAGAAAATCAACTTGGTCCTCAAACCACACACGTCTTCACACGTTGAAAAAAGAGAACTTTCTTCAGTCAACTTCACAGCCAATCCTATACCCGGTGGGGTAGCATGGGACAATACTGATTATGAAATCTATGGTCCGGTTGAAATCCTGAAGTATCCACATCAAATCAAGATCTCATTGAGTGACTTTGTAAAACCAAGCTCAGTTGCTGATGATTGGGACGTTGAAAGCATTAATAATATGATGTCTGGCCTAGTGATGTCTGCTAAATTTACAAAACATGATTATTTGCAGGGTTCGTCTAATTATGATAAAATGTTCTGCTATAATCACTATAGTAATCATTATCTGCATAAATCTGCACAGCCTAGAAATGTTTTAAATTATAATCAATGGGAACACTGTGCAACCCCTCCAAAAGGTAGCTCAAGAACTTTTTATGACAAATATTCATATTTTTCAGGGTTCAACACAAGTAATGCAGAAACATTTTATTTCAAATTAACAAATAAGACAGGTACAAAGACCATGCTTACAAACACTAAATTGATATATTCAGACTCATTTGTTGAGCAAATGAGTACATTTGGTTTTGAATACTGGGACAAAAATGTTGAAGTAAAAAGTGTTTGGGGTACAAAGGAATGGCAAGTACAAGGTATAGAATCATTGTTTAGAGCCTGCATGATCCCAGAACAAATTATATTTTTGAATGACACCGTTCAACAAACTACCTGCCTTGGCCTAGCCAAAATCAAAGACTTAAACAAACCGTCTATTCCAAAGCCATCAATGAACGGTAATATATCTTTAGATGAGGAGAGAGACGTAAACCATTTATTAAGCCAAAACAGAACACATCCTGATTGGAAACAGTGGTTGATCTGGCCAACAGATACTAATAACTATCAAGACAGATTCCTGAACAAAATACAGGGGTTCAAATTGACAAGGCCAGACCCTAGATATTCCCAAAGACAACACCCAGGGATAATTACCACGTACAGTGTGGGCAAGCTCTGCCTTCAATGGCTACAAACATCCACACTGGCAGAAATTAAGCAACACCTAACTTTACTTACTGATGGTGCTGACTTGCGTGATTTCATTATGGGACCGCGCAAACAGCGTCAAAAACGCTTCATAGCAGCCTCTATATATGCAGCTTATAACGAAGCCTGGAAAATAACTCTAATTGAAACGTCAGAGAGAATACGGGAAATTGACCGTATTAATTTGGAAAAATCACTTTCTGTAGTGGACAATGGGTTAATGACTCTGTCCTCCAGAATATACTCTTTGGACAGCATTGTGTCTTCAGCAATCGACATAATATCGCAAGACTTACTGTTGTTACAACACGGTCAGTCCCAATTGCGTTCTATTGTACAACTTGGCTGGACGTTACAAAATCTGCGTTCAGGCTATGTGCCTTGGCGTTTAATCAACACAACGTCACTATTCAATATCTTTAACCTCACTGATAAACAAATCAGTATGGCACAGAAGGGTGCTGATTATACAATCCTGAGCATTGAGAAACTCGAGAGATTACCATTGACAATGTCAGAACGACCTGTCAGTGAATGGATAATACATGGAATAATTAATATTCCAATATCTACTTTCAGGTTTCAATACTGCCAAAAATATATACAGGCTGGCATGTACGAAAAATTGGGTAAAGGGTACATTAAGTCAACATGGAACTTGCCCTATTCACATGCTTGTGTCAGTAATAAAGGCCGGAAAGTGTTTCTTAGTGGCAATAATTGTGCCATGTCACTAAGCGGTACACTTCTGTGTAATGGTATTAGTTTACACGGAGCCTGTGAAGGGTCCTCAAATAACCTTTCATGTCACCAGCTAGGCACACCTGCGACACAAATAGAACCATTCTTTAGGAGACTATCGAACGGGAGTTACATTATAATTGTAGACCGCAGATGTTGTAGCTTGGTGCCCGGAATACCTTATCTCATAAGTACGACTGCGAAGGTCATGTGCTGTGAACGAGTATTGTTCCCCAGTGCAATGCCAGACAGGGAGGCAAGGTTATGGCCGAATTTGAAAATTGCTTCCATTCGAGTTGATACTTTAAGCAGAATGAAAACAGTGCTCCTTCAGACGCCGACCAGGCTCACGTCATCAAAAGAAACGTATGATCTCCAAGTTGCAAGGACAACGGCAGAGATTCATTCATTGTTATCAACTAATTCCCCCATACATTTCGCAGAAATCCTGAACGAAATCTTAAATATTTCTGATACCAGTGGAGTCTCAAATGTATTTAAGACAGTGTTTTCGGGGGCTTTAACACCATTTAAAGCCATTCTGGGTATTTTTCCGGACTTTGTCCATTCCATCTTTGGTGGACTTCCGCTCCTTTTGGGACTAGTGGCAGGAATCCTATTTTTGATCCTGTTATTTCGCTATGGCAAACCGTGTCACAGACAAAACACCTGCGACAAGGGAAGAAACAATCCTAGCCATTGGATACCGGGACCAGATATCTAAAATACTTGGACTGTCCCGGCTTAGAGACCTGAACATGACTTGGTTTCTTTCATTTAGACCAATGTGGCAAAGCTGTGTTTTACCTGTATTAAGGTGCTTGCTATGCGGAGAAGAATGCGTGTTGGACACCTGTCTGACGCTACAATCGGATGCGCCAATGGATGCAGAAACTTTGTTGGGTCCGGTCACGGCTCATGCATTGTGCTGTCCCCAGCGGCTACCAATCCTGATGACGGCATTCGTGGAGACTTCACCACTACGATTGAGGGGTAGTGAGGTTCAAGATGAAAGCAGCATCGATCAGGTACGACCTTCTGTCAGCTATGCTGATCGATTCGAAACATCAATGAAGGCAATCATGCTCATGAATGCATGGTAACATCTTTTTCCGAGTTAATGGAACTTTCACAGGAAGCTGTTGACAGCTTTTTCGAGAGTCTAAATGATATGATGTTCTCACCAGAGCAGAAATAATGGCTTTTGAGCAAGCTAGCACACGGCGTTCCCAACACCCTGAATTTGGCCTTCAACTTTGATAATAAAGTATTGTGAACAATTTTTCTCCAGTTACGGACAGCGGAACATAATAATTTTTTCAACGGCCCCAAAATATGTTGCAATTTTTCGGGACACTTATCTTCTGCTTAAAGTAGAAACTATTCTTAGAGAACTAAATTTCTATTTTAGGAACTTTAGAGACATTAGCTGCCCTCTGGCATGTTCATATATATTTTTATTTTGTGATGAAATGGTCTCGCATTTTTTTCTTCTGTCTTAAGAGCCATTTCATGTGTTATTTTCATATTTTATTAATAATGATGTATGAATATGCGTAATTGATTTAGCATTATTTTACTGCTTGAGTGCATATAATGCATATATTTATCTTTTCGTATATTTCATGGTTTCAAAATGCATATGGATGTATTTTGGGGTGGTACGGTATACACGTGCTCTACTAGTATATTTACTATGCCTAGATTTGTAAATATGGACATAGTCTGCGTGGAGTGGGTGTGATGTATTCCTATAGGTTCTGTATCGATCCCCCTATTCCTGACCCTGTTCTGGTTAATAATTAACTAGCAGCCATCCCACGGTACAAAAAAACGTTATCTGATTAAAGCCACACCACAGCACAGGAACGCGTTATCTGATTAGGTCATAACGCTTGCCATCTAATTAGGCAAGCACTATTCCTCCAGCCCCTGATAAGGCATACGGAGTTCTCAAAACAAATCAAACCTATGACAACCTGGGAAAATCCCTGCGGCCATTGTTTTGATTTCACCGAGAACTTCAGCAAAAGAATGTGCGAACGAGCCCGTTCATATGACATCCTTATTGACGTATCCATGTCCATCCTTACGTCAATCTCAGCACCTTACAGGTATAAATATTACCGACATTGCCTTAAGCAAACACACGCGGTGGTGACGAGATCGGAGCAGCGAGACTTGCCGAAGAGGCCAGCACAGAGCGGACCCCACTGGCGCTGCCCCGCCTTCCTGACGCGCTGAGAACGAGACGCTGCTTTTCTCCTGCCGAGAAATCCAGCTCCGGCGCTTCCAAGCAGCCCTCGCAGGCAGCTGGAATATCAAGACCAGAGACGAGAGATACCAGCCCTCAACCATTCTAGATCCCAGGTACAGAACTGAATAACCCCTTGCAGAGAATTCTTGAGTCAGTCACTTGGCAAAACAAACTTAACTTAAACTGCTACTTATCTACTCCCGCCCACGTATTAGGCTTAGGTCAGGTACACTGGGGTAGGCGTGGTTAGAAGCACCAGTTGAGTACGATTAGTCAAATGTATATATGTATGTATCTATTTTATCAGTTTTAAATATCATATGGCTTAGAAACCATATCAATGCTTCTGCAGTATTATTTTATACTCCTGCTTTTATTGTATGCACTTTACTTAACCATAAGTATCGCAATAATATCGATTCATTTCTCTTGTACGAGAAAAGAGACTGATCAATAAATAACATCTTTTATTGAATACGCCCGTCTCTTCCTTTTCTCTACAATCTGGTGAAACTAAGAATGCACTGAACTGACTGAGTAAAATAAGTTGTCTTTTGTTTTCACACGACTCTAGAGATACACTCTTGATTAGGGGAGAGCAAAGTTGTCATGTTCTATGGTTGTCAGAAACTAAATCCCTTCTTGTCTATCCAGGGAGGTTAAACTCCTCCTTGCCTATTCGAGAAAGTTTCTAGTGAACTCTGAGCTAGCTGGCAAAACCAAAAACTTTAAGTCTAATATCGTCAGTAGAAGACCTAGTTAACCTCCGTCCTAGGTCTATACTATTGAAGGTATTATTCCAATGCGCAGAGCCTATTGGGATAATAGGAACTACACTACAGCATCAAGCCGTACGTCGGCTTCAAGCAGGCGCAGGGTTTGAGTCACGCATCATTGTCCTAAAAGTGACTGATTGACATCTTGTAGATTTCCCTCAGCCACTTTTAGGATTCGTTCCTGCGCAGGAACGCCCTCCCTTGCGCCGGAACGCCCCCTGATAGCGCAGGGCTATACAACGTGATGCATCTCCCATATGCGTCACTTTGTTAATATACGCCGCACCATGGCGCCTCTTTTGTTCTGCCGCTGCGTCACAAAAGTCACACAACAATGGAGCAAAAGAGCCGCAAGGGGCTTCAAAATCAGCCCCTACTGACTCAAGTCCAGTCCTTCCTTTAGACACATGGCTATAAGAAGAAATAGTGGTGGTGGTCGGTGGATTTATAGTTTGAGTATTCACTGATCTGCAAGCACGACTTTGTCTGTCACTTCGCGTGCTGCGGACTGCTGCCTGCCAGGCCAAGGTAAACCTTTTTAGTAGTCTGTTTAGTGAGTTACATAGGAACTTTCAAAGTCAACGGTCCACAAATCAAGCAATACTAATAACGTAGTATACCACATGAGATCGGTCAATATATGCCGTGGAATAGTTGTCTATCTATTTGCTATTTCGCCAAAATATTTTGTATTGTTATTTTGAAATGTTTGATTTGGTTGACAAATATCATCCATGTTTTCTGGTCTTTCTTTCTTTCATGTTGTACATCAGCTCCCCCCAGGGGCAAGAGGACACAGGAGGAGGAGGAGGGTGCTGTTCAGGATGCAGGCCAGGATCGGGCAGGCGAGGGCTCCTTTGCTGGCCCCAGTAAGTTTTAATTTTAATATAGAGTACCTATTTTTTCCTAGCGTTCCTCATTCGATTTTTTCTAAATCGTCTTTGATCTTCTTGTAGACTGGATCTAAATTCTTATCCTGCCTCGACTATGACTCCCTGTGGTATTACTAGATTATTCTTATTAGTCTGTCTGTGTAGCTAACTAAGATTGCACATTTGGCAATTCCATTGGACTCCCATTCTAGTCAGCAATAGCTCTATGCACTGAGTGCAGTCCTCTGGGATTGTCCATAATGTCTTTTCAAGTCTTCGAAATGTTTATGCTTTGACAATTGACAACAATAAAAAGGTGAATGACCACCAAGAAATAATAAGATACTACTTTACTTTTGGTTTGGATACTAGGACAATCCATTCTACTACTGTTGCAGGGACAAATCTGCACAAACAGAACTATGGACACAAAATAATGCAATAAATTATTACATTGTATTTAGTTTTTTTCACATTTCTTTATTCCTCCTAGACCAAATATTATATAGTAGTGAGTGGTGTATTCTAACATTCTTAAATGTACTTTGTAGGTGGAACATCTGGTGGCGGGGCCAGCGCGGAGGTGGTGGTGTTGGACGAGGACTCTGGGGAGGAGGCGGTGCAAGTGCCGGACGTTCCTGTGAGGGTTCAGACGGTGGTGGCGGGAAGAGGTAAGCTATATATTCCTTACTTATTGAGATTGAAGACTGCATAGTGTGCTTTCTGCACGGGTGTATTATAAATCAACCAGGTAGTAGCCTCCTCTAAATGTACTTCGACTTAGCTGTGAAGTTTTTGGCGAGAAGAATCCCAATAAGATCTGAGATGAACTTGATGGATGGGATGAACGAAAAGCGAAAGAAGGGTGTAAGTAAGTGTGGAAGGACGAGAAATTTAATGATGGCTGGCGAAGAAGAATGATATGTGTTTGCTTGGTCCCCGAGGTGGCTGGGAAGGAAAGAAAATGGTATGGTGCATGGCTGGGTGAATGATGAAGCAAGGATGGGTGGAAGGAGAACAGCCTGGGTGGGTGAAACAGAAACTGTATGTGTGCATATACTTTGAATGGATGGATGCCTGGATCATGGTATTATCTGACTCTTAGATAGCATATGTGTATCTAGAGAGAGTAGACGGTCACTGGATAAACTAAGTGTTACCTTGAAGAGCATGTAACACTGCACCCGCACGTCCGTTCCAGTGTAGGAAAGGCAAGGAAAAGAAGTTGTAATTTTGTCCAAATACTACCATGAATAGTAGCAGTAGTTTGTATTGCAACTGCAAGCACAGCATATATCCGGTTCTTACGGTGGACACTCCCTACCTCTCTTAATAACTTTAGTTTAGTAGTAGTACGTCATTCATGTGTGGGTGTATCACTGTTCACTCAATAATAAGCAAAGCACCTAAAGTCATCCCATATGTCATCAAATACATCCCAAGTGAAGTGATAGATAATCAAATTATTTAGCTTCTTCATTTTCCTTTTCTAGTACTCATTTGCACTGTAGGGTGAAAGCTAAATTAATTAAGCAGTAGCCCTTGTAACAGAGTATTCTCAGTGCCACCCGTAATAGAAAAGGAAGAGCTTCACCACCTGCATGTACTGGACCGGTACAGTAACGCAAGTCTGTCTCACTCATCATGGTGTGCGTCTGTTTTTCTCGGGTGCAAGTTCACTGCGCTGGCATTATGCCGGCTTGCATAAGATAACGTACCAATTTTCCTAAACAAGAGAGAAGAAGAAGAATAAGACTGGTGGACTGTCATAGTCGACTGTAATGGAAGTCCATAGTGCTCGTAGAATTAGTTCCTTAAACTCCCACTAATGTTAGAGCAAGGATGAAGAAGTGGGAGGTTAGATAGATACTGTCCTCAATAGTTATGTACTGTGCTTTCAATTTGCTACTTGTGCTGTGACACAACTTTGTGCTCAATCACTTTGTGTTATTAATCTTAAGGAGCATTGGTTACAGACTATGTCTTTCTTTCTTCATATAGTTGCTCCTTCCAAATCAACTAGACCATCACGGAGGGAGCAGGCTCGAGTGGCCCGGCAATGGAGGCTCGATGCCACTGTCGCCGAATATCGGCGGCTGGTGGCCCTGGAGGAGGAGGACACGCAGTCAACCGGTACGACAACAACAACATCTACTGGGACAGCTGCATCCTCCTCCGTGCCCCCACGGGCTGCCAGCCAGCGCAGTGCTCCAGCGGTACGGAGCCGGGCTACCAAAGCCAACCGCCACCGCCGAGCAGCAAAGACACCAGCTGCCCCCCACAGGAGTTGCAAGGCACGCCAGCGCCGCTTATCCCTAAGAGTGTCCTACCTGGAGCAGGAGGTCCATACCTACAAGAACTTGGTGGCGGGCCTCCGCTTCGACCATGCCACCCTCCGCAAGGAGTATGATGCCCTGGCCGCTAAAGTCAACAGCACCCTCCCGTAGTGTAGTGTCCCTTGCCCCTTTTTTAGAGACTTTGGGGGGTGGGAATTGGGAGTTGGGTTGTGGGACTTTTGAAGGACAATCGTTGGGGTTAGGGAGGGTCTTGCGGGAGATTATTTTGTTAGGGCTACTAAAATATACTTTTTGAAACTTTATCTGACCATACCTGTTTTTTACTGCTTTTGAGTCTGGTGGGTGGGGGTTTAACAGTAAGTTTGTTTTCCTGAGGAGTCCTAGGACTTTAGTAGTACTACCTTCAATCTCTCGTCTATTCCTAATACTCCATTATACTACCTCCCACCAAACGCTTATCTTACCTGTAATTTGTGTTTGAAAGTAGGGCTAGTCCCAGGGCTGGCTCCACAGGAAATGGCGATTAAGGTTGGCAATCCTGGGCGGATGAAATGTCCTCATTGGGGTGGTACTAGTGGTGTGACACAGTGGCAGTTGCATGCATATGGAAAAACAGAAAATGAAACCTGGTTTGTCCTTACTATAGCATTACAACGGTACGATAGAGAATATAGGAGGTGACAGTTCACTAGAACAGTGCCACACAGAGCCTAACAAATGGTAAAGTAGAAAGTATAACTAGTACTTGTGTTGAATTTCTTTGACATTGGCTACTACTACAAGAAATAGTACTGAAGCTAGCTGAGTAAGTCTTGAATATATCCTCGGATTCCTTCACCAGCCTGTTGCTATGACCTTATCCCCCCCAGCAAGTGTGTGGAATTATTGATGTCATTTAGTCACACATCAAGCAAAACCACACAGCCCGGGGGGAGACGGTTAGGGTTTGGAAAATGGATGGAAATGGGGGTTTCTTTTTGGGTAGGTTTTGTTGAGAGAAAAAAAAAAGCACAGCATTGACAAACAAGAATTGAAGATAAAGAAATCTTTGGGTACAAAGCTAACTATAAATCTTTTAAGTGACATAAATGAAGTGCATGCCCTACTGCATGCATTGTTACTGAAAAGTAAGTAGTACTAGAATGCGACAGTACAGGGCTGCAGCGTTTTCACTTGCCTATCTCTGCACTCAGAGAAACACTTCTTGCATTAAATGAGGTTTAAAAATTAGCCGCAGTAAAACCTATAGAATGGCTGTAGGGATCAATTTAGAAGCAGAGAGAGATCCAAGAAATGCAGTCACACTCAGAGAAGAAAACAATGGATACTGTATCTGTATGTTGTTGTAGTTGTCCTGTTGAATTTGGTAAGTAAGTTGCATGCAGCAAACAATTCCTCTTATTAGCGGCACTCCTCCATTCCAGCTGACGCTGCGTCCAGCAATGTTGGTGACCAGAAGACACCCTGTCCACTGCCTGCCTGGCGGATGCTGAATTGCGGCTCGCTAATGTGAAGCCTGACTCCATCCTTTTTTCCCCATTGCACAGACTGAAACCCGGCCTAACGAGCCCTAAGTTAAGAACAGTGGCAAAGGCTTTCTTTAACTATGCCAAATCCCCCCTTTCCCACCATACTACTGCTTTTGAATCTGGTGGGTGGTGGTTTAACAGTAAGTTTGTTTCCCTGAAACTTAAGTCTGTGTCATTTTCTTCCTTTAAGTGTAAATGGCTAAATCTTTTGAACACTAAGTGCCTCTCACAGAGTAAGTGTCTGGTGCAGATGATGCGGTTGCCGGTGTCTTTAACGGCTGAGAGGTCACTTCTGCCACAGCCACAGGTGCAGAAGTGGAGTCTTCTGACTGGGGATGGCCTGCTGATGCTGATGTACGGCCTTTTCCTTCAATTTGCTTCCGTTCTCTTTCAAACCTGATGGCTGACCAGGCTACCCAACGTTTGTACTTTGTAGCATCTTCATCACTAAAAGGAAATAATGCAGAGCCTGCCAGCGCCTTTTTGTAGCGTGGATGCAGAATAGTAGCACAAATGTAATGCTGTTCTGAGTGGATATTTTGAAGACGTTCATCGCCACGTAGACGCTCTAATAATTTCTCCGCCAAAAGAAAAGCTTGTTGCTTTTCTTCATCGTTTTGAAACTTTGAAGACACCGCCTTCAGTTTGTGCTCCAGCATGCGCAACAATGGGATAGCTTTTCCCAAATTACAGTCCTCCCTGCTGACTGCATGCGTGAAGAACTCAAAATGACGAAGCATGTCTGTCAGGCTTTTAACTAGCTCCCATTGCGCCGCATTTAACCTCAGGTCCTCCTTCACAGCTGTACCCATTGTTAAGAAATACTGATCGAGTACCGTAAACTGCTCATACAGACGCTCAAGCATGTAGAACGTTGAGTTCCAACGTGTTGGCACCTCCTGGATGAGTGCTTTCACTGGCATTCGATGTTCATGTAGCAGGCTCCTCAGATGCTTCCGGGCCTTAAAAGAATGGCTGAAATGGTTGCACATTTTTCGGCAGGTGACCACTAACTGGCATGCTGGACTTTCTTTATCCAAGAATTTTTTAACAACCAGGTTTATACAGTGCGCCAAACACGGCACTCTGAAATAGTCACCCAGTTCCATGGCCTTAACTACATTGGCGCCATTATCCGTGGAAACATAACCAATGCCGCGTTTTTTGGGAGACAGCCAGTGAAAGACCTTTGTGTTGAACTCATTCAAAATGTTTTCTGCTGTATGACGTTTCTCCAAGCCAAACATGGCTAGTGTTGCATGTTTCCGAGCAGCTTTAAAAACGTGGTCCAGGTCAGCACCTGCGTTTAGCTTTGCTTTAACCCCTGAAAAAGAGACCCAGTGTGCAGTGATGCACATGTAATCAGTGCCTGCGCCACGGGGGGCGTGGCCAAGTACGCGATGTGAGGAGACGTGCCCGAGCTGAGCTCCGAGCGCGGCTCCCCTTCCACGGGCTATTTCTCCTCCATTTCTAGAGCTACCGGGCCCAAACTCGAACCGAGTGCACCTCGGGACCTGGTCAGCCATCACCGAAATTTTCGGAAGGATCGGAGTACTTGACCCTCCGACCGCCGACTGCCACGGCGCCTGCCTGCCCAGGGCTCACTTCCGGTCGGCGGCCCCATCTGCCCGAGACCGGGGATCCAACCCATCGAGGTAGGCCGCAACAAGTGTGCACTCCCCGGCGCGCTCGAGTGGGGAAGGAGGTCGCGCCGCAACGCCGGCTGCCCACCGGCGCACCAGCTGCGCAGGAGCCCCAGCCACTACTGTAAGGCACACCACCCTGGCTTGCAACTGGCGGTGACATCGGTCCGCCCTGCCAACCGGCTCTGGAGGCATCCTGCCAAGCCCTGTGAGCACCAGAGAAGGGTTGCACTCGGGTCTCTGGGGGCCCATTTGGACAGCATTGCCCCTGGCTCCCGACAGGCTACAGCGAGGACCAACCCGCTCTGCCCCCTGGGCCCTTACATCCGCCCACCGCCTCGACGCTGGCCCAGCGAGAGGGAAGGGACCGTCCACAACGCCCGGTGACCCCCGGCGAACCCACAGCGCAGGGATCCCAGAAGCTACAAGCGGGCACGCCACTCTGGCCCGCGGCGCCCTGTGCCACTGACCCGCCTTGCCTGCCGGCACTGGGGACTTCCCGCCACAATTAGCAGATGCCGGAGGACGGTCGTGCTCCACTGTTTGGAGGCCCGCACTGGCGACATCCCCCCCTGGGCCTGAACAACCAGCGACGGAGACTGTGCGGCCCCACCTCCTAGACACCAGCACCCGCCCGCTGTTCAAGTATAGCCGCTGGTCGACGCAGGACCCATCCAGCACCGCAGAGCCCGGCCCGCACGACACACGAACTGCGGCCACGCTGCAACGGCCTATCTCTCAGTCGGCCCTGTCCACAGTGGCCTACCCGGGCCCACGCGGGTGGGCACCCAGGACAGCCCCGTATTCTCCACTCCGGCCGCCCTGGTGCTGACCTCCACGGTGCCCCACACGTCGCTAGGTGGCGTCTAGAATCCTGCGCGCCACCCGGCAAGGGCGGAGCTGACGGCCTGACCGGGAGAGACCAGAGCACACGGACCCCGTCAGTGTTCACCGCAAGTGCCTGCCCAATCGGCTGCCTACCCGTGACGACCACCCTCATGTCAGGAGGGACCAGAGCAAAGTCCAGCACCGGTGGGACACTGAGCAAAGGGGAGATGGTGAAGAACACAGAGACTGACCAAACCACCTCCAAACTGGACACTATGCTGGCGGCCATGGAACGCCTGGAGGAATCCATGCAGCTAACCCGTACGTCGCTGGAGAACAGGATCGATAAGGTGGCTGTGGACCTGACGCTCCTTCGCGCGGACCACAAGAAACTGTCCGACCGCACCACGACCTTGGAACAGACGATGACGGAGACCACACCCAAGCTGTCGCAGACAGAGAAGCACGTCCGTGACCTACTCAACCGGGTGGAGTTCCTCGAGGACAGGGCGGAGGATGCAGAAGGACGGGCCAGAAGGAACAATGTGCGCATAGTGGGCCTGCCGGAACGATGGGAACGGAGGGAGACGGCGGAACATATGGAGACCTGGCTCAGAGAGCTCCTACCAGAAGGCACACTGTCTCCACATTTTGTGGTGGAAAGGGCGCACAGGGTACCATCCCGTCCACCCCCGGAGGGCTCCAACCCGAGGCCTATGCTTTTGCGGGTGCTGAACTACCGTGACCGAGACGCCATTCTCCGCGAAACGCGGAAACTATCGGACATACAGGTAGACAACGCCAAGGTGATGTTCTTCCCTGATTACACCATCCAAGTCCAGCGTCGGCGTCAGTCGTTCCTCGAGGTGAAACATCGGCTTAGACGCCTGGCTCTCAAGTACTCCTTGCTGTTCCCAGCACGTCTCAGAGTGGTGGCGCAGGACAAAACCCACTTCTTCGATACTCCAGAGGCGGCGGCGGCCTGGCTGGATTCAGGAATAGATGCGAACCACCCCATTGAACTCACGGATTGATTGAGCTCGATTGAGCGTTTGGGCGGCGACTTGTTCTGTTGTCGCCCTTTTGGTATTACGCTGCCACTGACTTTTGGTGACCCTTGACCCACTGCCCGTGGTGGGGAGCCGCCACGGCTCTCTTGGCGACTTGAACTATCTTGTTCATCCAAGTGCTAAACTTCGTCATCCCCCCATTGAACTCACGGATTGATTGAGCTCGATTGAGCGTTTGGGCGGCGACTTGTTCTGTTGTCGCCCTTTTGGTATTATGTTTCTGTTAAAGTTCTTCCTTTTGAGACTAGTGTGGACATTGATAAGTTATGACGTGCATCCCTGGGCCTGTGTGGGTGGGCGAGGGGAAACAATGGTCACTGTTCGCGGCTGCTGAGCGTGTGTGGGTGGGGCGGGCTGGGGGTTGGGGGGGGGCGGGCGCTTGGGCACGAGGCACACTGTGATGGCTACGGTTAAATTTTGTACCTGGAATGTCAGGGGCATGCACACACCCTCACGTAGATACCAGGTGTACTCATACCTTAGGCGACATCAGGTCCAGATTGCACTACTACAGGAGACGCACCTGGTCACCGCTGAGGTAGCCGCACTTCGCCGTAGGTGGAGGGGGCAGATATTCGCCACCACCTTTTCAGCGTTCGCGCGGGGGACCCTGATCTGGGTCAGACCCGGGGTTCCATTCGCACTAACACACAGCAATATCGACACTGAGGGACGCTACGTCTTCATACAGGGCAGGCTATACGGGCAACAGATTGTCATAGCCTCCATATATGCACCTAATGTAGAGCAGGGGAAATTCTTCACGCGCTTGTCAGCAGTAATTGCGCCCTGGCCAGACGTACCTTTGCTGGTGGGTGGGGATTACAACTGCGTACTGGATGTTTCCCTTGACCGCTCGTCCCCCCCAGCAGCGATTGCCCCAGCGCAAGCAACTTCCAAGGCCCTGCTTGATTGGGCAACGCAATGGAACTTACACGATGCCTGGCGAGTCAGAAATCCCACCGCCCGGGTGTATTCTTATTACTCGGGAGCCCATTCACTACATGTCCGGTTGGATCGATACATGCTGTCCCGCGCCCTGATTTCCTCCGTGACTGACGCAGATTATCTGTGACGGACGCACTCGGACCATAACCCGCACACACTGGTCTATGGATGGCGGCGCCCGCGTCCGCCCGTACCCACATGGCGCTTGCAACCGGACCTCCTGATGGGGGAGACGCTCCGGTGGCACCCGACGGTATTCAGGTACCTAGGGATCTTGATATATCGAGACCCCGTGGATCTCCTGGAGGGTAACCTGGTGAGAGCTATATCCTCGCTCACGGCCCAGGTCACGTTCTGGAACTCCCTCCCACTGAATGTGCCGGCCAGAGTGGCGCTGACCAAAATGATAATGCTCCCCCGGCTCCTTTATTATTATGCTAACCTGCCAGTGTATGTGCCATCGCACATCTTCAGAGGACTGGAAACTCTCACTAGGCGCCTCATTTGGAACAAAGGGAGGCCCCGGGTAGCGTTAAGGACCTTATATGCTGCCACGGACGCTGGAGGCTTGGCAGTCAAGAGCTATATTACTTAGCGGCCCAGCTACAATGGGTCGCTTACTGGCTGAGCGGCAAGAACCTGATGGACACGGCCACGGCCGACACCATCCTGTCCCCCGTGCAGGTGCTAACACTCTTCCACCCCCTAGCGCAGGGACGGCACCTCACACAAGTCCATGTGGCGCTTGCAAGGCGGTGCTTTGCGCGGGCCCTCAGACTCACCAAGGGTACCATACCCTATGCCCCGAACCAACCTCTACTAGGGACTCCCTTAGGCACGGGCATGCTGTCCTCGACTGAGCTACGCAGCTGGACTGCGGCAGACCTAGACGACCTGAGCGGCCTGTATAGCGACGGAGAGCTGCTGCCCTTCGAGACCCTGGCCGCAGATACCGAGCTACCGGTGGGTCAATTCCTGACACATGCCAGACTCCTCCATGAGCTGACGAAGGCATGGGGTGACATGAGCCAAGAACCGCCCACTCATCTGCTCATCCAGTACCTACACGTGATGGGCAATGGGTCTCACGTAGTGCACTGGCTGGCACAGGCTCTACACACCCATACCCAATTCTCCTCCCAAAGATTGAGGGAGAAGTGGACGGCCGACCGGGGCTCCGGCTGGACGGACAAACAATGGGTCGCGATACTAGCGGGCGCTAGAAATGTTCCCCGCAACGCGCGATTTCAAACCATCCAGTATTATATCGTTCACCGAGCGTATTTGTCTCCTGACAAACTGAATCGCTATTTTGGGCTCACTTCGTCGGCGTGTCCCCGATGCGGCCTCCTGGACTCAGACTTCCTACACGCACTCTGGAATTGTGCCCACCTCGCCTCGTACTGGTCAGCGGTCACTAACACGCTGTCAGCGGCCACAGGCGAAACTCTCCCCAGGACGTGGGAAGTATGCCTATTGGGACTCTACAAGAGATCCAAGCAGACCAAGCTGCGGGCATGTTTTTGGGACCTAGGCCTCATCACGGTCAAGCGCCTCATCACGAAACGGTGGAAAAGCGCCACTTCACCGCGCCCTGCGGACTGGCGTCGCTCTTTTGGCAACTGGGCCTGTGCGGAGAGTGTGTCACTGCACAGGGAGGAGACCGCTGGCCTACGGAAATACCCGATCGCCCAAGACTGGGACGCTACCCTGATCGCGTACCATCGGGCGTGCGCCCAGGCCGGTATAGAGTGCCGCCTCGACGCAGACTAGACGGGACCCAGTTCATTGCTGTACATGTAGGGCACGGAATTTACCCCCCCTCCCCCCCCCCGCTGCCGCGCCCCCCCCTCCTCCCCCCCCCGCCGCCTGCCCTGCCTGCTGAGATTTTACACAACGTGGGATGTCCCCTGCCGCTCCCGGCCACTGCCCTTCCCCCCCCCTCCTCCCCCCCCGCCGCCTGCCCTGCCTGCTGAGATTTTACACAACGTGGGATGTCCCCTGCCGCTCCCCGCCACTGCCCTTCCCCCCCCCCCGCCTCCCCCCCTCCCTCCGCCCTGCAGCAGCAGCGACCCCACATCCTCATTTACACCCGCCCCCGCGCAGCCCACATAGGGTGCACCACACACAGCTAGGGACCTAGACACACACTACCACACGCATATATACTAGTCCAACAGTTGTTGAAATATTTTCCCTCTCCCTCTTCTTTTATTTCCCAGTTATATCTTTTGGTTGACGCAGACATTGTTGATAACCAGGGAACGCAACTTCATACAATGACTGTTGGACTTCTTGGACACCCTGGCCTTTGCGCAGTGCTACGAGTCGCGAACACTGCGACACAAGACATTTCCTAGCACCGCCACTTGTGAACTAATGCCTCTCCACTGGCTACTGTTTATTTTCACTTGTATATAATTGACATGTCATCTTGTGCTGATAGCCATGTACCGTTTGTAGTAATGTTTCATTGGTATGACACTGTATGATTACTGCTTACCTCATCTGTGAAACTAAATAAAGTTTGGGACCGTTGGTCTTAAAAAAAAAAAAAATCAAAAAAAAAAAAAATCAGTGCCTGCGCCACTGGTCCACATGTCTGTTGTGAGATGTATAGTGTGAACAGCACTCTTCTGCAAAGCTGCCCCAATCACCTCCAGTACATCTTCATGTAGTGCTGGAACCGCAACTCGGGCAAAATAGTACCGGCTAGGAACCTTCCATTTAGGGCAGAGCGCTGCCACTAATTCGAGAAAACCAACCCCTTCTACAAAAGAAAAAGGTAGAAGATCCAGCGCTAGCATTTTAGCCAGCTTAGTGTTATACAGACGCACCATTGGGTGGTTGCGGTCATATGGCGCGTCTGAAAACAACATTGTTTTAATGTTGCCCTGGACCATTTTACGGGATGATGATAATGACTTCTTCGACCCAGTTACGCTCGCTGATGAACTTTTTCGCATTGGTGTCTCACTCTGTCCCACACTCTTAGTGTGGCTCCCAGGGGTACTGGGTGTAAGTGAAGTGTGTGACACTTCTTCCTCCTCGTCATCATCAGATGGAACATCAACGTTTTCTCGACTTGCAATTCGGGCTTCCTTGATCTGCTTTAGGTGCTCCAACCATTGGACAGTGTGCTGTCTCTTAAGATGACCTCTCTGGCCTCCAGTCCCATAGTTGGTACCAAGCTTACCACGACTAACTGCAAGCTTACAAATGCTACAAATGGCTATGTTTTCCCTTTTTGTGGACACACTAAAGAAGTCCCAAACTGCGGACTTGAAATGTCTGTGGGGGCCGGAGGAGGCGATACTGGTGGTGGCCGTGCTGCTAATGCCAGATGAAGTGGAGGATGTGTATTGCTGAACTTTACTATGTTGTGCACTTTCACCACCACTAATTGAGGTCGAGGTGGATGGAAGTCCCTTCTGGCGAGTAAGAAATATGGAAGCGGCACGTTGTGGTGTACTAGTTAACATCAATGATTCTGGTGTTCCCATTGCCTCCTCGTCGACTTCATCATCACGCTCAGCAGCTTGTCGGGCTAGGGTCAAAATGTCTGTTTGCTGCATGCCCGCTGGGGCTTCAGTGACGTTAGTGATGATGACTGCGTCGTCGTCGTGAGAGTCTTCAGCAGCAGGAGTATCCGCCACTTCTTGTTGAGCGTCATCACACTCCATGACTTTGAGAGTTTCGACGACCTTCCTTTTACGATTTGCTACCTTTGTCAGATCATGGTGTGCCTCCTCAACCTCACTCTCAGACGGCAGTGGTGCTGGTTCCCAAGTAAGATCCATATCATCAGAAGGAGGTGGGCTTGAAGAAGATGTAGACACCAACACCCTTGATCTTTTCCTTGCTCGGGATGTGGACGACAATGAATGATCATCAGGAGGAGTGGCTTCCTCGATACCTCGGCTTGATTGTCGATTTCCAGATGTGCCCCTACTTCTGGAGGAACAACTATTGTGGCCACTTGTTGTGCCCCTCCATGCACCTCTGCTTGCTCCTCTCCTTGCGCCGCCTCCTCTCCTTCCACATGTACTTGGGCTTGTACTACTTGCACATGTGATTGTTGTTGCGGCTGTGGTTGTGGTTGTTCATGCGAAATTTTGAAGAAAATCACATTCTCTCCCAAGATCTCTGGCAAGAAAATGGCCGCTTATACCTGAGGTACATCGATGACATATTCTTACTCTGGGCAGGTACCAACGAGACTCTCACCACCTTCCTTAACACCTGGAACCAGGTTACACAACGAATTCAATTTACTTGGGAACATAGTACATCCTGCGTCCACTTTTTGGACGTCAAAATACTGAGAGAATTGGGAGACTGGTCCACCACTGTCTTCCGAAAGCCTACTGACAGAAACTCTACCCTACATTATCATAGCTTCCACCGGATGGGACTCAAAGACAACTTACCATACGCTCAGATATTGAGGGTGAAAAGAATCGTTTCCAGACCTGATGAGAGCAGAGTACAGATCAAAACTGTTCTTGACCGTTTACGAGCACGAGGATACCCCACTCCTATTTTGGATTTGGCGATCCAGAGAAGTGAGAAACACAGTAGAGCTTCCCTGCTACAACCAAAACGGAAGACTCCCACCGACCGTTTAGTGGTAGTCTCTAAGTTTTCGAGAGCTTCTTCACAATTTCAAAAGATCATTCGCAAACATTGGTCCATCTTGAAACAGGAATCAGATTTTAATGGCCTATTTTCAGAACCCCCTATCTTCGCCTTCACCAGGGGCAAAAATTTGAAAGAGATTCTGAGCAACACCAGTGGTGCCAAATCCGCACTTACTTACAGTGGCTTCAAACCATGCTACAATTGCAGCAATTGCCATAACAGCATACAAGGCAACATAATGAACCATCCTATGAAAGGCTTCCCCATCAAATTGAATGTGAACGCAACATGCAACAGCAAGAATGTGATCTATGTTTTAAAATGCCCATGTGGCAAATGCTATGTTGGCCATACAGAGAGAATGATTCGCACGAGAATCTTGGAACACAAGAGTAACATTCGCACTGAAAATCAGAAATCGAGTGTGGCTACCCATTTCTTGGATAATAGACATACAGTGGCTCAGCTTAAATTCCAAGTACTGGAACAAGTTCCCATCACAAACAATAATAAGAACCATCTACTCAAGAGAGAGAATTTCTGGATCCGTTACCTTTCCACGATGGCCCCGTCGGGTCTTAATGATCGCATTGAATTTTTGTGTTATTTGTGATCTGTCATTTAACTGAAATTTTTCATGTTGAACTATGATATGTCTGTGCACATCACCTTTTTCTGTTATGTTGTTCACTGGGTTGCACCTTCCAAGATGGCGCTCACATGACATTCACCACTTGGTTGTTTAGTCCTACCACTATCTTTACTTTTGGCATATCCTGATTCCCTGGCCTTCCATCGCGTGTTCACCTCTTGGAACTCTCCGGAGTCCCACTGTTATCTTCACACTAGTAAGTACCCACGACCGGGGACGATGTCTGTTGCTGCATGATCGGTGGCGGGAACTTGGTTAATGAGGATTTACCCGACCTATTTCACCCGCTTGATTCAATTGGTTACGGGCTATCTTGTTTAATTACCGGTTACCTTTCGGTTTCAGTGGAGCTATGTGTTGCGATTTTTTGGTTACCGTGGGTACCTTCCTTTACAGCGTTACACACGCCAGTTTCTTTTTCTTTTTCTTCTATCCGTTCACCACGTTGAGCACTGTTCGTTTCCAAGTACACACTCACTGTTATTGATCACAAGTTTGGTCTTTGCCGATATGTTACATGGATATTACATTGGGTCCTTTTGTTTTTTATTTGTAGAGTAATTCCCCTGACGACGGGCCATGCCCGAAATGCATTGGGTAGTGTGATTTGATAACACACCTGAACATACATGTGGATTACAAAAGATTGATGTGTATTATCTACATAAATATCCGATCATGGATATGAATAAACCATATGTTTGAACATTCTTTCATTTGGACTACAAGTTGTTGTATAATTGGAACAGCGAATCAGACCACTGGTCTATCTAAAGTAGTGCGTTGGGTTGTTCTCTCCCTAGGCGGGAGAGCTTCTTCCACAATGTTTATTGATACACTGCAAGGCTAGACAGTGTTTTCCACCCTTCAGCACACGAAAACCCATTACAATCCTTTACTGGTTGGATTACCTCAGCTGTGCGAGATCCACCTTCGTGTACATTTATCTATTTTTCTGCCAACGGAACTCAGCACGCTCACACCATGAATTTTGAATCGGTTTCTGGAATGACCGACCAGAAAGCAAGCACTTTTGCCTACAGCACAGATGATGCAGACAAGATCTACGGGATGATACAGGAAGATATCACCGTCACTGGCAATACCCGAAGTGCAGAAAGCAACCTTCGTCAATTACTCTACCTATTAAAAAAACATTCAAATCAAAAACTTCACGCTAGTACCCTGATCCGGTACCATCGTGTTCAACGGATCCCCCGTGGCCTACGGGTCCCTCTAAAACCTCTTCTTTGTAAAAACAACACCAAGTTTGTGGAACGCTGGTATTCCATTTTAAATAAATGTTCCCTCGATCTCATTTTACTGATCGTGGAGGAGCTAGCCAAGACTTTGGAGGAACTCACACTAGAAATCACCAGCGTTAGAAAGGAACTAGACGATACCATGACCGCAGAAGAACTAAAGAAATCGTTGGAGGATATCAACATCCAATTAGATAAACATGTACGCGAGACACAGGAGCGAAAATTAAGGAAATTTAAAAGGGACACTATAGACTACAAACTCGGCGAGGTCTATTCCTGGGCCGAGGCATACGCCCGCCGGCGTCCCAACAAGCCATATAACCCTTTTTCGGCTAACGAAACCTCATCCTCAGAGGAGGATCAAAGAACAAGACCTGCACAGACTCGAACAGACACTGATGTTCAAACTCCCAGCACCTCAACCAACACTGCGGTTCCTTTTTTAGAGCCAGGCTCCAACCGACAAAAAGAACCCGGGGGGAAAAACCCGCAGAGGAACCGGAAAAAACACCTCCAGCGAAAAACAAAAAAGTAAAAGGAAGACGTTGAACACAGAGGAGAATCTAGTTATCAACATTTCCTCTACAATCTTGTCTGATGAAGAAACACGCATCCTGCAGAAAGGACAATCGTTTGTTCCCACCACGGGCACTAACACATTGGAACTCGAAGTGAGTGCATTCAAATTGATACGCAACATGCGTCTGAAACACTATTTTCTTAACATCTGCCCCATTACCATACAGGAGGAAGACATGCTCAGAGGTCTACGACCACACAGCACATTCATGGCACCATTAAGCCACAAAATTATCGATGCCTTCGAAAACCTAGTCAGACAAGACATTCTTAAACTTCCATTTATACAATCAGTAAAGCGGGGGAATCTTACCCGCAAAGAGAAAAACATACTGCAGAAAATCGCGGACAACCCTAACATCATCTGTCAAAACGCAGATAAAGGAGGGGCTCTGGTAGTCATGGACACCAACTTCTATGAGGATAAAATCACAGCTCACGTTGGAGATATAGACACATATGACACTCTTCCTGGAGATCCGACCAAGGAATACACCAATGATTTAATCATCATAATCAACAAGGCGTTTGATAACGGCACGATCAATGAGAAAACAAAAAGATATCTCACACCAAACAATCCAAGACCTCCTGTCTTATACATGTTACCGAAACTACATAAACACCCAACAAATCCTCCATGTAGACCTATAGTGTCTACAAGAAACAGCATCCACGAAAACGTGGGAAAATTCCTGGACAAATATCTTCAACCATTCGTCACCTCAGCTGACTCTTTTGTCAAAGATACGACGGATTTCATATTGAAACTGGAACCAGTCATGAACACACTTAAAGATTCCCATCTGATCATGTGCACTGTGGACGTCAGTTCCCTTTACACTTCAATCCCCCACGACGGGGGAATTGACGCTATTGAAAGAACTTTGGCCCAATCCGACATTGACCATGACTTGAAAATATTCCTCATGGAACTGACCTTGTTCACGCTATATCATAGCTACTTCACCGTCTCTGACAAATGGTTCCTACAGCTCAACGGTACGGCTATGGGAAATTCGGCTGCTCCTTGCTACGCCAATATCTTCATGCGAAATTTTGAAGAAAATCACATTCTCTCCCAAGATCTCTGGCAAGAAAATGGCCGCTTATACCTGAGGTACATCGATGACATATTCTTACTCTGGGCAGGTACCAACGAGACTCTCACCACCTTCCTTAACACCTGGAACCAGGTTACACAACGAATTCAATTTACTTGGGAACATAGTACATCCTGCGTCCACTTTTTGGACGTCAAAATACTGAGAGAATTGGGAGACTGGTCCACCACTGTCTTCCGAAAGCCTACTGACAGAAACTCTACCCTACATTATCATAGCTTCCACCGGATGGGACTCAAAGACAACTTACCATACGCTCAGATATTGAGGGTGAAAAGAATCGTTTCCAGACCTGATGAGAGCAGAGTACAGATCAAAACTGTTCTTGACCGTTTACGAGCACGAGGATACCCCACTCCTATTTTGGATTTGGCGATCCAGAGAAGTGAGAAACACAGTAGAGCTTCCCTGCTACAACCAAAACGGAAGACTCCCACCGACCGTTTAGTGGTAGTCTCTAAGTTTTCGAGAGCTTCTTCACAATTTCAAAAGATCATTCGCAAACATTGGTCCATCTTGAAACAGGAATCAGATTTTAATGGCCTATTTTCAGAACCCCCTATCTTCGCCTTCACCAGGGGCAAAAATTTGAAAGAGATTCTGAGCAACACCAGTGGTGCCAAATCCGCACTTACTTACAGTGGCTTCAAACCATGCTACAATTGCAGCAATTGCCATAACAGCATACAAGGCAACATAATGAACCATCCTATGAAAGGCTTCCCCATCAAATTGAATGTGAACGCAACATGCAACAGCAAGAATGTGATCTATGTTTTAAAATGCCCATGTGGCAAATGCTATGTTGGCCATACAGAGAGAATGATTCGCACGAGAATCTTGGAACACAAGAGTAACATTCGCACTGAAAATCAGAAATCGAGTGTGGCTACCCATTTCTTGGATAATAGACATACAGTGGCTCAGCTTAAATTCCAAGTACTGGAACAAGTTCCCATCACAAACAATAATAAGAACCATCTACTCAAGAGAGAGAATTTCTGGATCCGTTACCTTTCCACGATGGCCCCGTCGGGTCTTAATGATCGCATTGAATTTTTGTGTTATTTGTGATCTGTCATTTAACTGAAATTTTTCATGTTGAACTATGATATGTCTGTGCACATCACCTTTTTCTGTTATGTTGTTCACTGGGTTGCACCTTCCAAGATGGCGCTCACATGACATTCACCACTTGGTTGTTTAGTCCTACCACTATCTTTACTTTTGGCATATCCTGATTCCCTGGCCTTCCATCGCGTGTTCACCTCTTGGAACTCTCCGGAGTCCCACTGTTATCTTCACACTAGTAAGTACCCACGACCGGGGACGATGTCTGTTGCTGCATGATCGGTGGCGGGAACTTGGTTAATGAGGATTTACCCGACCTATTTCACCCGCTTGATTCAATTGGTTACGGGCTATCTTGTTTAATTACCGGTTACCTTTCGGTTTCAGTGGAGCTATGTGTTGCGATTTTTTGGTTACCGTGGGTACCTTCCTTTACAGCGTTACACACGCCAGTTTCTTTTTCTTTTTCTTCTATCCGTTCACCACGTTGAGCACTGTTCGTTTCCAAGTACACACTCACTGTTATTGATCACAAGTTTGGTCTTTGCCGATATGTTACATGGATATTACATTGGGTCCTTTTGTTTTTTATTTGTAGAGTAATTCCCCTGACGACGGGCCATGCCCGAAATGCATTGGGTAGTGTGATTTGATAACACACCTGAACATACATGTGGATTACAAAAGATTGATGTGTATTATCTACATAAATATCCGATCATGGATATGAATAAACCATATGTTTGAACATTCTTTCATTTGGACTACAAGTTGTTGTATAATTGGAACAGCGAATCAGACCACTGGTCTATCTAAAGTAGTGCGTTGGGTTGTTCTCTCCCTAGGCGGGAGAGCTTCTTCCACAATGTTTATTGATACACTGCAAGGCTAGACAGTGTTTTCCACCCTTCAGCACACGAAAACCCATTACAATCCTTTACTGGTTGGATTACCTCAGCTGTGCGAGATCCACCTTCGTGTACGTTGTTCAACACTCGTCAGATGAGTTACAACAACCTGTGTTGATTCTTGAGGGACATTGCTGCTACTTTCTTGCGATGAGCCAACATCACTGGTCGATGGTGATTGAACAACTATACTGGCTGCCTCTGCAGCACTCAAGGGCTTGGACCTAAGTTGGCGTGGTGGTGGTGGCACTGAGCCCAAGGGAGCGGAGGTGCTGCTCCCAGCTTGGTCCCCAGCAGACCCCGCTGCTGCAGCAGGCGTACTTTTTTTTTCCCCAAAAAATGTGGCGGTCGTCATCACACCAGTCTCCTTGGCAAGTGGCGCCACTTGCTTCTTCTGCTCCTTACTGGCAACTTTCTTGCTAGAGGAGCTACGGGCAACTTTTTTTGGGGCCATCTTCTTCAGATGTCACTCTGAACAGCAGGCCGCAGTTGCACAAGTTGCAGAGTTGTCTGTGGCCATACGTGACGTTGTGCTGCACACACCGCAGCAGGACTTCTTCCTGGCACTGATGGTTCTCTTGTGCACCTACAAGCAATGGAAGACAGAGGAACATCAGTTATACACCCCAAAAAGTCGAAAAAACACACAAAAATCAGCAAAATAAGTGCAGGCCTCAGACACTGCCTCTCTTCAAAATGGCCCCTTGCACCCCAAGCACATGTTGCCTGTACCAGCACTCAAGATGGCCACCACCACCACCCACATGGCCAGTCCA
Source organism: Lissotriton helveticus (assembly GCF_964261635.1). Classification (NCBI taxonomy): domain Eukaryota; kingdom Metazoa; phylum Chordata; class Amphibia; order Caudata; family Salamandridae; genus Lissotriton; species Lissotriton helveticus. Next base: position 1,295,457,636 of record NC_136065.1, read on the forward strand.
AATCAACAGTAGCACACCAAAAAAAACAAAAAACACACACAAAACACCACAATCCAATGCCATCCAGGATGTTTACATTAAAGACAGTGAGACCACCACACAGCCAGACTCAGTCCATGCACCACTCACTACCCCTGGCCAAAAGGCCCCACCAGCAGCCCCAAAAAAACAACAAAAAACACAAAATTCAGCACAATCCCAGCCCATCCATGGCCTCAATGGTGTTTAAATCCAAGAAGACACCCCACAGAAAGACTAGGCCCATGCACCACTCACTACCCCTGGGCATAATGGATGAAAGCTAGGCAAAATAAGTGCAGGCCTCAGACACTGCCTCTCTTCTAAATGGCCCCTTGCACCCCAAGCACATGTTGCCTGTGCCAGCACTCAAGATGGCCACCACCACCACCCACATGGCCAGTCCAAATCAACAGTAGCACCCCAAAAAAAAAGAAAAACACACAAAAATCACCACAATCCAATGCCATCCAGGATGTTTACATTAAAGAGAGTGAGACCACCACACAGGCAGACTCAGTCCATGCACCACCCACTACCCCTGGGCAAAAGGCCCCACCAGCAGCCCCAAAAAAACGACAAAAAACACCAAATTCAGCACATTCCCAGCCCATCCATGGCCTCAATGGTGTTTAAATCCAAGAATACACCCCACAGAAAGACTAGGCCCATGCACCACTCACTATCCCTGGGCATAATGGATGAAATCTAGGCAAAATAAGTGCAGGCCTCAGACACTGCCTCTCTTCAAAATGGCCCCTTGCACCCCAAGCACATGTTGCCTGTACCAGCACTCAAGATGGCCACCACCACCACCCACATGGCCAGTCCAAATCAACAGTAGCACCCCAAAAAAAATGAAAAACACACAATAATCACCACAATCCAATGCAATCCAGGATGTTTACATTAAAGACAGTGAGACCACCACACAGCCAGACTCAGTCCATGCACCACTCACTACCCCTGGCCAAAAGGCCCCACCAGCAGCCCAAAAAAACGACAAAAAACACCAAATTCAGCACAATCCCAGCCCATCCATGGCCTCAATGGTGTTTAAATCCAAGAAGACACCCCACAGAAAGACTAGGCCCATGCACCACTCACTACCCCTGGCCAAAAGGCCCCACCAGCAGCCCAAAAAAAACGACAAAAAACACAAAATTCAGGACAATCCCAGCCCATCCATGGCCTCAATGGTGTTTAAATCCAAGAAGACACCCCACAGAAAGACTAGGCCCATGCACCACTCACTACCTCTGGGCATAATGGATGAAAGCTGGGCAAAATAAGTGCAGGCCTCAGACACTGCCTCTCTTCAAAATGGCCCCTTGCACCCCAAGCACATGTTGCCTGTACCAGCACTCAAGATGGCCACCACCACCACCCACATGGCCAGTCCAAATCAACAGTAGCACCCCCAAAAAAACGAAAAACACACAAAAATCACCACAATCCAATGCCATCCAGGATGTTTACATTAAAGAGAGTGAGACCCCACAATCAGACTCGGTCCATGCACCACTCACTACCCCTGGGCAAAAGGCCCCAACAGCAGCCCCCAAAAATCGACAAAAAACACAAAATTAAGCACAATCCCAGCCCATCCATGGCCTCAATGATGTTTAAATTCAACAAAACAGTTGTATAATGCATGCACCCATAACCAACCCTGGTCCTACTGGATACTGTGGCTACCCACAAGATATTTTATTTAATGTTCTGAAAACGTTCCAAAATTGTAGTTGCAGCCACTGTAATGCCCCAACAAACTTACTTGTGAAAGTTGATTTCTAATCCAAAAGTGATCCAAAGAAAGTCAAAAAGGCCTCAAATCCAAATATCCAGCAGCACCCGCAAAAAGTAATCCTTCCAGGTCAAGGTCCAAATGAAAGTGACCAGCACATGAAGAAGGCACTGGGATTAGCCTGCTGGACAGGAACAGGAAGTTGGAGACTGTGGGGCACTTCCTTCCTCTCCCCCCTCCCCCCAAAAAAATGGACTCCTTGCAACAAAAAAGTGCAGGCAAATGTCAACCTGAGGAGTGATTCTGATAAAAATCATCATTTTCTGAAGGTTTATGCTGTTTGCTGGTGGATTTCTTGTGCAGAATTGCAAAATCTCTATTTCGCGAGTGCGAGAATGTTCCTGCCCGCCACACCAACGTGTTTGCAATTGCGAACTCTCGCGATGCGTGCTGTGCAAGGTAAGGTGGCAAGCCGCGATTACGTATTCGCGGGCGCCAACTCCCGCGGGATCCCGCAACAAGATCCAAAATGGCGCAGCACTCGCAAAATATCGAGAAAAACAACTCGGCAAAGGCTGAATGACGGAAAGTGAACGCCGTGCGCCACGCCGCGCGCCGCAACCATGTCAACAACTTTGGGCCATAATCTCAGGTCTACAAGAAAGTAATCAATTCTACTCATATTGGTGGTCCTGTTAAAAGTGTTTACTCCTGACTTATCAGAGTTGGTTCGCCTGTTAGTAACCCTTAGGCCAAATACAAGTGTTAATGCATTAAGCTGCAGTGCCATTTGGGGCCTTTTTTTGATAGGAGTAAGGCCCAAGGGGGTAGCGAACCATGGCTCATCCTTCTCCTTACTTCCACACAGGTCCTCCTGCTCTAGCAGTTCGAAAGTGACATTAAAGTCACCTGCAACTATTAATGGTGATAGGGTGTCTCTGGCATCTAAAAGGTTCTCCAGCTCCTGAATGGTGTATGATGTGCTTCCCACTTTCCTCCCTCTGGCATACACATTAAAAAGATCCACCCCCAACCCATCTCCTGTCCTTATCTGGACCACTAGTATATCTGGGCTGCTAGTATATCTGGGCTGTTGGTCTTTAGTTCATTGACAGAACAGTGGAGATCAATTTTGATTAGGAATAGTAAACCTTCGTTTGGGTGCCCAGATTTATTAGCAATCGCAGAGCAATGGAATGTGATGTTCCCGGGGATAAAGGTGGACGTGAGGGACCACGTTTCCTGTTGAATACGGATGTCATGCTTTTCTATGTATTCGGTCCAATGAGCAAGTGCGAGTTTTGTTCTTACCCCGGTAACATTCCATGACAGTAAGGAGAGTTTAGTCACGTAGTCTCTATTGCCTAAAGCTACAGGGTTTTCACCATCTCCCAAATCACTTACCTGAGATCCACACCGAAGTTCCGTGGGACTGCCCCCCTCATTGCGGCCACTGCATGTGGTCAGGCACCCATCGCCGTTTGTAGTGCGCTAGTGGTAAGGGTGCAACATCTGGGCAAATCATCTCAGGAAAGGAAGAAATTGAAGTGGAAGGATGTAATGTAGAGCCTGATGGCGAGGTTTGATTTGCAAGTCAAAAATTTGCATCAAGAATCGAGCCAGAGCTGGGTTGGTGTACCAGGTGATGGGTGGTTGGCAACATAGGGTGCTTTGGTTGGTGATATTTCATCTGAATACCAGTACACGTAGAAGGATTCAACCAAGCTTCCAATGCAATTAAATCATGAGCAAGGTTTGCATTGCCAAAGAACAGCTCTATACAGTCTGTCAGAGAATTGGATCCATTAATCCTTTTAGCCCCATAGATGTCCTCCCCAATTATTGAACAGGACCCCCTCACATGGCATATCCAATGTATACGTTTGTTGATAAGGAAGTCTTTGTTTTCATAACTCATGGGGGATGACAATCTGGGGACATTGGTCAGAAAGATGCTCTTAGGCGACCCTTGTGGTGAGACTTGCCTACCGGGTATATCTCGACAAACATGGGCATTAATTGGGAATGGGATTGGGGGACCTCTAGTTGGCAACTGGACTGGTGTGTGACTGCGAACAATATTGGCGTAGGACGAAGTGTTTCTAGGCATAGGGTCAAAGGGATTCGTGCAGGTGGAATTTGCAGCACATCTTAAATACGCAGTTATTGGGCTATCAAGAGAAATAGTTCGGTCAGAGATTTTACGGGAGGAAGCTTGGATGTTTGGGCTTCGGTATCATCTTTCTTTACAAGCAATTTTCTTTGTTCCATTAACTTTTGATCTGCCTTTTTCAGAGAGTCTACCTCAGACCTCAGATCAGCTATAGTCTTAAGGGGATCTTGACCCGAGTCAGTAGTGGCAATCTCAAGTATAGACTGTTCTGGAATATCTCGGGCCGTAGGTCGGCTCTCAATTCCTGTCTCTCATCATCTAGGCTGTGGGACTCACCTAGCCCCCTCCCCACTGCCACCGGGGGGTCATGCATGAGCTGGAGCGGGAGGAACCTATTAGAGAGGGTAAGGTCGGTATCTAGACTTGTATCTAGATCCCTAGCAGATAGTTCAGAAATTATCACCTCCTCTTACCTCTTCTGCAACAACGTTAGACCGACGGAGGCAGCGAGGGGAGGGAGACGGCCAGCCAGTGGCCGGGCTGAGGGAACGCCAGGGCGGCGGCAGGGGCACCGAGCAGGGGGCAGCGGCAGAGCCGAGGGTCCATGGAGGAGTGGAACCGGCGCTGAGTGGAGGTCACAGGAGGACTGGGGGCGAACATGGAGCCCATCACCAAGTGGAGCCCGTTGCAAGTCGTGGACTGGATGAAAGGTCTGGATGACTCTTTACAGTGCTATGTCCCTAACTTTGAACATGAGAAGATAAACGGTGAACAGCTGCTACAGATTTCTCATCAGGATCTCGAAGAGCTTGGCGTGGCTCGCATCGGATACCAGGAGTTGGTGCTTGAGGCTGTGGATCTCCTCTGTGAATTGGTAAGTTACAAAGGGTTTGGGCTGTGGGACCTCTTCCCAACACTTTGGGATGGCTGCCAAGCTGCACTCCCCTTCCTATCCTACCACCCTTACCAGCTCTAGAGTCTAGAGTCTCTGGACTCTAGAATTTTGGTCCCTTCCTGACACTCATCTTTATCTGGCGGAGCCCAAAATGTATGACCAATTCCTGGTGGAGCTGCCCCGACAGCTATAGGGGAGATAGGCTCTGGCACACCGCTATGACCGTCACCTATCCAGCCGGACCTCGGACTTATGTCTCGTCTCTTTCTCCACTGCTAACTCTTGGTCATTTCCTGATTCTCATTTTTATCCGGCGGATCCGAAATGTATGGCCGATTCCCGGTGGAGCTGCCCCGACAGCTATAGGGGAGACAGGCTCTGGCACACCACTATTGCCGTCACCTACCCACCCGGACCTCGGTCTTATGTCTCGTATCTTTCTCCGCTACTGACTCCTTCCCTTGGACTCCCTGCTCTCCCTGACCTTTTTCTCTTTTCCCCCCTCTCTTTTCCTTGGATCTTGTTTCTTATGATCGCTAATAACTTCTGTATTGAATTTGTAACCTCTCTGTAATTAATGTGATTATTTTTGTAATTTGTAACATGATGTTGCCTTATGTTAAGCGCTAGATCTAGTTTTTTGGACGATGCCCGGTGAAGCTACCTGATAGCTATAGAGGAGATGGCCCCCTTTGGCTGTCATCAACCCAGCCGGACCGTGGGCAGACCTTCCTTCGTCTCGCCTTCGCATTCTCTCTCCCACCCCTTTACCCATCCCCTTTCCCCCTCTATCCTCCATTTCTTTCATCCCCTATGCTTTTTAAATGTTTTTCCGTTGAGACCTAGCTATTTGGCATGTGTCTGGTGGAGCAACCTGATAGCTATAGAGGAGCTATTGGATATCCCCCTCGGCCGTCACCTACCCAGCCGGACTTTGGGCAGACTCTCCCCCGTCTCTCCACCTTATTTCCTCCTACCCCTTTACCCTACCCCCTCTCCCTTATAAGCCTCGTTTATCTCGTCTTTACATTCTTGAAATGTTTTTCTAGTAACTGGTGTAACTGGTAACTGATGTAATTTTGTAACTTTGTGGTTCCCTATGTAAAGCGCTCTGATACCTCCGGGTCTAGCCAGCGCTATATAAAACTCAAATAAATTAAAAAAAAATATATATATATGTAGGACACTAGTAAATGGTCAAGAGAGCAGTTTTTTGTACTTCACGTTTTAGGCTTTCTAAACATAGAAGGAATATTCTTAGACTGGCAGGACTTTGTACTATTAGAGTGATTTAATAAGCAAAGGGGAAGAGGGGTTAATGGTAAGTGGGTTGGCGGAGTTAAAATGTCTTCACATTCGACAAGAAGATCGTCTATGCGGTCAAGTACGCAATTACCTCCTGCCGATTTACGTGCTTTACTCATTTTGTTGGTTTTTGGTTTTGGTTGTGCCCCCTTGTCCCCATTTTCGAAATCCCTGGACTTGCTTTTCCCCATGGTGATTGATGAGGCTTTAATATGTTGCACATCTAGAGTGTCGCCAGAGTTACTCCCCCAGACCCTTTTGTGCCTGCAAATAAAACTAAATGTACTCAGCATGCAACCTAAGGAGCGCAAAGATCACAGCTAGAATCAATCAATCAATCAGTCATTTGTTAAGCGCACTACATACCCGGGAGGGTCTCAAGGCACTAGGGGGGCCGCTACTGATCAAACAGCCGGGTCTTTAATGTCCTCATGAAGGTCAGCAGGTCTTGGGTCTGTCGTAGGCTCAGTGGGAGGGTGTTCCATGTCTTCGGAGCGAGGTGAGAGAAGGATCTCCCGCCGGTGGTTGTTCTTTGGATGTGCGGGACGGTGGCGAGTGAGAGGTCGGTGGAGCGTAGCTGGCGGTTGGGGGTGTAGAAGGAGAGCCGTCTGTTGAGGTAGGCTGGGCCGGTCTTGTGGAGTGCCTTGTGTGCGTGGATGAGGAGCTTGAAGGGTATCCTCTTGTTGACGGGGAGCGAGTGCAGGTTTTTCAGGTGGGGGATGATGTGGCCGTGTCGTGGTACATCGAGGATCAGTCGTGCCGAGGCGTTTTGGATGCGTTGTAGTCGATTGATAAGCTTGGTTGGGCTCCCGCGTAGAGGGCGTTTTCATAGTCGAGTCTGCTGCTGATGAGGGCCTGGGTGATTGTCTTTCTTGTATCTGTAGGGATCCATCTGTAGATCTTGCGGAGCATGCGGAGGGTGTTGAAGCAGGAGGAGGAGACGGCGTTGACTTGCTTGGTCATTGAGAGCGTTGAGTCGAGGATGATTGCCAGGTTGCGTGCGTGGTCGGTGGGGGTCGGGGCTGCACCCAGTGCTGTTGACCACCAGGAGTCGTCCCAGGCTGACGGGTTGGAGCCGAGGATGAGGACCTCCGTCTTGTCCGAGTTCAGCTTCAGACAGCTGGTCTTCATCCAGTCGGCGATAGCCTTCATTCCTTCATGGAGTTGGCTTTTGCTGTGATGGGGTCCTTGGTGAGGTATAGGATCAGTTGAGTGTCGTCGGCGTAGGAGATTATGTTGAGGTTGTGCTGTCGGGCGACATGTGCAAGCTTGGCCATGTAAATGTCTAACAGTGTCGGGCTGAGGGAGGATCCTTGGGGTACGCCGCTGATGATCTCGGAGGCTTTGGAACGGAACGGGGGGAGGTGGACGCTCTGGGTTCTGCCAGAGAGGAAGGAGGTGGTCCATTCCGGAGCCTTGTCTCGTATCCCTGCAGCTTGGAGGCGTGTGCGTAGTGTGCGGTGGCAGACGGTGTCAAAGGCGGCAGAGAGGTCTAGGAGGATGAGTGCTGCAGTCTCCCCATTGTCTAGCAGGGTCCTGATGTCATCGGTGGCGGCGATGAGGGCAGTCTCGGTGCTGTAGTTGCTGCGGAACCCTGACTGGGAAGGGTCCAGGATTCTGTTATCTTCGAGGTATCGGGTTAGCTGTCTGTTAACGATTTTCTCAATGAGCTTGGCTGGGAAGGGGAGCAGAGAGATGTGTCAGAAGTTCTTGAGGTCTCTTGGGTCTGCCTTGGGTTTTTTGAGTAGGGCGTTGATCTCGGCGTGTGTCCAGCTCTCTGGGAATGTCGCGGTCTCAAGGGAGAGATTGATGACGTTGCGTAGGTGAGGTGCGATGGAGCTGCTTGCTTTGTTGAAGACGTGGTGCGGGAATGGGTCTGACTGAGAGCCGGAGTGGATTGTGCTCATGGTCTTGATGGTGTCATCGATGCTCACACTGGTCCAGTCTAGTAAGGGGACGTGGTCGATGGTGTGCGGAGGGTCTGTTGTGTTGCTGTCTGTTGGGGCTGTCTGGGTGTTGAAGCTGTTGTGGGTGTCTGCTACCTTGCGGTGGAAGAAGGTGGCGAGGGAGTCGCACAGGGCTTGCGATGGCGGGATGTCGTTGGTGTTTGAGCTGGGGTTAGAGAGTTCCTTCACGATGTTGAAGAGCTCCTTGCTGTCGTGTGCGTTGTTGTCGAGGCAGTCTTTGAAGGAGGTCTTCTTGGCAGCCCTGATGAGGTGGTGGGGGTTGCGGACGGCGTCCTTGTGTGCTGCGTGGCTGTCCGGAGTTTGTTCACTGCGCCATTTCTTCTCTAGTTTCCGGCAGGCTTGCTTGGAATCTAGGAGTTCTGCTGTGAACCAGCTGGCCCTCTTGCTGGTGTCTCTGTGGGGGGGTTTCTTCAGCGGGGCAAGGGTGTTGGCGCAGTCCTCGATCCAGCGTCTGAAGTTGTGGGCAGCGACGTCGGTGTTGTAGGATTCAGTGGGTGGGCTGAGAGCGAGGTTTGCATGTAGTTGGTCTTCGGTGAATTTGCTCCAGCGGCGGCGGGGGATCTCTTGGGTGCGGTGGTGTGTGGTGGGTTTCTGGAAGGTGAAGTGGATGCAGCAGTGGTCGGTCCAGAGGAGTTCGGTGGTGTGGCTGATGGAGACGTGCGGGCTTGAGCAGAAGACGGGGTCGAGCGTGTGGCCGGCGGAGTGGGTGGGCGTTGTGACGAGTTGTCTCAGTCCGAGGTTGGCGAGATTATCGATCAGGGTTGTGGAGTTGTTGTTGTTGTTGTTCTCAAGGTGAAAGTTCAGGTCTCCGAGGAGGATGTAGTCGGTGGAGGTCAGGTAGACGGAGAACAAGAGCTACCGAACTGGCCACAAGTCACTGTACCCGTACAGTAAAGTGACAGTTCACTATTGTGACTGTGATAGGCAGGGTGAGGAACAGTAAGCAGACAACAGGTGGGGATTCAACAGCCAAATATAAACGACCCAAAGGAGCAAACGGCCAGGCCCAGAGGCTCAGCTAGTGTGGCAGCTAGGGGGTCGAGAACAGAGTCCAAAACTAGAAGCAGAGTCAGGATGGCCCTACACTGCCTCTTCCTGGCAATGATGGACACGTGAAGAAGTTGGCGCTTTTCAGCACATTGGGCTGCCCTTCCGCCTGGTGACACAGAGCAAGGCTTGCAGGGCCTTTGAGTCCCCCACTGCTCTCGTGGTGATGCGGGTGTTTGTGTGCACGTCCCGCGGGAAGAAGTTGGCGCTTTTCAGCGCGTTGGGCAGCCCCTGCTCCTTGTGACACAGAGCAAGGCTTCCTGGGGCTTTGAGTCCCCCCTGCTCTTGTGGTGATGCTGATGTTTGTGTGCGAGTCCCGCACCGCGGGAAGAAGTTGGCGGTTTTCAGCGCGTTGGGCAGCCCCTCCTCCTGGTGACACAAAGCAAAGCTTTCTGGGGCTTTGAGTCCCCCACTGCTCTCCTGGTGATGTCAGCGTTTGTGTGCGCATCCCGTGCTGTGGGAAGAAGTTGGCCCTTTTCAGCGCGTTGGACAGCCCCTCCTCCTGGTGACACAAAGCAAGGCTTCCTGGGGCTTTGAGTCTGCCACTGCTCTTGTGGTGATGCCGATGTTTGTGTGCACAAATTATAAAAAAAAGTATTCCTACAAACTTCAAATGAGGGAACAGAAGGGAGATTAGCAATTACCACAGTGTCCGCTGTTGTGTCCATTGGGCCTGAGATGGCCCATACAATGGAGCCCTACAGCATTCTACCATGAACCAGGCCCTTTGAGGAGAAGCACAAGTCAGCAAGCTTTCATGCTGCTCTTTGTGTCCCTTTGTGATTTAGCTGAGAACCAGCATAGGCACCAAGCATCTCCTGGTGAAGCATGCAATGGCACATTCCAGGAATAGTCTGCCTTGCTTGCAGTGATGGGCAAAGCTGTGCCCTCTTTCACAATGGAATATTTTAGCTGGACTGCGATCCTTCCTTCCAATTGGTATGTCTAACTGCCATACCACTATTACCTCCTAGTCCCTCCTCCTTGTCCACATCATTACCATGTGAGCCCTACCTTGGCCTCGACACATTGTTACCCATTCTCGAAACACTGCATCTTTTGTTTTTCATCTGGCAATCCCATGGCTCCTAGTTGCCTGGCTGACTTCCCCTGTGACGCAGAAATTGATTACTTGAGACAAGAATTTCCTCTTCACCCATTTCCTGAGATAAGGCTATTGATTTAATAATGTAATTTTGGCGTTTTGCGCTAAAATATATTTTAAAGAGTGTTACTAGTTTGCTCTATTGGGTGTGTAAATTCTTTAAATTAGCAAACTCTTACTCGGCCTTGCTCTTGTTGTCAGGTGAAGGCATTAATTGAGTTTATAACATCCCCTATTCACATGCTTCAGCCTCCCACTAAGGAAAATGATGTTGATCCCGACATGTAATCTTGTAACTCACTCCCCATATTGAGGTTTGCTTGAGAGGCTGGAAAGGAGAGTGAATCCACAGATTCTTCAGAATTTTCGTGACTGCTGATTGACAAATATGTTCTTCCTTGTTGGAGTCAGGGAAGATTGACAGGAACAAGACATCATTGACTCCACGTCCCTCGTCCTTGCCCCCAGTCATCATCCTTGATGTTTGACCCAACCACAGAACACAAAACAACAGAGGAAATGCTATGTTCAACTTCACCCACCCTCGGCTCATAGTTATAAGAGACCAGCAGGCACATATATCAAGCCAAAAATGCCTCGCAAAAATAGTGAATCGCTAAAACAGCGACCAAAACAACACTTTCCAATGCAGGAACTCAAATACCAAAAAATCAACTAAATCGCAAAAATATCACACAACAGTCACCGCAAATAATGATTAGCAAATAAAGAATCACAATGCAATGTATGTAAACTCGCAATTGCGAATCCCTGGAAATTCGCTATTTAGCAAGTGCAGAATAAGGGGAATCACAATCAGGTTGTAAAGTAAAAAAAAAAAATTCACACTGTGCTAACAATCAGAAACCCTTTAAAACTGACTCAGAAGGCCCCTGAAGCCTTTCACAATGGCAGCAATCTACTTGATGGTGAGGAGGATCCATGCAGCAGTCCAGCGCAGAAGCAGAATACAGGAGAGGATATTCCGCGTGTGCATCACTTTGCAGGGACAAACAGAGGAAGAAATCTACTATAAGTACAGGCTGAACGGTGCAATGATCATGCACCTAATTGCAGAATTGGAACCCTTAATGCAGCGCCAGACCCATAGGACCCATGCTATCCCCGCACATGTACAGGTCCTATGTTGCCTGCACGTACTTGCCTCAGGCAGTTTCCAGGGGGTAGTAGCTGTAGCTGGAGGGGTATCACAAAGCTCACTTTCCCGCTTCTTCAAAACCTTCCTTGACACCATGATGACAAGGATCCACACCCACATCACCTTCCCACAACCCCATAGGATTTGATTAAGACAAAACTGGACTTCTACTAGGTAGCACAATTCCCTCATGTGATCGGCTGCATAGACTGTACGCATGTCCCTATCTGTCCCCCAACAGCTAATGAATACATCTACAGGAGCAGGAAATCCTATCACTCGATCAATGTGCAAGTAGTGTGCAATGCAAAGCATATTATAATGAACATCGTGGCACAGTTCTCTGGAAGCACCCAAGACTCCTATATATTCCGACACAGTGACTTCTACACGCGTCTGCTCAGGGGTGAATTTGGCGGAGGACATCAACTTGGTACACACATATACCTATTCACAACATTAACCTAACAAATGGAAATGCATAACTGTGGCTAACCATTTGCTTTCCACCACGTAGGTGACAGCGCATACGCAGTGCGGAACTACATTTTGACACCATACCTCAACCCAGCCACACCACATGAGCAGAGGTACAATGCTGCACACATCAGCACATGGAATGTGATTGAATGCACGTTTGGAATACTGAAAAGTCACTTTCGCATTATGCACAAAACTGGTGGAGCGTTGCAGTACCGTCCAGCGACCTTCTGCCGGATCTTGGCTGCATGTGCCATGGTGCACAATATTGCCACCAGAAGAGGCATACACATCAAGATGTCCGACTGTGAGGCTGATGGGGATAACCAACCACCCACACAACACCGATAGCCGCATGTGGTGAACTCAGCAGAAGGACAAAGGAGATGTGCACACATTAACCAACATTATTTCTGAGGTAAGCAATAATGAGACATAACACTGAAATGGCAAACACAAAAGTATTTAATAACATGAGGCCATGTATCAATGTGCAGCCACACTGAGGTGTGTGTAAATCATAACTGTGATTGCATTGAGGTATAAAGTTAAATGAGAATTTCCATTCACTGGATGGCAATCACTAGAATGGTATTGACCATGGTTGCCTCACCATGGCCAAATAAAGAAGGACATGCCTGGCTATCGCCTCCTGCCTCGTACCCCAGACGCCTTTCGCCTGCCTCGGCTACATCACCCTGCAGTGTACCGGAGTTTGTTGTGCTGCGCGAACTGTGCCTCCTGGCAGTGGTCACTGGCATCGACAGTCTGCTAAGGCTGGATGCCTTCTTACTCCCCGCCTCCCCTGTCAAGTTATTTCCACCAACAGTCCCGGCCTGAATATGGTCTACAGCAGTGGTCACCTGTCCTAGGGCCCTGCCAACATCCCCACAGTAATGGCCCATATCTATCTGCATGGCCACTGAGCGACGTGCCAGCAGCGCAGTGGTGTTGCAGAGCTTGTTATTGGCACTTGTGTAGGCAGACATGTGCCTCATGCTTTGGCGATGGCCTCTCCTATTTGTGCTCTGTCCCGCTAGCAATGCCCGGGTGAGCTACTCTAGGTTTAAGTTTGTCTGCCTATTCCCCTCAACAGCCGCTGTGGTCAGATCACGCACACTGTCAGTCATTATGCTGATGTTCTTTGCAAGTTTGGAAATCTGTAGGTGTATTTAGCCAATGTGTCTTCCCTGCAGGCGCTGCACGCGTAACATCTGGGGCTCGATGCCACCATAAACATTCATAGCCTGGTCTTCATGTGCAGCAATACAGGACCTTGAACTGCGCCGCCATCCACGTTGGACCTGTGTCTGTGGTGTAGGTGGTATGGCCACACGAGGCTGGCTGGTCTCTGTAGTGGGTGCAGGAGACAGATCAGATTCCATTGGCTGCAGTGTAGGGATCGGGGCCCTGCGTTTTGTGGGTGCGGGTGGTGGTCATGCTGGTGCAACTGGAGTCTCCGCATCAGTCTCAGCAGGTGTCTCCGAGATTTGGAGGCAATCACTATCTCCAGAGTCTGCCATAGCTGCATCTGTGATGTGAAACAGTGCAATGTTATAATTATGTCATTCTTACTATTGTGTTACAGTTTTGCATACTTGGCTCACATTAAATCACTGTGTGCAAACACTGACTGCCATGCAGTGTTGGCGTGTTTTGCTTGCCATTGTTGGGTTGTAATGCCCACTTGACTGACATGCCTACAACTCCCATGATGCATTGGGTGTATGAGAGAAAACGTGGACTGGAGTCTGACCTGTACACTTTGTTTTGGCTGGGTGTTTGTGCACGATTAGACATTACATAGAGGTGTATGGTTGCATGCCTCTTACCTTGTGGGGTACTTGCTGCTCCGGATGTGTCTATCTGGCTGACTCCAACCACTGCCTCAGGATGAATTGTCGCCTCCACAGGTCCTCCAGGGCTGTGTTGTTGGGTACAGTTGATGGGCCCTGTCCTGTGCCATTGCATCCTTCAGCCTTTTGGCAATGCGCTCCTTGGTACAGCTCGGCAGGTCATACCACCTCTTTTTTAGGTAATCGATGCTGCGGTGTGTGACACCCACAGTATTCACCTTGGTCTTAATGCGCAGCCATATTCTTCTTTTTTCAGCCTCTGGGACCTTGAGAGACATTTTCCCGAAGAGCTTGCAGACCTCCTCGATGAGATCTTCTAATTCTCTCTCACTAAATTTCATCTTCCTCTTTCTGGGCATCGCAGTATCCCCTGAAGCTGTTTTGTCCATCCTGGGGCACAGAAAGTTGCAGGAAGCAGACTTGGGTGTGTCTCAGCTCAGCTCCAGTACTCTTCCTCCTCCTCTGAGCTCCTCTGGGCACTGAGTGAAGCATGGGCTGGATGACTTCCTGGTTGTAATGTCATCAGCCTGCTTCCAATACCACATCTATGTTGCGAAAATCGCAATTAGCGATTTCGCTATTTACGATTTTGCTTATTGCGAGAACCCAAATGGTACTTTGCCATTTTAGCACGTCGCATTTGTGTTCTCGCAAATCGTTTTAGCGTTTTTTTCAAATCACTTTTTGTTTGCAAACGGCTTCATGCATTGCAAATAGCGACTTCTAGAATGTGATTCCTTAATTTTTGCAATTTAGGAATCGCTATCTTCGAGTTTGACGCACTTCCTAGGTTTTTACCCTGTTGAAGACGAGATTGAGGGAATGCTGTCCATCAGTCAGAGCTCTAGTGTTTCTGACTTTATGCATGCACAATGGCTTGTTTTCATAGCACATGCATGAGGTATTGTTTCCTCAACATAACAAACCTGCTGGTGTATTTATAACACATTAAAGTGTAGAAAAAGTGATGCATGAAATGCTTGAATTGATCGCAGCCACTAGTAATTACTCAGGGCCATATCCCAGTCCATCGTTTTTTGCTCACCATGCCACCTCAGTTTGGACCCAACCATATGCAAATCAGACTTAACTCTGCTCTAATGGGAACAGTCCCGCCAGAACAGCTAGGCCAGTACTGGTGTATTTATAACAGCATGAATGGTGAGTGTTTATGCTTGGGGTTTCTGGAGCTGTACTTTATTTGTGGATTATTGACAGATTGCGGTTGTTTTTGACACAAGTGGTTCAAGATGGTAAAACATTCCTCATTGAGAAGGCATATCTCTCTCCCTTGTTGTCTCACTTGTCCCCTGTAGGATCAAGATCTCATTCTCCATCCCCTAAGAATTTCAGAGGGGAAAGAATGGATGAGGAGAGGGTAAAGAGAACTATTTTGAAACCCTTGCATCCCTCAAAAGAAATACTTGTTGGGGTACTAAGACTGTAGGTACTTTTTGTTATGCTGAGGTTTTACAATCTAGGTAGTCTGATGATTTTGCAGCCTCTTCAGTGGATTTAAAAGAGAAATATATTTTCAGAAAGACTAAAAACAATATGGGATTTCCAATTGCTGATCTTCCTGGTATCTCTAATTACTGAGTTCTGAGACAATTAAAAAAATTGCCATCTGTTACCATGCCAATTCATCATTTTATGAAGGAGTTATATTGAATGAGTAGAAAAATCCAAGTAAAAATCAGGATTTTATGAAGGAGTTTATACTGAATGAGTAGAAAGAGCCAGATACATTTAATCTCCCAAGATTCACAGCTAAATTGTAACATTGTTCCTCCAGAAGAGATGGAGGATAACCTGCCTGATTCCATACATGTGGTAGATCTTCCATGGCTAGGGAAAATATTTTAAGACACCTTGTGGTGAAGAAAGTTGATGCAGCCATAAAGAAAGTGTATGCTGGTGGTCACTTAGCTTTGAGGGCTGGAGTTTATAGTGCGTACACTTCTCATCCCCTGTCACCTCACCAGCATCCCTATTTAAGGCATTTCAAGATGGTCAAGATACCACAGACTTGTTGGAGGAAGTAGAGCATCAGGTGGAATCGTTGTCAGACATGTTTTTTGACACAGTAAAAGCTTCAACCTTTGTTCATGGAGCATATATTGGAACCTGTTGGGGCATGAATGCTGCACAAAGGGCAACCCCATTAAGAAGGCCTTTTGGAGGCGAGCGTCGGCGGTGATCCAAAATGGCCGCTCCGTGACACGGAGAAGCATTTCTCACTGAAGGGCTTGCTTTCCTGCTCGGAGTGAGGGGAAAAATAATGGATTCCTCTGGCAGAAGCTGTGCTGTTTTCTGAGGCAAGTTTCTTTAGACCTCCGGGTCTTTTTTTGGCTACGTTTTGTTTCTTTTACCTTCCGCCTCAGCCGGCCGCCTATTTGCCTCATCGGACATTATGCTGCAAAGTTCCAGAGAGTGATTGTCTCTCCTGAACTTGGGCCATTTTGAGAGGACGATACATCTGAATGATTATACGCTCACATTTTTCAACGGGCATCTATTTATTCTCTCTTCTTCTCTATTGAGGCACAAAGGCTACCCAGCAATTTTCAGCCAAGCTCTGCATGCTGTCTGTTGGCATCCTCTCTAGTTTGCTTGTACTAATTGCGACCTTGGAGTTTTATACCCTACAAGAACCTATCTTCTGCTGTGCCAGGCACTGTGTCCCACCATGGATTCCCCACACTCAAACAAGCCCCACAGCGCTGCTGGGTCCAATTCTGGAGGACTCAAAGATTCAGTTGTTAGCACTAACAAACGTGCCAAAAAATACCCATCCTCCCCAACTAAATCGCCTCTTTCTCTGATGTTAGAGGACATCATGGACGAATTGCGCCATATTTGACCCTTCATGACGGACACTACTGCTACACTCCAGAGAATTGAAGAGAAGTGGTCCGGCCTAGAGTCAAGACTTTCGACGTGGAACAAAAAATATGTGATGCACAGGATGTGGTTGCCAGAGTCGACATCCTAACTAAAAAAGTTACTCAACATAAGAAGACCACAGAGGATTTAGAAAATCGTAACAGGCGCAACAACCTACGCATTTACGGAATTTCAGAACGTTCTGAAGGCTTGAACATGATCTCCTTCTTAAAGGCTCAAGTTCTGCAGATCGGTAGTCTGTCAAAATCTATGGACCTTAATATTCAAAGGGGGCACAGGTTAGGATCTCAGAACGCATCTTCTTCAACTAAACCAAGGGGCATCATCGCTTACTTCCTACTGTACTCTGATCTCATGGCAATCCTCAACACTGCCCAACAACACAAGCAGATGCTCTGATCTGGGCACAAAGTCTTTTTCAGTCAGGATGTCTCCAAGCCAACCGCCAACCGGCGAAAGGAATTTCTAGACCTCAGACCATCATTGAGATCCATGAATGCCCGTTATCGTCTTATCCATCCGTGCTTTTTTAAAGTGACTTATAAGGACAGAACTTTTACTTTTGAAGACCCAGATGACCTTCGGAAACTCATCCAAGTTCACAAAAGAGAAGCTATGGAACTGAGCAAGCCTTAAATGTTTTCTTGTTTGTTCTCTTCCCTGTTTCTTAGGTTTTCCCTGCGCAATTCCCAATGCTGATGTCCATACCCACGTTCTCCTTGTGTCTTGTTATGTATGACTCACTCCATTTCACTGTTACCCCAATGTCTGGTAAGTTCCCTTCCATCTTGTTTCGTATGTTTACCACTTTGTCTTACATTTTTTGTCTTATCTCTTTTTTGTTCTATTAGAAAACTTGCCCCTCCTCGGTATCCCCCTTCTGGAGTTGCGGCTTTCCTCTTCACCCCCCCCCCTCATTAATGTTCTTCTTGTTTGTAAACTTTATGATTAAAGCCTTCCGGCTTTATGTCATCTTTTCTTTCTTAGATCTTACTGGGCGACGATGCTCCCCTCTTTATTTTCTCTTCTATCCCCTTTTCCTCTTCTTTCTCCCACTCTCCTTCCATCGCCTCTTCGTCCTTGACTTTACTGTACCCCCTTTCTTCCTTTTCATATTTATGATATTTTATTGCTCTCACCCTGGTATGTTTTTATGCATACATCAAGCTAGTTACTCTATTTTTCTTCCTTTTTGTTATTTTCTATCCTCTGCTCATAACTGGTTTCTGCAGGTCTCTATTCTATCTGTCTTTGCTTTTTCCAGACACTGGTATATCCCTTTTTTAATCAACTTTTTTTCTACACATCCTCTAAGTTTCATGTATTTTCATGTTTAATTTTGCATACGTTTTACCGATGAATAATCTTTGTATAATTTCATGGAATGTTAAAGGTATTTGCAATCCTGTTAAAAAACAGCGAGTTTTGTCCCACCCTGCTAAACTGAAATGTCATGTAGAGTTATTACAAGAAATACATCTCAAGTTACAAGATCGGCCTTCCTTGCGCAAACTATGGGTAGAGATGTTTTCTTCTCCCCGGCAGTGAATAATAAGAATGGTGCAGTTATTTTGTTTTGAAGTCAGTAAATGTTCTTTTACAAAACTCTCTATTTGCAATGTTTATGGTCCCAATGGCATTGACGTATCTTTTTGGAACTGTTTTTTCTACTCTTCTCTCCTCCCACGCCGCAGATAATTTGACCGTGGGTGGCGACTGTAACCAACTTATGGACCCCTTCCTAGATCGGAAATCTCAAACTAAATATATCCCTAACAAGATGCTGAAGATTTTTCATAAGGTTATCACCTCTAGAGGACTGGTAGATACATGGAGAACCTCTTACCCTGATGTCTTCAAATTTTCCTTTTTCTCTCCTGTTCATAGATCTTACTCCCGCATACACTACATTTTTCTCACACAACCAGCTCTTCAATTCATGACGAATGCAGAGATTGGCTCCACTCTCATTTCAGATCAAGCCGCTGTCATTTTAGACATGGATTATCCTTCACCTGCCCCTACATCCCGCCGATGACATTTCAACAATTCCCTTCTCCTGAACTCTCAATTTGTCGAACAATTTACACTTTTTATGCAAGAATTCTTTAAAAATAATCTCTCCTCTGCTTCTCAACGCCATTTTATCTGGGATGCCTTCAAAGCTACTGCCAGAGGCTACATAATTGACTTTGTGTCCCGGAAAAAAGAGAAATCACTCATGGACTAAACATCCACCCTAAAGCAAAATAAAGCTCTAGAACATAAATACTTCACTACTAATTGCCCCAACACATTGTCAAATCTTATCAAAGCAAAAATGTAATACAATAAACAATCTTGGGATTCCTCTTGGAACAATCTCCTCAAATTCAATGCTAAAATGTATGGTGGTCGGAACAAAGCAGTTAGATCTTTAGCCAATTATCTTAAAATCAAAAAGCAAGAATCCAAAATTGTAGCCTTTACAGATAACTCTGGAGTTCGGCTTATTACAGATGCTAAGATTCTTGATTGTTTCACTGAATATTATACTTCCCTCTACACCCCAGAATCCACCCCTTCTTTCGATCAAATTTATCCCTTTTTCCAAACTATTCCCAAATCTCCTGAGAATCACATTGATCTCACATCTTTGGATGATCCCATATTAGAACAAGAAATCACCAATGCCATCAACCTCTGCCTAAAGACAAAACACCTGGCCCAGATGGTTTTATCATACGTTTTAAACAACTTCTGGTCCCTCCATTTTTCTCATTGATAAACCACTTTCTTACCATTGGTGAATCACAAAGGTCTTTTACCCAGGCAATGCTATGTCTGATCCTTAAAAAAGATAAAGCTCCCTCTCTCTGGAAAAACTACAGGCACAGTTCCTTTAATAATGCAGATTGTAAAATCTTTACTAAATGACTTGCCCTCCGCATTAATAAGGTATTCCCGGACCTCATCAACATATACCAATCAGGGTTTGTTAAAGGACTATCTATCACAGATAACTCAAGAACTTTCCTTAATATTATCCACTTGGCTTCTAAAATAGATTCACCAGTTGGTGCAATTACATTAGATGCTGAAATAGCATTTGACAGGGTAAACAGGGAATTCGTATTTGGCGCATTGAAATGGCACGACTTCAGCCCTCCTATTAATAAATACATCTAGTTGTTATATTCTGCTCCCCCTACCTCCATTTGGGTGTATGGTTGTCAATCTAAATATTTTCCAATCCTTAGGGGG
This sequence comes from Lissotriton helveticus, assembly GCF_964261635.1. Lineage (NCBI taxonomy): Eukaryota > Metazoa > Chordata > Amphibia > Caudata > Salamandridae > Lissotriton > Lissotriton helveticus. Next base: position 1,295,477,478 of record NC_136065.1, read on the forward strand.
CCAGGCAGGGATGTGCTCTTTTCCCACTCCCAGTCATTCTTGCTTTAGAACCCTTCTTAGAGAAACATAGACGCTCACCACAATATACAGGTCTTCAATTTAAAAATATTGACATCAAATTTACTGCACATGCAGATGATAATTTGTTATATCTCTCTAATCCATCTACTTCTTTGCCGGCATTTTTCTCCTTGTAAAAAGATTATTCTATAGTTTCCGGCTGTAGCTTGAATGTTGCCGAATACGAAGTCATGGTTTAAATAAGCACTGTCTCTCGCATATGTTTCAGGACACAGGTTTCGAATGGAACTTCAGAAGTATCAAATGCTTAGGCATTTTTTATGCTAATAATATTAGAGAAACCGCTAAAATTAACCTTGCTGACATACTTAAAAAGCTCTCTGTTCTCACTGATAGCTGGTCTCCATTTTTCTTAACCTGGTGGGGTAGATTAGCTACAATTAAAATGATGCTTCTTCCAATTATCAATTTGTATCTTTCTATGCTCCCGGTCACTCTACCACTTTTGTTTTTTAGTACTATCAATCGCTCCTTGACCAAATTTTTCTGGAACAACCGCAATGCTAGGATTTCACTTACTCATCTCCAACAACCCAAAGAGTTTGGAGGGGTCAGTTTTCCCAACCGAAGACGTTACCACCAGGGCCGGACTGGGAACTGAAAGCAGCCCTGGCAAATTTTTCCAGACCAGCCCCCATCTGGCCCGTAGCGAGCGAGCGCAGCGAGCAAGCTTGACCGCTACTAGATAGGGATTGGGGGGTTCTCCTCCCAAGATATTTTTTAGAAAAAGACAGACCAAAATGGCGAATTTTACAGAACATTTTTCATTACATATGTATCAACTTTCAAATCACAGTAAATAGTAGATGATGACCTTAAAGAGAACCAGGTTTTCCACTAAGTACCCATAGACCTTCTTTCAGAGAGCACCACAAATAGACACAAGTAGTGAATCAGAGAGAACAAAGTAAAAGTGAGACAAGCCCCCACATGGTGTGTAGCGAGCAAGCGGAGTGAGCAACCACTATTAGGGGGAGTTTAGGGGGTTGTCCCACAAAGAAAATTTTAGACAGAAAGGCCAAAACAAAGCATTTTTCAGCACATTTTTTATTACATATTACATTGTATTAACTTTTAAAGCATATTAAATGATTACCTTATGGAACACCAGGATACACAGTCATAAATCACAGACAGAGAACACTAAAAAATGAAATTTCGAGCACGAAACATGAATTTAAATATAACCAATTTATTCTTCATATAAATTAGCATAAAGTAGTTTAAAAACGCACTTAACTTCAAACAATTGTGCCAAGGTTCATAGTAAAAAGTGTACAAGACAATGTGTATTTCAACCCTTGTGGTACCAAGACTTTTGCAAAGAGCTGCTACTCTTTAGTGCGACCGGAAGTAACACTTCTAAAGAGGACTGATTTCCTTTCTTGGTGCAGCATGTCACTGCCAGGGTGTAATAATTGTGATAGGTCAGTGACTGCACTTCTGAGGTGAATGCAGCAATATGGGAAAGTGAGCACCCACTTTATTTATTTTAAACATTTGCTAACCCGTTTGCAGCAATGCTGTGTGTGGGCTGAGGCATTTTTTGTTTGCTTTTTATACAGAATGACTGATCTTTGTAGAGGTCTGGTGCAACAGCAAGATTTGGGTGCCCTTTGGGGTGAGTTGTTCTCCCATAAGGGTGCACTCACTGAATAGTTCTTGAAAAGAGAAGTGTCTGATTTCTCAGTTCATTGAGGAAAAAAGGCCCATAATAATAATAATTTTTAAAAAAAGTAACAGAAGACCAGTTAGATTTCCCCTGAGTGAGGCAATGTACGTTTTGCCAATTAATATTGCTGTGTATGTATTCTCTAATGAGTTCTGGAATAGGCCTGAGTGATGCTTAAGCCAAAATATAGCAAAGGCTCTCCCTCTCCTCCTGCCCCCTGCTCACCACATGCCCTCGAGGTCTCCCTGGATTCCAGGTTGATGCATGTAGCATGTTTCAACCTCTGAGGGGTGGTGATGGCTCATGGCTGGCTAAGTTACATGGAGGATCGGGGTCCGGGGTAGCCGCTCCCCGAGCAATCAATCAGAGCCTGCCTCGCCTAGAGCCTGAGGCCAGCCACCACCTCGTCCGCCCTTGCTCACAACAAACAAAACCACGACGCTGCAGAACCGGGCTGGGGTCTAGCCCTGCTGCCCCCTGCCTCTTTAGAGCCCTTTTCCTCCCTTTTGCATTTATTTCATTTCTCAGGCCCGGTCGCAACGCCCCCATACAGTGCCGCCCAGCGCCAACCACCCAGTGATCGAAGTGGGGGGAAAAAAGTAGGGGAACTGTGGGCGGAGTATCAGATGGCAGGAATACCCAGGGGATTGGGTCAGTGGGCAGAGTCAGAGGTGTGGAAGAAAGAGCAAAATATCCCAATTGTTAGTATTTGGTTCCCATTTCACTAACCGCTTACAGCTTATTACGTTATTTAGTTTAACCAATGGATACACATGTTTATTTAAGGTTTAATATTAGTTATTGTCATTAAAATACATTTACAAAGTGGGATACGTTTCCAATCATAGAATGTCCCAAATATCCTTAAAAGTGGAATCGCAAGCCTTTTGTCTTCCAGTGATGGAGTTTCTGTCATCAGCACTTCTCCTCCCTTTTCCACAAAAGCAGTTCAAACATGAATGGCAAAATATCCTAGTTTGCAAATGTTTTCCACATAATTATGGCTCTGTCATATTTGCCACATAATACATCATCTGCTGCATAATCGGACGATTTTAACTAATAAATTGTTTATACCTCAAACTTATCAAAAGTTACTAAAACATTTGACTTGTGCTGCTGTGAAGTGGAGGGCCCCATGAAAAGATTGACCGGTCACCTTTCTCACTGCTGCAGTTGTATTTTCCACTGGTACTAATAAGTAAAAATCTTTGCAGAGGCTGTTAGCATGTGTAAAAATGTCAAAATAAAGTATCAGAAAATTTACAGCACCACTTATACCCTTGTAGGGTGTCAGAGCGCTTTACATCATACATATTACACAGAGACTATCAATCATACGTGTGTAAATCACTGTATAGGAAATGTTACATAAGAAAAAGCACTACAAGGTGTAGGAGTCACATGACAACCATACTGGTAAACAGCATAGCGTATTAGTGATTGGTCTGGAGAAACACAAACTCAGAATTTAAAATGTAATACCATGGTTGGGGGTTCTCTTTAACAATCAGAATTGATTTCTACCCAAATGAAACCTTTTTTGTAACCTTAGGATAATCAAAGACTGGGGAAAAAACAATAACAATCTAATTTATACCTTGCAGCCTGCATGCAGCTCTTACATGACAGTTAATAGCTCACTGTTCTATGTTAGGATTTTAACTTATTAACTTATTAACTGCAAGTAACAATAGGGCCTCTCTGGCAAAAGCAGGAACCCACTGACCTATTTACATTATGCAAAAACAACAATTGATGAACAGAATGCAGAACAATGTCTCCAGAAATAGTGCACTTTCCCACCCAGGGTAAGTAATGTTGAGAGATGAGAAAACAAAAGTAGCGCTTCACTGGCATACACTGTAAAGTGGCGCTAATGAGTTTAGGTGTGAATAAATCAATCTGGCCACCTTTCAACCACCCTGTCTTGCTTTAGTTAGTTAGTAAGTTATTTTTTATATTCTGAATGTTTTATTTCTCCCCACCCGAGGCTGCACACTTAGAAATTGAAAAATATCAGAAAAAGAGACGTTTCCAGCAAACATGTTTTCATAGCTGCCAAGGTTTCAGATTGCTATGTGTGACATTTTCATAATTTCAGTGAAATTATGGGTGACATTTCAATGACTATGAGTGACACTGTCTCGCGGCGGGCAAAATCAAGTAATGAAGATTAGGGAAACAGATAAATATCAGAAATTACACCCATTTCAGCAACAAGAAACTCTAACAAGGTCTTAAAACTGCAGCAAAGCACCAGAAATGATAGGGCACTAACTGGAGACAGACTGCATGACTGCTGTTCTCAGTGACAGAGACATTTTCCCCTGAAATAAAACCAAACACAAAAGTCCATGGAAAAACGAAATATCAGAATTTACGCCCTTAAAAAGAGTAATAAGCTTTGGAAAGACTTTCAAGCTGCTGCATTGCCCCTGAATTGCAAACTTACTAACCTACTGCCCCTTTTTAAGATGAATGTTACAGGAAGGGGACCTGCTAGCAAAAGGCTTGTGTTTTAAAACTTCATGGGATTTAAATTGCACACAGATGATCAATCATGGTAATTAAGAAATTATTTTTAGAACCATTAAATGAGAACTGTAACTAGTCCAAGCATGTTTTTATTTTTAAGGGACCATTTCTCTCTTTTCTGTCTTCATACTGCTTTTCAAAAAAGGTTTTTGTTTTGTCATTTATAAAAACAGAAGCGTTCAGGTCTTACAAGCAATATTCTGCTTAGGCCGCATGTGGAGAGCAAGGCACGTGCACACTCCAGTACGGATGACAGCACTAAGGGCCAGATGTAGGTCGCCCAATAGCGGTCGGTAACGGCTGAAATTACCGAATTTCGGCCGTTACCGACCGGTATTGGGCTTTTTAGATGTAGGTGGCATTTTTGTAGGATTCGGTATTTTACCGAATCGGTAATTTAAGGATTCAGTAAAATGCCGAATTCTTAACATGCCGATTCGGCAAATTACCGAATCCAGGATGTAGGAAGCACTCAAGTTAGTGCATTCCTCAGTTAAGTATTCGTTATTTACCACCAACTAAAAGTTGGTGGTAAATAATGAAAACCTTTGAAAAAGCATTTTTTTTGCTTTTCCAACAGTGCCATGTGGCAGACATACATGCCCTTAGGGCACGTATGTCTGCAACATGTGAACCCATACACAATTGAGGGGTGCAATAGGGTGTCAAAGTGACACCCTGCCACCCTTTAATGTTTTCCCCCTTTTTTATGAATTGACATTCATTCCTATGGGCCTCCAGGCCCATTGGAATGAATGGCAATTACCGAATCGGTAAATACCGATTCGGTAAATACCGAATTTTACAGATTCGGTAAAATGTAACGAAAAATTACCTACATACTATTTACCTATTCTTAAATACCGAATTGGTATGATTCGGTATTTAAGAATAGGTAAATAGTATTTACCTACATCTGGCCCTAGGTCAGGTGTAACGTGAAAACAAAGTACAGAACTCCCAAGATCGTTTTAGGTGACCTCAAGACGCCACAATGTACTAAAGAAACAGCCCATAGAAAATAAAAGGCCATCATTAAGACAAAAACGCAGTCATGTAGATAAGAACCGGAGTATGTGCAAAACAAGAGGGGTTCGGTTTTAAATACACTTGTGTCACTGCTAAACAATTCCTAAGCAGGCCTCTGCAACAGGTTATGAAATAATTGCATAACATTATAAGGTGAATGCAGAGCCTGCACACTGCCCAGTGCCCAGATGAACAGAAGGGTGCCTGCACACATTTGTTTTCAGCATTTGCTGTCACAGAGAGTTACTATATAGATACTGAACACGTGAGCTGTGCTGAATTAAGTCCGCTAGAAGAAACCAAGAGAACCTGTTTACTAAATAGTTTAATTTAGTCTAAAAACAAAGCTACATTGGATCAATTTAGCTGAATAGTTTAGAGTAGACAATTGTGACAAATTACGCCTCTGTCTTCACAACAATTGAATAAGACACCTACAATGTATTCGGATGTCTTGTAAAAAAAAAAACTCTGCCACACACGCTAGTTACATGTTGATAGAGAGCTCATGACGGGAATGTCGTACCACAAATAAATCAAGGACAGTTTGCAATTAAAGAAATGTTTACTTTTTAAGGAATGTTTCAAATTGAAGACATTTTCCATTCTTATTGAACAATGCCATTCCAGTTAGCAAAAACATAGCCGGGACTGCATAGCGGAGGGTTTTGCTGCGAATAAGCAGCACAACCTTTCCTATTTAGTCTAAACAACTCAGGTCACAAACTGGCATTGAGATTATTAGAACCGGAACCACTGGCAGCGAGCTAGCACTATTAATAAAATGTAAAGTACACTTTGTAGAAAACTGATACATAGCTGCCAAGGTTTCAGATTGCTTATTGTTGTAAAGATAGTACGGACCACAATGGAGGGATAAAGTATTTATTAGGATAGAAAGGCCCACGGGGACACAGCTGGAGCAGGGATAGTGGCGGGGACAAGGTACGGGAAAAATACCAGGGACGCCGGGGTGCCGTCATCTAAATACCATTCCTAGCATTCGAAAATGGAATGTGCGACGTAACATCAACATAGACGACGCACTGACAACAACAGTACGGTCGCCGATAAGGACCAATATTATAAAGTCACAACATCTCCCTCCTTCACACATTAACCAATGTTCAGTCAATCTTGAACAAAATCCTCATAACGTTTAGGCATTCTAATTTGCCTTCCACTTCTGGTCTGAGTACTTTTACCACCCAGTCTTGGATCGGTCACAGGGGCACTGTCCATCTCCATTCCGCCGTGACTTTTGTCTAGGATGCTACCTTCAGCCATTTCTCCAATAGTAGACGTGTTACAACTTTCCTCTTCTCCTCTGGAATAATGGCTGTCGGATACATCATCCCATTCCAGAATACTATCGTTGGCACTTTCCTCCTCTACTCCTCTTCCTTTCATAATGATATTTTCTTGTCCTCTTTTTAGTTGACTACGTCATCTTTGCTTCGCCAACCCTTTCCACCTAGATATACTGCTCCTCTAGAGGCCTCTTGTACTTGCACAGGACCACTGTAGGTTGACTCTCCTTTGGCCACCATGCCTGGCTTCTTCGTTATCACCCAATCACCTTGTTCTATTTCCTTCACCTTCGCTTTGTTGACCTGATCTGAATATCTTTTGGCCTTTTCTTCTTTGCACATAATTCTCTCCTTTACATGGAGCTCGCTGTCCCTTATTTGTTCTGCACTTCCTTCATTTCTATACCAATTGTTAAGTTTAGGCGTAAGTACATCATAGCACTCTCTTCCCCTCATTACGAAAAATGGAGTGAATTTGGTTGTTTCGTTTGGTGTACTGTTGTATGTGATTATCTTTTCCCGGATGCTGTCCTTCACATTTAATTGTGATGCAATGGCCAGTTGAATTCCTTCTTTTATGAATTTATTCATTCTCTCCACCTGGCCGTTACTCTTTGGGCTATACAGTGGTGTCTTTTCTTGCCTGATACCTGCACTCTCGAAAAACTCAGTCATTTGTTTTGACACCAGCTGCGTGCCGTTGTCGGAGACAATGATCTTGGGTTGTCCTTCTATTGCAAACATTTTCTTGAAGAACTTAATTACCTTTTCCGTTGTGATTGAGTGCACGAATTTGTAATGCACCCATTTGGAGTAGTAGTCCGTCAGAACAATGAGATATTTGCAATCTTCGTTCAATCCTTGAAACGGACCCGCGAAATCAACGGCAACCTTTTGCCACGGTCCGCTGGGTATTTCTACTATTTGTAGCTCCCCTTTGCTTCTCCTCCAATGTTTGTCGGACTTGAGACATGACTCACACCTGTCGATAAAGTTGTTCACCTCGTGATGCATTGCCGGCCACCAGTAGTGTTTTTTGATAATGTTTTTTGTTGCACTACTTCCGGGGTGTCCTTTGTGAGCCAACTTTATTATTTTTTCTCTCAAAACTGCTGGTGGAATGAACTGGTCGCACCTCTTCAGAAATCCATTTTCTATGGTTAGTTCTTCGCTTATCTGTTGATAGCTTTTGTACTCATTTTGTAGATTCCTGATAGGGGGCCACTTTGACTTCACGTAGTTCATTACTTTACTTATTGTTCTGTCTTTTTCCAGGCCTTCTTTCCACTCTGCTTCAGTTATGGACCCAATGTCGGTTTCCATAGCATCTACCCAGGCCACAACGCATTCCACATCGTCCAATGCTTCATTATCCTGGTTGTCCATAGGTAGCCGTGATAGACAGTTGGCCCTGCTGTTTAGACCTCCTTTGATGTGCCTGATGCTGAACGTGTACTCTTGGAGCTTAGACAGCAGTCTTATCAATCTGGAGCTTGCTCTTCCGCTTCCACGTCTTTCTCCGTCCATCATATACACTAATGGCTTGTGGTCTGTTACTATTTCAAACCTTTTCCCCCATAGGTAGTTTTTCAGTTTTTGCACGGCCCAAACGCATGCAAGTGCCTCACGCTCAATTGTGCTTTAGTGCTTCTCTGTGTCGCTTAGTCTCCTTGATATGAACGCAATTGTGTTTTCTTGGCCTCCTTTTACTTGGCAAAATACAGCTCCTACGCCTTTGGCACTGGCGTTTACCGTGATTATATTCTCCAGCATAGGGTTGTAAGCTTTTAAAGCGGATGCCTCTGCGATATCTTTCTTTATTTTGTTAAATGCTAGTTCTTGCTCACTGGACCAAACGTAGGCCACGTTTTTCCTTAATATTTTCCTTAATGGTTTCACCTTATCTGCATATCCCTTTATGAACTTGGAGTAGTACTCACTGAGCCCCGGGAAGGACTTCAGGGTCTCTTTATCCTTTGGTTCCGGTGCCTCTCTGATTGCTTGGACTAGGTCATTTTTAGGAGTTATTCCCTCGGATGATAGCACGTGTCCCAGGTACTCAATTTTCTTTTTCATGAATTTACATTTCTCCTTTGATACCGTCATTCCTTTGTTCTTTAGGATGCTTAACACTTTGCTGAGCACTTGCAGGTGTTCTTGCTCTGTTTCTGTATGTATCAGGATATCATCCTGGAATGCCTTGACTCCTTTGATCTCACCAAACAGAATATCCATTAACTTCTGGAACACGCCGTAGAAGGATGCCAGGCCGAAAGGTAGTCTTATATACCTGTAAGCGCCGAATGGCGTGACGAATGTTGTGAGCTTTTTTGATTCTTCTGACAACATGACCTGGTGGTAAGCGGCTTTTAAGTCCTGCTACGGATTGTAGGATTTCCTGAATCATTGGAAGTGGGTGTCAGTTCACCAAAATGTTTTGGTTTAGGGACCTGAGATCCACACACAGCCTTATTTCTCCTGTTTTCCTTTTCTTTGAGACCACTATTGCGGATACCCATTCAGATGCATCAGTTTCCTCTAATATGCCTTCTTGACATAGTTTAGCTAGCACCCCTTTTAATTCTTCTCTTATTGGCAATGGAATTGTTCTCACTTTGTGTTTGATTGGTTCCGCATCTTCCTTTAGTTTGATTTCGTGCGTAAAGCCTGTAACGCACCCTATTACATCCTTAAAGACTACGTTGTACTTTTCCACTACTTCTTCAACACCTTCTTGATTCTCCATTAGGCATATGTTATTTATGAAATCCTCTTTAAGCATGATTGGTTCCTTAGCACCTGGTTGAAGGATCACACCTAACTTCGCCAAGTCTTTCCATTCTACCAAGATTCTGCCTTTTACTGCCACGTATATTTTAGTGTTTATCACTCGGCCTTTAAACATTAATGTGTCGCAGAAATACTCCATCATTTCGATATCCTGTTCCCCGAAAGCCTTGGGGTTTACATCTGTGTCATGTAGCGTTACATCTTTCCATTTTTCATCGAATATCTTGTTTGATATAATTGTTATAGGTGACCCTGAATCCGCCATGAGCTGTAATTCTACAATTTTATCACACGGTGTACAGTCATAATATCGAGTCAATTATTTCGACTGGACAGAATATCGAGTAAAAAATATAGAATGGACATAATATCGACTAGACATAATATAGACAACAAAAATATCGACTAGAGAAAATTAATATCGAATAGAATGGACATAATATCGAATCAAAAATATAGAATGGACATAATATCGACTAGACATAATATAGACAACAAAAATATCGAATTTAAGGTAAGTTAATAATAATTTTTATTTTTTGTGTAATATAAGTCTGTAGCGGGTTGTGGGTTTATAGGGGAATAGGGTGGGAAGTAATTTAATTCTAATTAATTAAATATGTTAATTTATTTATTGATATATATTTAGAATTAATTGTTAATTAATTATTAATTGGTAATTAATTAAAATATAATTGGTAATTAATTATAATTGATTAATTGATAAATATTTTAATTTTAGTAATTTATTTTCTGTAGCGGGTTGTGGGTTTATAGGGGAATAGGGTGGGAAGTAATTTAATTATAATTAATTAAATATGTTAATTTATTTATTGATAATAATTTAGAATTAATTGTTAATTAATTATTAATTGGTAATTAATTAAAATATAATTGGTAATTAATTATAATTGATTAATTGATAAATATTTTAATTTTAGTAATTTATTTTCTGTAGCGGGTTGTGGGTTTATAGGGGAATAGGGTGGGAAGTAATTTAATTATAATTAATTAAATATGTTAATTTATTTATTGATATTTTTTAAAAATTATTTGTTAATTAATTATTAATTGGTAATTAATTAAAATATAATTGGTAATTAATTATAATTGATTAATTGATAAATATTTTAATTTTAGGGTTCAGGGTCAGTTTTCAGTTTTTGGGTAAAGGGGTATTTTTAGGGTTCAGGGTCAGTTTTCAGTTTTTGGGTAAAGGGGTATTTTTAGGGTTCAGGGTCAGTTTTCAGTTTTTGGGGTAAAGGGGTATTTTTAGTGTTCAGGGTCAGTTTTCAGTTTGTAGGTAAAGGGGTATTTTTAGGGTTCAGGGTCAGTTTTCAGTTTTTGGGTAAAGGGGTATTTTTAGGGTTCAGGGTCAGTTTTCAGTTTTTGGGTAAAGGGGTATTTTTAGGGTTCAGGGTCAGTTTTCAGTTTTTGGGTAAAGGGGTATTTTCAGGGTTCAGGGTCAGTTTTCAGTTTTTGGGGTAAAGGGGTATTTTTAGGGTTCAGGGTCAGTTTTCAGTTTGTAGGTAAAGGGGTATTTTTAGGGTTCATGGTCAGTTTTCAGTTTTTGGGTAAAGGGGTATTTTTAGGGTTCAGGGTCAGTTTTCAGTTTTTGGGGTAAAGGGGTATTTTTAGGGTTCAGGGTCAGTTTTCAGTTTGTAGGTAAAGGGGTATTTTTTGGGTTCAGGGTCAGTTTTCAGTTTTTGGGTAAAGGGGTATTTTTAGGGTTCAGGGTCAGTTTTCAGTTTTCGGGTAAAGGGGTATTTTTATGGTTCAGGGTCAGTTTTCAGTTTATGGGTAAAGGGGTATTTTTAGGGTTCAGGGTCAGTTTTGGGTTTTTGGGGTACAGGGGTACTTTGTAAAAATAAAGTAAAATTACATTTAAATTACATTTATTTAATAAAATTAAATTATATTAAATTATATTATAATATTTTTTATTAATTTATATTCAAAAAATTATTATATACTTACCAATACTTATGTTGTAATGGTATGCGTTGTAAAGGTATATGCGTTGTAAAATCTTGCGTTGTAAATGTATGCGTTGTAAAAGTTTTTGCGTTGTAAAAGTTTTGTTGTAATGGTAGGCGTTGTAAAAGTATGCGTTGTAACGTCATACATCCCTGGAGTGGGAATAGTAATTTTAACCTCTACGCTATCCAGCGCTTTCCCTACTGTTGCACCCACTGGAGTGGGAGTAGTAAATTTTACCTCTACGCTATCCAACACTTTTGCTAATGTTGAACTCACTATAGTTGTAACAATAAATTTTAAACATTTTCTAAAATGTTATATATGTTTATTTAATAATATGTTTAAATATATATATATATATATATATATATATATATATATATATATATATATATATATATATATATGTGTGTGTGTAATTTTTGGTGATATAATTTTTTTAATTATATAAATTATTTATTAAAATTATATTTTTTTAATAATTATTTCTAAGTTTATATTAAATATATTTATTACTATATTAGTTTTAACTTAATTTTAAGACATTTTAAAAAATCGATATTTTGACAGTCTATATTTTTGTAAGTCGATATTTTGGAGTCGATATTTTGGTACTTACCTGTTTGAAGATAGGGAGTCGATATTTTGTCAATCGATATTTTTGACTCGATATTTGTGTATCTCGATATTTGTGTCGTCGATATTATGTCAGTGATCCTATCACACATTTCTTCATCAAAATCCCCCACGGTATTCACTTTCACATTTTCAGTTGGTCTCATTTTAGTTTTACATAGTACCGTGTAGTGACCAAACCTTTTACACTTTGCGCACCTCTTACCAATGGCCGGGCATGTACAGCAATCTACAAGGTGGTCTTGCGACCCACATCTGAAACAACTTAAATTTCTACTTCTTACTTTCTTGTCTCCCCAACTTCTCTCAGAGCCTTTGTGGTCGCTTTTCTTCTTGTCCTGTAGATAAAACACGTTCGCATTGCTACTGCTGCCTGACAATATCTTTGTGGTAATTAACGATCTTTCAATGGCTTTAGCTATGTCTGTTACATCCTGTAGCGTTGGGTTTCTGCATGTTAACAACCTTTCTTGCACTTTCTTTGAGTGACAATAAAATACCACTTGGTCTCTTATATAGATATCAGTAATTTCATTGAATTCACAGTCTTTTGCTAGTACTCTCAAGCATGCTATGTACTCTTCAATTGTTTCACCTTCTTCCTGCTTCCTCAACGCAAATGTATGTCTACCAACCATTATATTGCTTTCCTCATCGTACTGTTTCTCAAGCCTTTTGATAGCTTCCTGATATTCACTGAGAGGTATAAACACTCCTGGTTGACTTTCGTATTCTGGTAGGCTATCGAATACCTCCTGACCTGCTTTCCCTAACAATCCGAACAGAAGTGATTTCTTCCTCTCCGCGTCGTATCCCTTGCCATCAATAGACACTATATAGTTCTCAAAGGCTCTTAACCAACTTTTCCATTTCATTATGGGTTTCCCTGGTTCTTCAAGAAAGAGTGGTGGAACACAAATATTATTACTTTGGGACCATTTTCTTTTATCACTTCCTTCAGTGACTGACTTCCTTTGTTTTATTTCCTTGCCTCGCTTCCACTATTTATTTTGCTAATATCTCCCTCCTTTATTCACATAACTTTCGTTTCATTTATAAAATCTTTTATTGTATTCAGCTACTTATTTGTTTAATTTTGGTTGCCTCGTTGGTGCACATTCCCATGTACTTCCTACTTCGCCCTTGGTGATTATTAGCACTCTGTGTCAGTTGCTAATTCGCTTTCTTATTGTTCATCAGGCTTACATTTCTTTTGCGCTATAGGCACTGTGTGCTTTATTTACTTTTTCGCGCTGTATGTATTCCTCCGTTATTGTTTGTGTGTTCCTGACAGGATTTGCCTCGGCTCAGTTGCTCAAAATGGCCGCGCGTATTACGTCAGTGACATTGCACCAATTAACAGGCAGGTTGAGCGGGACGCTCAGTGTAATCCCATCATGCTTCACGCGCGTGTCAGTTTCGCCGTGCGTCGCCACACAAAGTCTCCCAGCGGCAGATTACTAGCGGTATGTCACTTACTTCTTTCTTCTACCTAATTTTATTGCCGCATTCATTCGATTTACGCTCCGCTTGATTTTATTCGCCGAAGTGCACGTCGATGACATCAGCGGTGTCTGTGAGCCTCTCCTTAGTTAAACTCTCGTCGCCATTGTTGTAAAGATAGTACGGACCACAATGGAGGGATAAAGTATTTATTAGGATAGAAAGGCCCACGGGGACACAGCTGGAGCAGGGTTAGTGGCGGGGACAAGGTACGGGAAAAATACCAGGGACGCCGGAGTGACGTCATCTAAATACCATTCCTAGCATTCCAAAATGGAATGTGTGACGTAACATAAACATAGACGACGCACTGACAACAACAGTACAGTCGCCTATAAGGACCAACATTATAAAGTCACAACACTTATGTGTTACATTTTCAAAATTTAAGTGTAATTATGAGTGACATTCAACAAAAATGAGTGATACTTTTTCACGGTCAAAAATCAAGCAACTTAAGCAAGGGAAACAAATATCAGAAATTACACCCTCATTTTGTGATCAGACTATATATATATAGGTATGGCATAAGGGTCGGACATGCAACAGTGTACATTTATGTAGCTATCATATCCGTGATTCTAAAATGTTTTACGAATAATCTTTTATGATTGCAACTGTGCTCAAGGGCACGCTTTTAAAATGGACACTGAAACTTGCCTTAAGGAGTAGCCTCCCACTGACTTACAAAAATAAAGACCCAAAAATCAGAATAATAGCTGACTCACTAAAAGTACTTATTATAATACTGCTATTTTATTTAGATACGGAGGATCGACAACCTGATGTCAGTGAAACATTCAAAGTATGCAAATCAATTAACAAATAGATGATGCAGAATAGAGGGCTACAGAGTTTCTACTTAAACACACAAAAGAACTAGAAACTCTAGGTAACATTGAGTAACTGAAAATGAAAAAAGCGGGCTATTTAACAACTAACTGAAAGGAAATATCACACATTCGCGAGTTCCTGTTTGCAATGCACTTCAAGCACAGACTTTGAAAGTCCATATAAAATTGACACTCTGAGGCAGGGATGGAAGCATAGGTGCGACAAGATGAGCCCATATTTGTAATGCAAAAAAAAAACACCTGCAGCAAATGTGGTTAGAGACAGTCACCGCCTTTCCCACCCTTAGGCTCTAACTTACATCCCATCCTTTCCATCTCACCGGGTAACTGCTGCTGCTGAGGTGGTCTCAGAGGCAGTGCTGGAGGCTCGGCCACGGGGAGGAGTCACATGCAGCTTCCCTGAGCACGGCAGCTCGGGGCCTTCAGCAGAATGAAGATACAAAGCAACAAACAAGTTGCGCATGTGCAGTCCTTCGGTACTGCCATGGTGGGTCAAGAATCCTTTACATAAGCATACAACAGGGACTGACGCTCCTGGCGTGGTCCGAAGGAATCTAATTATTGCCAATTGTTTTGTTTATTTTTAGAAATTGATTCACTGTCACTTAAGGCTGGAGCAGTATTTCAGCACTCAGCCCTGGCCTGATACCTCCTCACCACGGTGCTACTCATCTTACTGACTGGGGAAGAATGTACCTTCGAGTGAGCCCATCACTATGTCAGCCTGACTTGTAGTTCGCACACAGGTCTTATTAGCAGGTGCCTAAACGACTAAGCTATCCAGCTTCTTAATGAATGGAAAGGTCATTATGAGGGCATTACTAGAATGTTCTTCAGTGAACACAACAAAATGTTTGCACACTGCATGCAGCACATGTTGGCAAAGTAAATTTACATTCTTGCAAGTCTCTAAAACTTGTTAGTCAATCTGCGTAATTCTGAAACACAATCTAGCAGCCCCCAGATTGGCAAAACTCGGCATCGGCACAGCCCTATAAGACAACAGAGTAACACAAACTTGCAAAGCCTGCCTTGGATGCTTACATGTTGCTGCTGAACTCGGGTCTGTAGGGTTTGGTGAGGGCGCTAGGCCCTCATTATGCAGGTCTGTAAATGAGACGCAGGACACAGTGGCTGGGGATGGGTGAATGGGCCCAGAGCACGTGCGCTCGGCCCCTTTATTGGCCAGTGTCACATGGCCAGTGACGCCTGGTGGTGGGTGGGTGTTAGGTGTATGATTACACAAGAACTGAGACACTAGACCGTGTCTTACGTCAGTACATCCCTCCCAACCTTAGTTAATAAAATTACACTAACTAAAGTCCAACCTGTGGGAAAGAATACAGTTCACACAAAACCCATAATTCAATCACGACGACTCCCACA